>NW_028320161.1:338355-676711 GCF_062004578.1 Staurois parvus
AGACTGACCCCATCAAGAGGCGAGGCTGACACCAGACTGACACCATCACGAGGCGAGGCTGACACCAGACTGACCCCATCAAGATGTGAGGCTGACACCAGACTGACCCCATCACTAGGCGAGGCTGACACCAGACTTACACCTTCATGATGTGAGGCTGACACCAGACTGACCCCATCACTAGGCGAGGCTGACACCAGACTGACCCCATCACGAGGCGAGGCTGACACCAGACTGACCCCATCACTAGTCGAGGCTGACACCAGACTGACACCATCACGAGGCGAGGTTGACACCAGACTGACCCCATCACGAGGCGAGGCTGACACCAGACTGACCCTATCACGAGGCGAGGCTGACCCCAGACTGAACCCATCACGAGGTGAGGCTGACACCAGACTGACCCCATCACGAGGCGAGGCTGACACCATACTCACACCATCACGAGGCGAGGCGGACACCAGACTGACACCATCACGAGGCGAGGCTGACACCAGACTGACACCATCACGAGGCGAAGCTGACACCAGACTGACACCATCACGAGGTGAGGCTGACACCTGACTGACACCATCACGAGGCGAGGCTGACACCAGACTGACACCATCACAAGGCGAGGCTGACACCAGACTGACCCCATCACGAGGCGAGGCTGAAACCCGACTGACCCCATCACGAGGCGAGGCTGATACAAGACTGACACCATCACGAGGCGAGGCTGACACCAGACTGACACCATCACGAGGCGAGGCTGACACCAGACTGACCCCATCACGAGGCGAGGCTGACACCAGACTGACCCTATCACTAGGCGAGGCTGACACCAGACTGACACCATCACGAGGCGAGGCTGAAACCCGACTGACCCCATCATGAGGCGAGGCTGACACCAGACTGACCCCATCACGAGGCGAGGCTGACACCAGACTGACCCTATCACTAGGCGAGGCTGACACCAGACTGACACCATCACGAGGCGAGGCTGACACCAGACTGACTCCATCACGAGGTTAGGCTGACACCAGACTGACCCCATCACGAGGCGAGGCTGACACCATACTCACACCATCACGAGGCGAGGCGGACACCAGACTGACACCATCACGAGGCGAGGCTGACACCAGACTGACCGCATCACGACGCGAAGCTGACACCAGACTGACCCTATCACGAGGCGAGGCTGACACCTGACTGACACCATCACGAGGCGAGGCTGACACCAGACTGACTCCATCACGAGGCGAGGCTGACACCAGACTGACACCATCACGAGGCGAGACTGACACCAGACTGACCCCATCACGAGGCGACGCTGACACCAGACTGACCCCATCAAGATGTGAGGCTGACACCAGACTGACCCCATCACTAGGCGAGGCTGAAACCAGACTAACCCCATCACGAGGTGAGGCTGACACCAGACTGACACCATCACGAGGCGAGGCTGACACCAGACTGACACCATCATGATGTGAGGCTGACACCAGACTGACCCCATCACGAGTCGAGGCTGACACCAGACTGACCCCATCACGAGGCGAGGCTGACACCAGACTGACCCCATCACGAGGCGAGGCTGACACCAGACTGACACCTTCATGATGTGAGGCTGACACCAGACTGACCCCATCACGAGGCGAGGCTGACACCAGACTGACCCCATCAAAATGTGAGGCTGACACCAGACTGACCCCATCACTAGGCGAGGCTGACACCAGACTAACCCCATCACGAGGCGAGGCTGACACCAGACTGACACCATCACGAGGCGAGGCTGACACCAGACTGACACCATCATGATGTGAGGCTGACACCAGACTGACCCCATCACGAGGCGAGGCTGACACCAGACTGACCCCATCACGAGGCGAGGCTGACACCAGACTGACACCTTCATGATGTGAGGCTGACGTCAGACTGACCCCATCACGAGGCGAGGCTGACACCAGACTGACCCCATCACGAGGCGAGGCTGACACCAGACTGACCCCATCACGAGGCGAGGCTGACACCAGACTGACCCCATCACGAGGCGAGACTGACACCGGACTGACCCCATCACGAGGCGAGGCTAACACCGGACTGACACCATCATGATGTGAGGCTGACACAAGACTGACCCCATCACGAGGCGAGACTGACACCAGACTGACCCCATCACGAGGCGACGCTGACACCAGACTGACCCAATCAAGATGTGAGGCTGACACCAGACTGACCCCATCACTAGGCGGGGCTGAAACCAGACTAACCCCATCACGAGGTGACGAGTCGAGGCTGACACCAGACTGACCCCATCATGAGGCGAGACTGACACCAGACTGACCCCATCACGAGGCGAGGCTGACACCAGACTGACACCTTCATGATGTGAGGCTAACACCAGACTGACCCCATCACGAGGCGAGGCTGACACCAGACTGACCCCATCACGAGGCGAGGCTGACACCGGACTGACACCATCACGAGTCGAGGCTGACACCAGACTGACCCCATCACTAGGCGAGGCTGACACCAGACTAACCACATCACGAGGCGAGGCTGACACCAGACTGACACCATCACGAGGCGAGGCTGACACCAGACTGACCCCATCAAGATGTGAGGCTGACACCAGACTGACCCCATCACTAGGCGAGGCTGACACCAGACTAACCCCATCACGAGGCGAGGCTGACACCAGACTGACACCATCATGATGTGAGGCTGACACCAGACTGACCCCATCAAGAGGCGAGGCTGACACCAGACTGACACCATCACGAGGCGAGGCTGACACCAGACTGACCCCATCAAGATGTGAGGCTGACACCAGACTGACCCCATCACTAGGCGAGGCTGACACCAGACTTACACCTTCATGATGTGAGGCTGACACCAGACTGACCCCATCACTAGGCGAGGCTGACACCAGACTGACCCCATCACGAGGCGAGGCTGACACCAGACTGACCCCATCACTAGTCGAGGCTGACACCAGACTGACACCATCACGAGGCGAGGTTGACACCAGACTGACCCCATCACGAGGCGAGGCTGACACCAGACTGACCCTATCACGAGGCGAGGCTGACCCCAGACTGAACCCATCACGAGGTGAGGCTGACACCAGACTTACACCTTCATGATGTGAGGCTGACACCAGACTGACCCCATCACTAGGCGAGGCTGACACCAGACTTACACCTTCATGATGTGAGGCTGACACCAGACTGACCCCATCACTAGGCGAGGCTGACACCAGACTGACCCCATCACGAGGCGAGGCTGACACCAGACTGACCCCATCACTAGTCGAGGCTGACACCAGACTGACACCATCACGAGGCGAGGTTGACACCAGACTGACCCCATCACGAGGCGAGGCTGACACCAGACTGACCCTATCACGAGGCGAGGCTGACCCCAGACTGAACCCATCACGAGGTGAGGCTGACACCAGACTGACCCCATCACGAGGCGAGGCTGACACCATACTCACACCATCACGAGGCGAGGCGGACACCAGACTGACACCATCACGAGGCGAGGCTGACACCAGACTGACACCATCACGAGGCGAAGCTGACACCAGACTGACACCATCACGAGGTGAGGCTGACACCTGACTGACACCATCACGAGGCGAGGCTGACACCAGACTGACACCATCACAAGGCGAGGCTGACACCAGACTGACCCCATCACGAGGCGAGGCTGAAACCCGACTGACCCCATCACGAGGCGAGGCTGATACAAGACTGACACCATCACGAGGCGAGGCTGACACCAGACTGACACCATCACGAGGCGAGGCTGACACCAGACTGACCCCATCACGAGGCGAGGCTGACACCAGACTGACCCTATCACTAGGCGAGGCTGACACCAGACTGACACCATCACGAGGCGAGGCTGAAACCCGACTGACCCCATCATGAGGCGAGGCTGATACAAGACTGACACCATCACGAGGCGAGGCTGTCACCAGACAGACACCATCATGATGTGAGGCTGACACCAGACTGACCCCATCACGAGGCGAGGCTGACACCAGACTGACCCTATCACTAGGCGAGGCTGACACCAGACTGACACCATCACGAGGCGAGGCTGACACCAGACTGACTCCATCACGAGGTTAGGCTGACACCAGACTGACCCCATCACGAGGCGAGGCTGACACCATACTCACACCATCACGAGGCGAGGCGGACACCAGACTGACACCATCACGAGGCGAGGCTGACACCAGACTGACCGCATCACAACGCGAAGCTGACACCAGACTGACCCTATCACGAGGCGAGGCTGACACCTGACTGACACCATCACGAGGCGAGGCTGACACCAGACTGACTCCATCACGAGGCGAGGCTGACACCAGACTGACACCATCACGAGGCGAGACTGACACCAGACTGACCCCATCACGAGGCGACGCTGACACCAGACTGACCCCATCAAGATGTGAGGCTGACACCAGACTGACCCCATCACTAGGCGAGGCTGAAACCAGACTAACCCCATCACGAGGTGAGGCTGACACCAGACTGACACCATCACGAGGCGAGGCTGACACCAGACTGACACCATCATGATGTGAGGCTGACACCAGACTGACCCCATCACGAGTCGAGGCTGACACCAGACTGACCCCATCACGAGGCGAGGCTGACACCAGACTGACCCCATCACGAGGCGAGGCTGACACCAGACTGACACCTTCATGATGTGAGGCTGACACCAGACTGACCCCATCACGAGGCGAGGCTGACACCAGACTGACCCCATCAAAATGTGAGGCTGACACCAGACTGACCCCATCACTAGGCGAGGCTGACACCAGACTTACACCTTCATGATGTGAGGCTGACACCAGACTGACCCCATCACTAGTCGAGGCTGACACCAGACTGACACCATCACGAGGCGAGGTTGACACCAGACTGACCCCATCACGAGGCGAGGCTGACACCAGACTGACCCTATCACGAGGCGAGGCTGACCCCAGACTGAACCCATCACGAGGTGAGGCTGACACCAGACTGACCCCATCACGAGTCGAGGCTGACACCAGACTGACCCCATCACGAGGCGAGGCTGACACCAGACTGACCCCATCACGAGGCGAGGCTGACACCAGACTGACACCTTCATGATGTGAGGCTGACACCAGACTGACCCCATCACGAGGCGAGGCTGACACCAGACTGACCCCATCAAAATGTGAGGCTGACACCAGACTGACCCCATCACTAGGCGAGGCTGACACCAGACTTACACCTTCATGATGTGAGGCTGACACCAGACTGACCCCATCACTAGGCGAGGCTGACACCAGACTGACCCCATCACGAGGCGAGGCTGACACCAGACTGACCCCATCACTAGTCGAGGCTGACACCAGACTGACACCATCACGAGGCGAGGTTGACACCAGACTGACCCCATCACGAGGCGAGGCTGACACCAGACTGACCCTATCACGAGGCGAGGCTGACCCCAGACTGAACCCATCACGAGGTGAGGCTGATACCAGACTGACCCCATCACGAGGCGAGGCTGACACCATACTCACACCATCACGAGGCGAGGCGGACACCAGACTGACACCATCACGAGGCGAGGCTGACACCAGACTGACTCCATCACGAGGCGAGGCTGACACCAGACTGACACCATCACGAGGCGAGACTGACACCAGACTGACCCCATCACGAGGCGACGCTGACACCAGACTGACCCCATCAAGATGTGAGGCTGACACCAGACTGACCCCATCACTAGGCGAGGCTGAAACCAGACTAACCCCATCACGAGGTGAGGCTGACACCAGACTGACACCATCACGAGGCGAGGCTGACACCAGACTGACACCATCATGATGTGAGGCTGACACCAGACTGACCCCATCACGAGTCGAGGCTGACACCAGACTGACCCCATCACGAGGCGAGGCTGACACCAGACTGACCCCATCACGAGGCGAGGCTGACACCAGACTGACACCTTCATGATGTGAGGCTGACACCAGACTGACCCCATCACGAGGCGAGGCTGACACCAGACTGACCCCATCAAAATGTGAGGCTGACACCAGACTGACCCCATCACTAGGCGAGGCTGACACCAGACTAACCCCATCACGAGGCGAGGCTGACACCAGACTGACACCATCACGAGGCGAGGCTGACACCAGACTGACACCATCATGATGTGAGGCTGACACCAGACTGACCCCATCACGAGGCGAGGCTGACACCAGACTGACCCCATCACGAGGCGAGGCTGACACCAGACTGACACCTTCATGATGTGAGGCTGACGTCAGACTGACCCCATCACGAGGCGAGGCTGACACCAGACTGACCCCATCACGAGGCGAGGCTGACACCAGACTGACCCCATCACGAGGCGAGGCTGACACCAGACTGACCCCATCACGAGGCGAGACTGACACCGGACTGACCCCATCACGAGGCGAGGCTAACACCGGACTGACACCATCATGATGTGAGGCTGACACAAGACTGACCCCATCACGAGGCGAGACTGACACCAGACTGACCCCATCACGAGGCGACGCTGACACCAGACTGACCCCATCAAGATGTGAGGCTGACACCAGACTGACCCCATCACTAGGCGGGGCTGAAACCAGACTAACCCCATCACGAGGTGACGAGTCGAGGCTGACACCAGACTGACCCCATCATGAGGCGAGACTGACACCAGACTGACCCCATCACGAGGCGAGGCTGACACCAGACTGACACCTTCATGATGTGAGGCTGACACCAGACTGACCCCATCACGAGGCGAGGCTGACACCAGACTGACCCCATCACGAGGCGAGGCTGACACCGGACTGACACCATCACGAGTCGAGGCTGACACCAGACTGACCCCATCACTAGGCGAGGCTGACACCAGACTAACCACATCACGAGGCGAGGCTGACACCAGACTGACACCATCACGAGGCGAGGCTGACACCAGACTGACCCCATCAAGATGTGAGGCTGACACCAGACTGACCCCATCACTAGGCGAGGCTGACACCAGACTAACCCCATCACGAGGCGAGGCTGACACCAGACTGACACCATCATGATGTGAGGCTGACACCAGACTGACCCAATCAAGAGGCGAGGCTGACACCAGACTGACACCATCACGAGGCGAGGCTGACACCAGACTGACCCCATCAAGATGTGAGGCTGACACCAGACTGACCCCATCACTAGGCGAGGCTGACACCAGACTTACACCTTCATGATGTGAGGCTGACACCAGACTGACCCCATCACTAGGCGAGGCTGACACCAGACTGACCCCATCACGAGGCGAGGCTGACACCAGACTGACCCCATCACTAGTCGAGGCTGACACCAGACTGACACCATCACGAGGCGAGGTTGACACCAGACTGACCCCATCACGAGGCGAGGCTGACACCAGACTGACCCTATCACGAGGCGAGGCTGACCCCAGACTGAACCCATCACGAGGTGAGGCTGACACCAGACTGACCCCATCACGAGGCGAGGCTGACACCAAACTCACACCATCACGAGGCGAGGCGGACACCAGACTGACACCATCACGAGGCGAGGCTGACACCAGACTGACACCATCACGAGGCGAAGCTGACACCAGACTGACACCATCACGAGGTGAGGCTGACACCTGACTGACACCATCACGAGGCGAGGCTGACACCAGACTGACACCATCACAAGGCGAGGCTGACACCAGACTGACCCCATCACGAGGCGAGGCTGAAACCCGACTGACCCCATCACGAGGCGAGGCTGATACAAGACTGACACCATCACGAGGCGAGGCTGACACCAGACTGACACCATCACGAGGCGAGGCTGACACCAGACTGACCCCACCACGAGGCGAGGCTGACACCAGACTGACCCTATCACTAGGCGAGGCTGACACCAGACTGACACCATCACGAGGCGAGGCTGAAACCCGACTGACCCCATCATGAGGCGAGGCTGATACAAGACTGACACCATCACGAGGCGAGGCTGTCACCAGACTGACACCATCATGATGTGAGGCTGACACCAGACTGACCCCATCACGAGGCGAGGCTGACACCAGACTGACCCTATCACTAGGCGAGGCTGACACCAGACTGACACCATCACGAGGCGAGGCTGACACCAGACTGACTCCATCACGAGGTTAGGCTGACACCAGACTGACCCCATCACGAGGCGAGGCTGACACCATACTCACACCATCACGAGGCGAGGCGGACACCAGACTGACACCATCACGAGGCGAGGCTGACACCAGACTGACCGCATCACGACGCGAGGCTGACACCAGACTGACCCTATCACGAGGCGAGGCTGACACCTGACTGACACCATCACGAGGCGAGGCTGACACCTGACTGACACCATCACGAGGCGAGGCTGACACCAGACTGACTCCATCACGAGGCGAGACTGACACCAGACTGACCCCATCACGAGGCGACGCTGACACCAGACTGACCCCATCAAGATGTGAGGCTGACACCAGACTGACCCCATCACTAGGCGAGGCTGAAACCAGACTAACCCCATTACGAGGTGAGGCTGTCACCAGACTGACACCATCACGAGGCGAGGCTGACACCAGACTGACACCATCTTGATGTGAGGCTGACACCAGACTGACCCCATCACGAGTCGAGGCTGACACCAGACTGACCCCATCACGAGGCGAGGCTGACACCAGACTGACCCCATCACGAGGCGAGGCTGACACCAGACTGACACCTTCATGATGTGAGGCTGACACCAGACTGACCCCATCACGAGGCGAGGCTGACACCAGACTGACCCCATCAAAATGTGAGGCTGACACCAGACTGACCCCATCACTAGGCGAGGCTGACACCAGACTAACCCCATCACGAGGCGAGGCTGACACCAGACTGACACCATCACGAGGCGAGGCTGACACCAGACTGACACCATCATGATGTGAGGCTGACACCAGACTGACCCCATCACGAGGCGAGGCTGACACCAGACTGACCCCATCACGAGGCGAGGCTGACACCAGACTGACACCTTCATGATGTGAGGCTGACGTCAGACTGACCCCATCACGAGGCGAGGCTGACACCAGACTGACCCCATCACGAGGCGAGGCTGACACCAGACTGACCCCATCACGAGGCGAGGCTGACACCAGACTGACCCCATCACGAGGCGAGACTGACACCGGACTGACCCCATCACGAGGCGAGGCTAACACCGGACTGACACCATCATGATGTGAGGCTGACACAAGACTGACCCCATCACGAGGCGAGGCTGACACCAGACTGACCCCATCACGAGGCGAGGCTGACACCAGACTGACACCATCACGAGGCGAGGCTGACACCAGACTGACACCATCACGAGGCGAGGCTGACACCGGACTGACCACATCACGAGGCGAGGCTGACACCAGACTGACACCATCACGAGGCGAGGCTGACACCAGACTGACACCATCACGAGGCGAGGCTGACACCGGACTGACCCCATCACGAGGCGAGGCTGACACCAGTGTGACAATATCACGAGGCGAGGCTGACACCAGACTGACCCCATCACGAGGCGAGGCTGACACCAGACTGACCCCATCACGAGGCGAGGCTGACACCAGACTGACTCCATCACGAGGTGAGGCTGACACCAGACTGACCCCATCACGAGGCGAGGCTGACACCATACTCACACCATCACGAGGCGAGGCGGACACCAGACTGACACCATCACGAGGCGAGGCTGACACCAGACTTACCGCGTCACAACGCGAGGCTGACACCAGACTGACCCCATCACGAGGCGAGGCTGACACCAGACTGACCCCATCACGAGGCGAGGCTGACACCAGACTGACCCCATCACGAGGCGACGCTGACACCAGACTGACCCCATCAAGATGTGAGGCTGACACCAGACTGACCCCATCACTAGGCGAGGCTGAAACCAGACTAACCCCATCACGAGGTGAGGCTGACACCAGACTGACACCATCACGAGGCGAGGCTGACACCAGACTGACACCATCATGATGTGAGGCTGACACCAGACTGACCCAATCACGAGTCGAGGCTGACACCAGACTGACCCCATCACGAGGCGAGGCTGACTTCAGACTGACCCCATCACGAGGCGAGGCTGACACCAGACTGACACCTTCATGATGTGAGGCTGACACCAGACTGACCATATCACGAGGCGAGGCTGACACCAGACTGACCCCATCAAGATGTGAGGCTGACACCAGACTGACCCCATCACTAGGCGAGGCTGACACCAGACTAACCCCATCACGAGGCGAGGCTGACACCAGACTGACACCATCACGAGGTGAGGCTGACACCAGACTGACCCCATCACGAGGCGAGACTGACACCGGACTGACCCCATCACGAGGTGAGGCTGACACCGGACTGACACCATCATGATGTGAGCCTGACACAAGACTGACCCCATCACGAGGCGAGGCTGACACCAGACTGACCCCATCACGAGGCTAGGCTGACACCAGACTGACCCCATCACGAGGCGAGGCTGACACCAGACTGACACCATCATGATGTGAGGCTGACACCAGACTGACCCCATCACGAGGCGAGGCTGACACCAGACTGACCCCATCACGAGGCGAGGCTGACACCAGACTGACACCTTCATGATGTGAGGCTGACGTCAGACTGACCCCATCATGAGGCGAGGCTGACACCAGACTGACCCCATCACGAGGCGAGACTGACACCGGACTGACCCCATCACGAGGCGAGGCTAACACCGGACTGACACCATCATGATGTGAGGCTGACACAAGACTGACCCCATCACGAGGCGAGACTGACACCAGACTGACCCCATCACGAGGCGAGGCTGACACCAGACTGACACCTTCATGATGTGAGGCTGACACCAGACTGACCCCATCACGAGGCGAGGCTGACACCAGACTGACCCCATCAAGATGTGAGGCTGACACCAGACTGACCCCATCACTTGGCGAGGCTGACACCAGACTAACCCCATCACGAGGTGAGGCTGACACCAGACTGACACCATCACGAGGCGAGGCTGACACCAGACTGACACCATCATGATGTGAGGCTGACACCAGACTGACCCCATCACGAGGCGAGGCTAACACCGGACTGACACCTTCATGATGTGAGGCTGACACCAGACTGACCCCATCACGAGGCGAGGCTGACACCAGACTGACCCCATCAAGATGTGAGGCTGACACCAGACTGACCCCATCACGAGGCGAGGCTAACACCGGACTGACACCATCATGATGTGAGGCTGACACAAGACTGACCCCATCACGAGGCGAGGCTGACACCAGACTGACCCCATCACGAGGCGAGGCTGACACCAGACTGACCCCATCACGAGGCGAGGCTGACACCAGACTGACCCTATCACGAGGCGAGACTTACACCGGACTGACCCCATCACGAGGCAAGGCTGACACCAGACTGACCCCATCACGAGGCGAGGCTGACACCAGACTGACACCATCACGAGGCGAGGCTAACACCAGACTGACCCCATCACGAGGCGAGGCTGACACCAGACTGACCCTATCACTAGGCGAGGCTGACACCAGACTGACCCCATCACGAGGCGAGGCTGAAACCCGACTGACCCCATCATGAGGCGAGGCTGATACAAGACTGACACCATCACGAGGCGAGGCTGTCACCAGACTGACTCCATCATGATGTGAGGCTGACACCAGACTGACCCCATCACGAGGCGAGGCTGACACCAGACTGACCCTATCACTAGGTGAGGCTGACACCAGACTGACACCATCACGAGGCGAGGCTGACACCAGACTGACCCCATCACGAGGTGAGGCTGACACCAGACTGACCCCATCACGAGGCGAGGCTGACACCATACTCACACCATCACGAGGCGAGGCGGACACCAGACTGACACAATCACGAGGCGAGGCTGCCACCAGACTGACCGCATCACGACGCGAGGCTGACACCAGACTGACCCTATCACGAGGCGAGGCTGACACCTGACTGACACCATCATGATGTGAGGCTGACACCAGACTGACCCCATCACGATGCGAGGCTGACACCAGACTGATACCATCACGAGGCGAGGCTGACACCAGACTGACACCATCATGATGTGAGGCTGACTCCAGACTGACACCATCATGATGTGAGGCTGACACAAGACTGACCCCATCACGAGGCGAGGCTGACACCAGACTGACCCCATCACGAGGCGAGGCTGACACCAGACTGACCCCATCACGAGGCGAGGCTGACACCAGACTGACACCATCACGAGGCGAGACTGACACCAGACTTACCCCATCACGAGGCGACGCTGACACCAGACTGACACTGTTAGGAATGGACTGGCCAGCAATGGTGGGACTCACCTGCCTTTTGATCTGCAGTACCAGGGCTGGCCAGCGGGTGCTCCCAGCAATCAGAGACTCAACCTTTCAGCCAGCTAACACCTGGAACTGATGATACTGGGGTATTTAAGGGATGGCCAGACTTGCAGACTCTGCCTTGGTGTTGTGTTTGTCCTGGGCCCTGTATCTGTCCTGCATCCTGTTGCTGTTCCTTTGCTGACTTCTCCTGCTCTGATCCTGGCTTGTGACCCTGACCATCCCTCTGTCTGACCCTCTGTACTACGCTGCTTGCTACCTGTTCTGATCCCTGGCTTGTGACCCGGACCATCCCTCTGCCTGACCCTCTGTACTATGCTGCTTGCTACCTGCTGAACCTGGCCTGTGACCCCGACCATTCTCCGCTTGCTCCCCCTGTACCTACCTGCCCAATTGATATTGACCCGGCCTGCCTGACAACGCTTGCTTGTATATACTGTTATCTGTGGGTGGTTTGGTTTGGTTTGTTTGCACCGTATTATGTTTTAGTCTTGCACTGCGTTTATGTTTGTACTGTTAGTGTTAATAAATTATATTGTTTATCACATATCTGAGGTCTGCGTTTCCCTGCTTCAGTCACACACCTCTGGTCATACCTGGGAGCCCTGACAGACACCATCATGATGTGAGGCTGACACCAGACTGACCCCATCACGAGTCGAGGCTGACACCAGACTGACCCCATCACGAGGTGAGGCTGACACCAGACTGACCCCATCACGAGGCGAGGCTGACACCAGACTGACACCTTCATGATGTGAGGCTGACACCAGACTGACCCCATCACGAGGCGAGGCTGACACCAGACTGACCCCATCAAGATGTGAGGCTGACACCAGACTGACCCCATCACTAGGCGAGGCTGACACCAGACTAACCCCATCACGAGGTGAGGCTGACACCAGACTGACACCATCACGAGGCGAGGCTGACACCAGACTGACACCATCATGATGTGAGGCTGACACCAGACTGACCCCATCACGAGGCGAGGCTGACACCAGACTGACCCCATCACGAGGCGAGTCTGACACCGGACTGACACCATCATGATGTGAGGCTGACACAAGACTGACCCCATCACGAGGCGAGGCTGACACCAGACTGACCACATCACGAGGCGAGGCTGACACCAGACTGACCCCATCACGAGGCGAGGCTGACACCAGACTGACCCCATCACGGGGCGAGGCTGACACCAGACTGACCCCATCACGAGGCGAGACTGACACCAGACTGACCCCATCATGATGTGAGGCTGACACCAGACTGACCCCATCACGAGGCGAGGCTGACACCAGACTGACACCATCACAAGGCAAAACTGACACAAGACTGACACCTTCATGATGTGAGGCTGACACCAGACTGACCCCATCACTAGGCGAGGCTGACACCAGACTGACCCCATCACGAGGCGAGGCTGACACAAGACTGACCCCATCACGAGGCGAGGCTGACACCAGACTGACCCCATCACGAGGCGAGGCTGACACCAGACTGACCCCATCACGAGGCGAGGCTGACACCAGACTGACCCCATCACGAGGCGAGGCTGACACCAGACTGACACCATCACGAGGCGAAGCTGACACCAGACTGACACCATCACGAGGCGAGGCTGACACCTGACTGACACCATCACGAGGAGAGGCTGACACCAGACTGACACCATCACGAGGCGAGGCTGACACCAGACTGACCGCATCACGACGCGAGGCTGACACCAGACTGACCCTATCACGAGGCGAGGCTGACACCTGACTGACACCATCATGATGTGAGGCTGACACCAGACTGACCCCATCACGAGGCGAGGCTGACACCAGACTGATACCATCACGAGGCGAGGCTGACACCAGACTGACACCATCATGATGTGAGGCTGACACCAGACTGACCCCATCACGAGGCGAGGCTGACACCAGACTGACCCCATCACGAGGCGAGGCTGACACCAGACTGACCCCATCACGAGGCGAGGCTGACAGCAGACTGACACCATCACGAGGCGAGACTGACACCAGACTGACCCCATCACGAGGCAACGCTGACACCAGACTGACCCCATCAAGATGTGAGGCTGACACCAGACTGACCCCATCACTAGGCGAGGCTGAAACCAGACTAACCCCATCACGAGGCGAGGCTGAAACCAGACTGACCCCATCACGAGGCGAGCCTGACACCAGACTGACCCCATCACGATGCGAGGCTGACACCAGACTGACCCCATCACGAGGCGAGACTGACACTGGACTGACCCCATCACGAGGCGAGGCTGACATCGGACTGACACCATCATGATGTGAGGCTGACACCAGACTGACCCCATCACGGGGCGATGCTGACACCAGACTGACCCCATCACGAGGCGAGACTGACACCAGACTGACCCCATCAAGATGTGAGGCTGACACCAGACTGACCCCATCACTAGGCGAGGCTGACACCAGACTAACCCCATCACGAGGCGAGGCTGACACCAGACTGACACCATCACGAGGCGAGGCTGACACCAGACTGACACCAGACTGACACCATCATGATGTGAGGCTGACACCAGACTGACCCCATCACGAGGCGAGGCTGACACCAGACTGACACCATCACGAGGCGAGGCTGACACCAGACTGACACCTTCATGATGTGAGGCTGACGTCAGACTGACCCCATCACGAGGCGAGGCGGACACCAGACTGACACCATCACGAGGCGAGGCTGACACCAGACTGACCGCATCACGACGCGAGGCTGACACCAGACTGACCCTATCACGAGGCGAGGCGAGGCTGACACCTGACTGACACCATCATGATGTGAGGCTGACACCAGACTGACCCCATCACGAGGCGAGGCTGACACCAGACTGATACCATCACGAGGCGAGGCTGACACCAGACAGACACCATCATGATGTGAGGCTGACTCCAGACTGACACCATCATGATGTGAGGCTGACACAAGACTGACCCCATCACGAGGCGAGGCTGACACCAGACTGACCCCATCACGAGGCGAGGCTGACACCAGACTGACCCCATCACGAGGCGAGGCTGACACCAGACTGACACCATCACGAGGCGAGACTGACACCAGACTGACCCCATCACGAGGCGACGCTGACACCAGACTGACACCATCATGATGTGAGGCTGACACCAGACTGACCCCATCACGAGTCGAGGCTGACACCAGACTGACCCCATCACGAGGCGAGGCTGACACCAGACTGACCCCATCACGAGGCGAGGCTGACACCAGACTGACACCTTCATGATGTGAGGCTGACACCAGACTGACCCCATCACGAGGCAAGGCTGACACCAGACTGACCCCATCAAGATGTGAGGCTGACACCAGACTGACCCCATCACTAGGCGTGGCGGACACCAGACTGACCCCATCACGAGGCGAGGCTGACACCAGACTGACACCATCACGAGGCGAAGCTGACACCAGACTGACCCCATCACGAGGCGAGGCTGACACCTGACTGACACCATCACGAGGCGAGGCTGACACCATACTGACCCCATCACGAGGCGAGGCTGACACCAGAATGACACCATCACGAGGCGAGGCTGACACAAGACTGACCCCATCACGAGGCGAGGCTGACACCAGACTGACCCCATCACGAGGCGAGGCTGACACCAGACTGACACCATCACGAGGCGAGGCTGACACCAGACTGACACCATAACGAGGCGAGGCTGACACCAGACTGACCCCATCACTAGGCGAGGCTGAAACCCGACTGACCCCATCACGAGGCGAGGCTGATACAAGACTGACACCATCACGAGGCGAGGCTGTCACCAGACTGACACCATCATGATGTGAGGCTGACACCAGACTGACCCCATCACGAGGCGAGGCTGACACCAGACTGACCCTATCACTAGGCGAGGCTGACACCAGACTGACACCATCACGAGGCGAGGCTGACACCATACTCACACCATCACGAGGCGAGGCGGACACCAGACTGACCCCATCACGAGGCGAGGCTGACACCAGACTGACCGCATCACGACGCGAGGCTGACACCAGACTGACCCTATCACGAGGCGAGGCTGACACCTGACTGACACCATCATGATGTGAGGCTGACACCAGACTGACCCCATCACGAGGCGAGGCTGACACCAGACTGACCCCATCACGAGGCGAGGCTGACACCAGACTGACACCTTCATGATGTGAGGCTGACACCAGACTGACCCCATCACGAGGCGAGGCTGACACCAGACTGACCCCATCAAGATGTGAGGCTGACACCAGACTGACCCCATCACTAGGCGAGGCTGACACCAGACTAACCCCATCACGATGCGAGGCTGACACCAGACTGACACCATCACGAGGCGAGGCTGACACCAGACTGACACCATCATGATGTGAGGCTGACACCAGACTGACCCCATCACGAGGCGAGGCTGACACCAGACTGACCCCATCACGAGGCGAGGCTGACACAAGACTGACACCATCATGATGTGAGGCTGACACAAGACTGACCCCATCACGAGGCGAGGCTGACACCAGACTGACCACATCACGAGGCGAGGCTGACACCAGACTGACCCCATCACGGGGCGAGGCTGACACCAGACTGACCCCATCACGGGGCGAGGCTGACACCAGACTGACCCCATCACGAGGCGAGACTGACACCAGACTGACCCCATCATGATGTGAGGCTGACACCAGACTGACCCCATCACGAGGCGAGGCTGACACCAGACTGACACCATCACAAGGCAAAACTGACACCAGACTGACACCTTCATGATGTGAGGCTGACACCAGACTGACCCCATCACTAGGCGAGGCTGACACCAGACTGACCCCATCACGAGGCGAGGCTGACACCAGACTGACACCATCACGAGGCGAGGCTGACACAAGACTGACCCCATCACGAGGCGAGGCTGACACCAGACTGACCCCATCACGAGGCGAGGCTGACACCAGACTGACCCCATCACGAGGCAAGGCTGACACCAGACTGACCCCATCACGAGGCGAGGCTGACACCAGACTGACACCATCACGAGGCGAAGCTGACACCAGACTGACACCATCACGAGGCGAGGCTGACACCTGACTGACACCATCACGAGGCGAGGCTGACACCAGACTGACCGCATCACGACGCGAGGCTGACACCAGACTGACCGCATCACGACGCGAGGCTGACACCAGACTGACCCTATCACGAGGCGAGGCTGACACCTGACTGACACCATCATGATGTGAGGCTGACACCAGACTGACCCCATCACGAGGCGAGGCTGACACCAGACTGATACCATCACGAGGCGAGGCTGACACCAGACTGACACCATCATGATGTGAGGCTGACACCAGACTGACACCATCATGATGTGAGGCTGACACCAGACTGACCCCATCACGAGGCGAGGATGACACCAGACTGACCCCATCACGAGGCGAGTCTGACACCAGACTTACCCCATCACGAGGCGAGGCTGACACCAAACTGACCCCATCACGAGGCGAGGCTGACACCAGACTGACACCATCATGATGTGAGGCTGACACCAGACTGACCCCATCACGAGGCGAGGCTGACACCAGACTGACCCCATCACGAGGCGAGGCTGACACCAGACTGACCCCATCACGAGGCGAGGCTGACACCAGACTGACCCCATCACGAGGCGAGGCTGACACCAGACTGACACCATCACGAGGCGAGACTGACACCAGACTAACCCCATCACGAGGCGACGCTGACACCAGACTGACCCCATCAAGATGTGAGGCTGACACCAGACTGACCCCATCACTAGGCGAGGCTGAAACCAGACTAACCCCATCACTAGGCGAGGCTGAAACCAGACTGACCCCATCACGAGGCGAGCCTGACACCAGACTGACCCCATCACGATGCGAGGCTGACACCAGACTGACCCCATCACGAGGCGAGACTGACACTGGACTGACCCCATCACGAGGCGAGGCTGACACCAGACTGACACCATCACGAGGCGAGGCTGACACCAGACTGACACCATCACGAGGCGAGGCTGACACCAGACTGACACCTTCATGATGTGAGGCTGACGTCAGACTGACCCCATCACGAGGCGAGGCGGACACCAGACTGACACCATCACGAGGCGAGGCTGACACCAGACTGACCGCATCACGACGCGAGGCTGACACCAGACTGACCCTATCACGAGGCGAGGCTGACACCTGACTGACACCATCATGATGTGAGGCTGACACCAGACTGACCCCATCACGAGGCGAGGCTGACACCAGACTGATACCATCACGAGGCGAGGCTGACACCAGACTGACACCATCATGATGTGAGGCTGACTCCAGACTGACACCATCATGATGTGAGGCTGACACAAGACTGACCCCATCACGAGGCGAGGCTGACACCAGACTGACCCCATCACGAGGCGAGGCTGACACCAGACTGACCCCATCACGAGGCGAGGCTGACACCAGACTGACACCATCACGAGGCGAGACTGACACCAGACTGACCCCATCACGAGGCGACGCTGACACCAGACTGACACCATCATGATGTGAGGCTGACACCAGACTGACCCCATCACGAGTCGAGGCTGACACCAGACTGACCCTATCACGAGGCGAGGCTGACACCAGACTGACCCCATCACGAGGCGAGGCTGACACCAGACTGACACCTTCATGATGTGAGGCTGACACCAGACTGACCCCATCACTAGGCGAGGCTGACACCAGACTGACCCCATCACGAGGCGAGGCTGACACCAGACTGACACCATCACGAGGCGAAGCTGACACCAGACTGACCCCATCACGAGGCGAGGCTGACACCTGACTGACACCATCACGAGGCGAGGCTGACACCATACTGACCCCATTATGAGGCGAGGCTGACACCAGAATGACACCATCACGAGGCGAGGCTGACACAAGACTGACCCCATCACGAGGCGAGGCTGACACCAGACTGACCCCATCACGAGGCGAGGCTGACACCAGACTGACACCATCACGAGGCGAAGCTGACACAAGACTGACCCCATCATGAGGCGAGGCTGACACCAGACTGACCCCATCACGAGGCGAGGCTGACATCAGACTGACCCCATCACGAGGCGAGGCTGACACCAGACTGACCCCATCACGAGGCGAGGCTGACACCAGACTGACACCATCACGAGGCGAGACTGACACCAGACTGACCCCATCACGAGGCGACGCTGACACCAGACTGACCCCATCACGAGGCGAGGCTGACATCAGACTGACACCATCACGAGGCGAGGCTGACACCAGACTGACCCCATCACGAGGCGAGGCTGACACCAGACTGACACCTTCATGATGTGAGGCTGACACCAGACTGACCCCATCACGAGGCGAGGCTGAAACCAGACTGACCCCATCACGAGGCGAGGCTGACACACGACTGACCCCATCACGAGGCGAGGCTGACACCAGACTGACCCCATCACGAGGCGAGACTGACACTGGACTGACCCCATCACGAGGCGAGGCTGACACCGGACTGACACCATCATGATGTGAGGCTGACACCAGACTGACTCCATCACGGGGCGATGCTGACACCAGACTGACCCCATCACGAGGCGAGGCTGACACCAGACTGACCACATCACGAGGCGAGGCTGACACCAGACTGACACCATCACGAGGCGAGGCTGACACCAGACTGACACCATCACGAGGCGAGACTGACACCGGACTGACCCCATCACGAGGCGAGGCTGACACCAGACTGACCCCATCAAGATGTGAGGCTGACACCAGACTGACCCCATCACTAGGCAAGGCTGACACCAGACTGACCCCATCACGAGACGAGGCTGACACCAGACTGACACCATCACGAGGCGAGGCTGACACCAGACTGACACCATCATGATGTGAGGCTGACACCAGACTGACCCCATCACGAGGCGAGGCTGACACCAGACTGACCCCATCACGAGGCGAGGCTGACACCAGACTGACCCCATCACGAGGCGAGGCTGACACCAGACTGACCCCATCACGAGGCGAGACTGACACCAGACTGACCCCATCATGATGTGAGGCTGACACCAGACTGACCCCATCACGAGGCGAGGCTGACACCAGACTGACACCATCACAAGGCGAAACTGACACCAGACTGACACCATCACGAGGAGAGGCTGACACCAGACTGACACCATCACGAGGCGAGGCTGACACCTGACTGACACCATCACGAGGCGAGGTTGACACCAGACTGACACCATCACGAGGCGAGGCTGACACCAGACTGACCGCATCACGACGCGAGGCTGACACCAGACTGACACCATCATGATGTGAGGCTGACACCAGACTGACACCATCATGATGTGAGGCTGACACCAGACTGACCCCATCACGAGGCGAGGATGACACCAGACTGACCCCATCACGAGGCGAGGCTAACACCAGACTGACCCCATCACGAGGCGAGGCTGACACCAAACTGACCCCATCACGAGGCGAGGCTGACACCAGACTGACCCCATCAAGATGTGAGGCTGACACCAGACTGACCCCATCACTAGGCAAGGCTGACACCAGACTAACCCCATCACGAGACGAGGCTGACACCAGACTGACACCATCACAAGGCGAAGCTGACACCAGACTGACACCATTATGATGTGAGGCTGACACCAGACTGACCCCATCACGAGGCGAGACTGACACCAGAATGACCCCATCAAGGGGCGAGGCTGACACCAGACTGACCCCATCACTGGGCGAGGCTGACACCAGACTGACCCCATCAAGAGGCGAGACTGACACCAGACTGACCCCATCACGAGGCGAGGCTGACACCAGACTGACCCCCTCACTAGTCGAGGCTGAAACCAGACTGACCCCATCACTAGGCGAGGCTGACACCAGACTGACCCCATCACGAGGCGAGGCTGACACCAGACTGACCCCATCACGAGGCGAGACTGACACCAGACTGACCCCTTCACGAGGAGAGGCTGACACCAGACTGACCCCATCACGACGCGAGGCTGACACCAGACTGACACCATCACGAGGCGAGGCTGACACCAGACTGACCCCATCACGAGGCGAGGCTGACACCAGACTGACACCATCACGAGGCGAGACTGACACCAGACTGACCCCATCACGAGGCGACGCTGACACCAGACTGACCCCATAAAGATGTGAGGCTGACACCAGACTGACCCCATCACTAGGCGAGGCTGAAACCAGACTGACACCTTCATGATGTGAGGCTGACACCAGACTGACCCCATCACGAGGCGAGGCTGACACCAGACTGACCCCATCAAGATGTGAGGCTGACACCAGACTGACCACATCACTAGGCGAGGCTGACACCAGACTAACCCCATCACGAGGCGAGGCTGACACCAGACTGACCCCATCACGAGGCGAGGCTGACACCAGACTGACACCTTCATGATGTGAGGCTGACACCAGACTGACCCCATCACGAGGCGAGGCTGACACCAGACTGACCCCATCAAGATGTGAGGCTGACACCAGACTGACCACATCACTAGGCGAGGCTGACACCAGACTAACCCCATCACGAGGCGAGGCTGACACCAGACTGACACCATCACGAGGCGAGGCTGACACCACACTGACACCATCATGATGTGAGGCTGACACCAGACTGACCCCATCATGAGGCGAGGCTGACACCAGACTGACCCCATCACGAGGCGAGGCTGACACCAGACTGACCCCATCACGAGGCGAAGCTGACACCTGGCTACACCATCATGATGTGAGGCTAACACCAGACTGACCCCATCACGAGGCGAGGCTGACACCAGACTGACACGATCACGAGGCGAGGCTGACACCAGACTGACACGATCACGAGGCGAGGCTGACACCTGGCTGACACCATCATGATATGAGGCTGACACCAGACTGACCCCATCACGAGGCGAGGCTGACACCAGACTGACCTCATCACCAGGCGAGGCTGATACAAGACTGACACCATCACGAGGCGAGGCTGTCACCAGACTGACACCATCATGATGTGAGGCTGACACCAGACTGACCCAATCACGAGGCGAGGCTGACACCAGACTGACCCTATCATTAGGCGAGGCTGACACCAGACTGACACCATCACGAGGCGAGGCTGTCACCAGACTGACACCATCATGATGTGAGGCTGACACCAGACTGACCCCATCACGAGGCGAGGCTGACACCAGACTGACCCTATCATTAGGCGAGGCTGACACCAGACTGACACCATCACGAGGCGAGGCTGACACTAGACTGACCCCATCACGAGGTGAGGCTGACACCAGAATGACCCCATCACGAGGCGAGGCTGACACCAGACTGACACCATCACGAGGCGAGACTGACACCAGACTGACACCATCACGAGGCGAAGTGGACACCAGACTGACCCCATCACGAAGCGAGGCTGACACCAGACTGACCGCATCACGACGCGAGGCTGACACCAGACTGACCCCATCACGAGGCGAGGCTGACACCAGACTGACCCCATCACAAGGCGAGACTGACACCGGACTGACCCCATCACGAGGCGAGGTTGACACCAGACTGACCCCATCAAGATGTGAGGCTGAAACCAGACTGACCCCATCACTAGGCAAGGCTGACACCAGACTAACCCCATCACGAGGCGAGTCTGACACCAGACTGACACGATCACGAGGCGAGGCTGACACCAGACTGACACCATCATGATGTGAGGCTGACACCAGACTGACCCCATCACGAGGCGAGGCTGACACCAGACTGAGCTCATCACGAGGCGAGGCTGATACAAGACTGACACCATCACGACGCGAGGCTGACACCAGACTGACTGTCAGGGCAGGGCTGTGGAACGGACAGGTAGGCCTAGTGGCAGGGTAACGCACTGGCTGACGACAACCACCACCAACAGACTGAAGTCCCTCAGGGCGCGGAGTCTAAGTCCCAGGCTGCCCTTCACCAGGGCCCCTGATGGTGGGGATGGACTTGACGCAACCAGGGACCAGGTCGCGGCCCCCGAGACACCCCAGCTGCGGTAATGGCCGCCGCCAATGGCGTGTAGTTGGTGAGAATGACAATAGCGTAGTCAGACAAGCCGGGTCAATAACAACGGGACAAAACAGTACAGAACAGTAGACAGAGAATCACAGGTCACGGGCCGGGTTCAGCAACGGAAGGTCAGATCAAAGGGAAACGCAGAGAATGGTCTTAGTCACAAGCCGAGTCAGAATACCAGAAGAGTCACGAGCGTATACACAGAGCTGTAGCAAGACAAAGACACAAGACACAAGTGCAAAGAGCATGTGCAGATCCCAGGCTTATATGTACTCAGCCACACCCCTCTGGGGGATGGACCTCAGAGACCTGAAGGCATAAAAGATTCCCATCATGCTCAGCAGAAATCCAAGATGGATGCTAGCACATGGAGTAACATAACCTCTGGGAAAAGGTAGGACCTTGACACTGACCCTATCACGAGGCGAGGCTGACACCTGACTGACACCATCATGATGTGAGGCTGACACCAGACTGACCCCATCACGAGGCGAGGCTGACACCAGACTGACACCATCACGAGGCGAGGCTGACACCAGACTGACACCATCATGATGTGAGGCTGACACCAGACTGACACCATCATGATGTGAGGCTGACACCAGACTGACCCCATCACGAGGCGAGGCTGACACGAGACTGACCCCATCACGAGGCGAGGCTGACACCAGACTGACCCCATCACGAGGCGAGGCTGAAACCAGACTGACCCCATCACGAGGCGAGGCTGACACCAGACTGAAACCATCACGATGTGAGACTGACACCAGACAGACCCCATCACGAGGCGAGGATGACACCAGACTGACCCCATCACGAGGCGAGGCTGACAGCAGACTGACCCCATCACGAGGCGAGACTGAAACCGGACTGACCCCATCACGGGGCGAGGCTGACACCGGACTGACACCATCATGATGTGAGGCTGACACCAGACTGACCCCATCAAGATGTGAGGCTGACACCAGACTGACCTCATCACAAGGCGAGGCTCACACCAGACTAACCCCATCACGAGGCGAGGCTGACACTAGACTGACACCATCACGAGGCGAGGCTGACACCAGACTGACACCATCATGATGTGAGGCTGACACCAGACTGACCCCATCACGAGGCGAGGCTGACACCAGACTGACCCCATCACGAGGCGAGGCTGACACCAGACTGACCCCATCACGAGGCGAGGCTGACACCAGACTGACCCCATCACGAGGCGAGACTGACACCGGACTGTCCCCATCACGAGGCGAGGCTGACACCGGACTGACACCATCATGATGTGAGGCTGACACCAGACTGACCCCATCACGAGGTGAGGCTGACACCAGACTGACACCATCACGAGGCGAGGCTGAGACCAGACTGACACCATTACGAGGCGAGACTGAAACCGGACTGACCGCATCACGAGGCGAGGCTGACACCAGACTGACACCATCACGAGGCGAGGCTGAGACCAGACTGACACCATTACGAGGCGAGACTGAAACCGGACTGACCGCATCACGAGGCGAGGCTGACACCAGACTGACCGCATCACGAGGCGAGGCTGACACCAGACTGACCCTATCACTAGGCGAGGCTGACACCAGACTGACACCATCAGGAGGCGAAGCTGACACCAGACTGACACCATTACGAGGCGATGCTGACACCAGACTGACTCCATCACGGGGCGAAGCTGACACCAGACTGACCCCATCACGAGGCGAGGCTGACACCAGACTGACCCCATCACGATGCGAGGCTGACACCAGACTGACCCCATCACGAGGCGAGGCTGACACCAGACTGACACCATCACGAGGCGAGGCTGACACCAGACTGACACCATCACAAGGCGAAGCTGACACCAGACTGACACCATCATGATGTGAGGCTGACACCAGACTGACCCAATACCGAGGCGAGACTGACACCAGAATGACCCCATCACGGGGCGAGGCTGACACCAGACTGACCCCATCACGAGGCAAGACTGACACCAGATTGACCCCATCATGAGGCGAGACTGACACCAGACTGACCCCATCACAATGCGAAACTGACACCAGACTGACACCTTCATGATGTGAGGCTGACACCAGACTGACCCCATCACTAGGCGAGGCTGACACCAGACTGACCCCATCACGAGGCGAGACTGACACCAGACTGACCCCATCACGAGGTGAGGCTGACACCAGACTGACCCCATCACTAGTCGAGGCTGACACCAGACTGACACCATCACGAGGCGAGGTTGACACCAGACTGTCCCCATCACGAGGCGAGGCTGACACCAGACTGATTCCGTCACGGGCGAGGCTGACACCAGACTGACCCTATCACGAGGCGAGGCTGACACCAGACTGACCCCATCACGAGGTGAGGCTGACACCAGACTGACCCCATCATGAGGCGAGGCTGACACCAGACTGACACCATCACGAGGCAAGGCTGACACCAGACTGACCCCATCACTAGGCAAGGCTGACACCAGACTCACCCCATCACGAGGCGAGGCTGACACCAGACTGACCCCATCACGAGGCGAGACTGACACCAGACTGACCCCATCACGAGGCTAGGCTGACACCAGACTGACCCCATCACGACGCGAGGCTGACACCAGACTGACACCATCACGATGCGAGACTGACACCAGACTGACCCCATCACGAGGCGAGATTGACACCAGACTGACCCCATCACGAGGCGAGACTGACACCAGACTGACCCCATCACGAGGCAAGACTGACACCAGACTGACACCATCACGAGGCGAGGCTGACACCAGACTGACCCCATCACGAGGCGAGGCTGACACCAGACTGACCCCATCACGAGGCGAGGCTGACACCAGACTGACCCCATCACAAGGCGAAGCTGACACCTGACTAACACCATCATGATGTGAGGCTGACACCAGACTGACCCTATCACGAGGCGAGGCTGACACGAGACTGACACCATCACGAGGCGAGGCTGACACCAGACTGAAACCATCACGAGACGAGGCTGACACCTGACTGACACCATCATGATGTGACGCTGACACCAGACTGACACCATCACGAGGCGAGGCTGACACCAGACTAACCCTATCACGAGGCGAGACTGTCACCAGACAAACCCCATCACGAGGCGAGGCCGACACCGGACTGACCCCATCACAAGGCGAGACTGACACCGGACTGACCCCATCACGAGGCGAGACTGTCACCAGACAAACCCCATCACGAGGCGAGGCCGACACCGGACTGACCCCATCACAAGGCGAGACTGACACCGGACTGACCCCATCACGAGGCAAGGCTGACACCAGACTGACCCCATCACTAGGCGAGGCTGACACCAGACTGACACCATCACAAGGCGAAACTGACACCAGACTGACACCTTCATGATGTAAGGCTGACACCAGACTGACCCCATCAGGAGGCGAGAGTGACACCAGACTGACCCCATCACGAGGCGAGGCTGACACCAGACTTACCCCATCACGACGCGAGGATGACACCAGACTGACACCATCACGATGCGAGACTGACACCAGACTGACCCCATCACGAGGCGAGGCTGACACCAGACTGACCCCAACACGAGGCGAGACTGACACCAGACTGACCCCATCACTAGGCGAGGCTGACACCAGACTGACCCCATCACGAGACGAGACTGACACCAGACTGACCCCATCACGAGGCGAGGCCGACACCGGACTGACCCCATTACGACGCGAGACTGACACCAGACTGAACCCATCACGAGGCGAGGCTGACACCAGACTGACACCATCACGATGCGAGACTGACACCAGACTGACACCATCACGATGCGAGACTGACACCAGACTGACCCCATCACGAGGCGAGACTGACACCAGACTGACCCCATCACGAGGCAAGACTGACAACAGACTGACACCATCACGAGGCGAGGCTGACACCAGACTGACCCCATCACGAGGCGAGGCTGACACCAGACTGACCCCATCACGAGGCGAGGCTGACACCAGACTGACCCCATCACAAGGCGAAGCTGACACCTGACTAACACCATCACGATGTGAGGCTGACACCAGACTTACCCCATCACGAGGCGAGGCTGACACCAGACTGACCCCATCACAAGGCGAAGCTGACACCTGACTGACACCATCACGATGTGAGGCTGACACCAGACTGACCCTATCATGAGGCGAGGCTGACACCAGACTGACCCCATCACTAGGAGAGGCTGACACCAGACTGACACCATCACGAGGCGAGGCTGACACCAGACTGACACCATCACGAGGCGAGGCTGACACGAGACTGAAACCATCACGAGGTAAGGCTGACACCAGACTGACACCATCACGAGGCGAGGCTGACACCAGACTGACAAAATCACGAGGCGAGGCTGACACCAGACTGAAACCATCACGAGGCGAGGCTGACACCTGACTGACACCATCATGATATGAGGCTGACACCAGACTGACCCTATCACGAGGCGAGGCTGACACCAGACTGACCCCATCACGAGGCGAGACTGAAATCAGACTGACCCCATCACTAGGCGAGGCTGACACCAGACTGACCCCATCACGAGGCGAGGCTGACACCAGACTGACCCCATCACGAGGCGAGGCTGACACCAGACTGACACCATCACGAGGCGAGGCTGACACCAGACTGACCCCATCATGATGTGAGGCTGAAACCAAACTGACCCAATCACTAGGCGAGACTGACACCAGACTGACCCCATCACGAGGCGAGGCTGACACCAGACTGACACCATCACGAGGCGAGGCTGACACCAGACTGAAACCATCACGAGGCGAGGCTGACACCAGACTGACCCCATCACGAGGCGAGGCTGACACCAGACTGACCCCATCACGAGGCGAGGCTGACACCAGACTGACACCATCACGAGGCGAGGCTGACACCAGACTGACCCCATCATGATGTGAGGCTGACACCAGACTGACCCAATCACTAGGCGAGACTGACACCAGACTGACAGCATCATGATGTGAGGCTGACACCAGACTGACACCATCACAAGGCGAAGCTGACACCTGACTGACACCATCATGATGTGAGGCTGACACCAGACTGACACCATCACGATGCGAGACTGACACCAGACTGACCCCATCACGAGGCGAGGCTGACACCAGACTGACCCCATCACGAGGCGAGACTGACACCAGACTGACCCCATCACGAGGCGAGGCTGACACCAGACTGACCCCATCACGAGGCGAGACTGACACCGGACTGACACCATCACGAGGCGAGGCTGACACCAGACTGACCCCATCACGAGGCGAGGCTGACACCAGACTGACACCATCACGAGGCGAGGCTGACACCAGATTGACACCATCACGAGGCGAGGCTGACACCAGACTGACCCCATCACGAGTCGAGGCTGACACCGGACTGACCCCATCACGAGGCGAGACTGAAACCAGACTGACCCCATCACGAGGCGAGGCTGACACCAGACTGACCCCATCACGAGGCGAGACTGACACCAGACTGACCCCATCACTAGGCGAGGCTGACACCAGACTGAAACCATCACGAGGCGAAGCTGACACCAGACTGACACCATCACGAGGCGAGGCTGACACCAGACTGACACCATCATGATGTGAGGCTGACACCAGACTGACCCCATGAAGAGGCTAGGCTGACACCAGACTGACCCCATCACGAGGCGAGGCTGACACCAGACTTACACCATCATGATGTGAGGCTGACACCAGACTGACCCTATCACGATGTGAGGCTGACACCAGACTGACACCATCACGAGGTGAGACTGACACCAGACTGACCCCATCACGACACGAGGCTGACACCAGACTGACACCATCACGAGGCGAGGCTGACACCAGACTGACCCCATCACGAGGAGAGGCTGACACCAGACTGACACCTTCATGATGTGAGGCTGACACCAGACTGACCCCATCACGAGGCGAGGCTGACACCAGACTGACCCCATCAAGATGTGAGGCTGACACCAGACTGACCCCATCAAAAGGCGAGGCTGACACCAGACTAACCCCATCACGAGGCGAGGCTGACACCAGACTGACACCATCACGAGGCGAGGCTGACACCAGACTGACACCATCATGATGTGAGGCTGACACCAGACTGACCCCATCACGAGGCGAGGCTGACACCAGACTGACCCCATCACGAGGCGAGACTGACACCAGACTGACCCCATCATGATGTGAGGCTGACACCAGACTGACCCCATCACGAGGCGAGGCTGACACCAGACTGACCCCATCACGAGGCGAGGCTGACACCAGACTGACACCATCACGAGGCGAAGCTGACACCAGACTGACACCATCATGATGTGAGGCTGACACCAGACTGACCCCATCACGAGGCGAGGCTGACACCTGACTGACCCCATCACGAGGCGAGGCTGACACCAGACTGACCCCATCACGGGGCGAGGCTGACACCAGACTGACCCCATCACGAGGCGAGACTGACACCAGACTGACCCCATCATGATGTGAGGCTGACACCAGACTGACCCCATCACGAGGCGAGGCTGACACCAGACTGACACCATCACAAGGCAAAACTGACACCAGACTGACACCTTCATGATGTGAGGCTGACACCAGACTGACCCCATCACTAGGCGAGGCTGACACCAGACTGACCCCATCACGAGGCGAGGCTGACACCAGACTGACACCATCATGAGGCGAAGCTGACACCAGACTGACCCCATCACGAGGCGAGGCTGACACCTGACTGACACCATCACGAGGCGAGGCTGACACCATACTGACCCCATCACGAGGCGAGGCTGACACTAGAATGACACCATCCCGAGGCGAGGCTGACACAAGACTGACCCCATCACGAGGTGAGGCTGACACCAGACTGACCCCATCACGAGGCGAGGCTGACACCATACTCACACCATCACGAGGCGAGGCGGACACCAGACTGACCCCATCACGAGGCGAGGCTGACACCAGACTGACCGCATCACGACGCGAGGCTGACACCAGACTGACACCATCATGATGTGAGGCTGTCACCAGACTGACACCATCATGATGTGAGGCTGACACCAGACTGACCCCATCACGAGGCGAAGCTGACACCAGACTGACCCTATCACTAGGCGAGGCTGACACCAGACTGACACCATCACGAGGTGAGGCTGACACCAGACTGACCCCATCACGAGGTGAGGCTGACACCAGACTGACCCCATCACGAGGCGAGGCTGACACCATACTCACACTATCACGAGGCGAGGCGGACACCAGACTGACCCCATCACGAGGCGAGGCTGACACCAGACTGACCGCATCACGACGCGAGGCTGACACCAGACTGACCCTATCACGAGGCGAGGCTGACACCTGACTGACACCATCATGATGTGAGGCTGACACCAGACTGACCCCATCACGAGGCGAGGCTGACACCAGACTGATACCATCACGAGGCGAGGCTGACACCAGACTGACACCATCATGATGTGAGGCTGACACCAAACTGACACCATCATGATGTGAGGCTGACACCAGACTGACCCCATCACGAGGCGAGGATGACACCAGACTGACCCCATCACGAGGCGAGGCTGACACCAGACTAACCCCATCACGAGGCGAGTCTGACACCAAACTGACCCCATCACGAGGCGAGGCTGACACCAGACTGACACCATCATGATGTGAGGCTGACACCAGACTGACCCCATCACGAGGCGAGACTGACACCGGACTGACCCCATCACGAGGCGAGGCTGACACCGGACTGACACCATCATGATGTGAGGCTGACACAAGACTGACCCCATCACGAGGCGAGGCTGACACCAGACTGACCCCATCACGAGGCGAGGCTGACACCAGACTGACCACATCACGAGGCGAGGCTGACACCAGACTGACACCATCACGAGGCGAGACTGACACCAGACTGACCCCATCACGAGGCGACGCTGACACCAGACTGACCCCATCAAGATGTGAGGCTGACACCAGACTGACCCCATCACTAGGCGAGGCTGAAACCAGACTAACCCCATCACGAGGTGAGGCTGACACCAGACTGACACCATCACGAGGCGAGGCTGACACCAGACTGACCCCATCACGAGGCGAGGCTGACACCAGACTGACACCTTCATGATGTGAGGCTGACACCAGACTGACCCCATCACGAGGCGAGGCTGAAACCAGACTGACCCCATCACGAGGCGAGGCTGACACCAGACTGACCCCATCACGAGGCGAGGCTGACACCAGACTGACCCCATCACGAGGCGAGACTGACACTGGACAGACCCCATCACGAGGCGAGGCTGACACCGGACTGACACCATCATGATGTGAGGCTGACACCAGACTGACTCCATCACGGGGCGATGCTGACACCAGACTGACCCCATCACGAGGCGAGACTGACACCAGACTGACCCCATCAAGATTTGAGGCTGACACCAGACTGACCCCATCACTAGGCGAGGCTGACACCAGACTAACCCCATCACGAGGCGAGGCTGACACCAGACTGACACCATCACGAGGCGAGGCTGACACCAGACTGACACCATCATGATGTGAGGCTGACACCAGACTGACCCCATCACGAGGCGAGGCTGACACCAGACTGACACCATCACGAGGCGAGGCTGACACCAGACTGACACCTTCATGATGTGAGGCTGACGTCAGACTGACCCCATCACGAGGCGAGGCTAACACCGGACTGACACCATCATGATGTGAGGCTGACACAAGACTGACCCCATCAAGATGTGAGGCTGACACCAGACTGACCCCATCACTAGGCAAGGCTGACACCAGACTAACCCCATCACGAGACGAGGCTGACACCAGACTGACACCATCACGAGGCGAGGCTGACACCAGACTGACACCATCATGATGTGAGGCTGACACCAGACTGACCCCATCACGAGGCGAGACTGACACCAGACTGACCCCATCATGATGTGAGGCTGACACCAGACTGACCCCATCACGAGGCGAGGCTGACACCAGACTGACACCATCACAAGGCGAAACTGATACCAGACTGACACCATCACGAGGAGAGGCTGACACCAGACTGACACCATCACGAGGCGAGGCTGACACCTGACTGACACCATCACGAGGCGAGGTTGACACCAGACTGACACCATCACGAGGCGAGGCTGACACCAGACTGACCGCATCACGACGCGAGGCTGACACCAGACTGACCCTATCACGAGGCGAGGCTGACACCTGACTGACACCATCATGATGTGAGGCTGACACCAGACTGACCCCATCACGAGGCGAGGCTGACACCAGACTGACACCATCATGATGTGAGGCTGACACCAGACTGACACCATCATGATGTGAGGCTGACACCAGACTGACCCCATCACGAGGCGAGGATGACACCAGACTGACCCCATCACGAGGCGAGGCTGACACCAGACTGACCCCATCACGAGGCGAGGCTGACACCAAACTGACCCCATCACGAGGCGAGGCTGACACCTGACTGACCCCATCAAGATGTGAGGCTGACACCAGACTGACTCCATCACGAGGCAAGGCTGACACCAGACTAACCCCATCACGAGACGAGGCTGACACCAGACTGACACCATCACAAGGCGAAGCTGACACCAGACTGACACCATCATGATGTGAGGCTGATACCAGACTGACCCCATCACGAGGCGAAACTGACACCAGAATGACCCCATCACGGGGCGAGGCTGACACCAGACTGACCCCATCACTAGGCGAGGCTGACACCAGACTGAACCCATCACGAGGCGAGACTGACACCAGACTGACCCCATCACGAGGCGAGGCTGACACCAGACTGACCCCATCACTAGTCGAGGCTGACACCAGACTGACCCCATCACGAGGCGAGGCTGACACCAGACTGACCCCATCACGAGGCGAGGCTGACACCAGACTGACCCCATCACGAGGCGAGGCTGACACCAGACTGACCCCATCACGAGGCGAGGCTGACACCAGACTGACCCCATCACAAGGCGAAGCTGACACCTGACTAACACCATCATGATGTGAGGCTGACACCAGACTGACCCTATCACGAGGCCAGGCTGACACCAGACTGACACCATCACGAGGCGAGGCTGACACCAGACTGAAACCATCACGAGGCGAGGCTGAAACCTGACTGACACCATCATGATGTGAGGCTGACACCAGACTGACACCATCACGAGGCGAGGCTGACACCAGACTAACCCCATCACGAGGCGAGACTGACACCAGACAAACCCCATCACGAGGCGAGGCCGACACCGGACTGACCCCATCACAAGACGAGACTGACACCGGACTGACCCCATCACGAGGCAAGGCTGACACCAGACTGACCCCATCACTAGGCGAGGCTGACACCTGACTGACACCATCACGATGTGAGGCTGACACCAGACTGACCCCATCACGAGGCGAGGCTGACTCCAGACTGACCCCATCACAAGGCGAAGCTGACACCTGACTGACACCATCACGATGTGAGGCTGACACCAGACTGACCCTATCATGAGGCGAGGCTGACACCAGACTGACCCCATCACAAGGCGAAGCTGACACCAGACTGACATCCATCACAAGGCGAAACTGACACCAGACTGACACCTTCATGATTTAAGGCTGACACCAGACTGACCCCATCACGAGGCGAGAGTGACACCAGACTGACCCCATCACGAGGCGAGGCTGACACCAGACTGACCCCATCACGACGCGAGGATGACACCAGACTGACACCATCACGATGCGAGACTGACACCAGACTGACCCCATCACGAGGCGAGATTGACACCAGACTGACCCTATCACGAGGCGAGACTGACACCAGACTGACCCCATCACGAGGCATGACTGACACCAGACTGACACCATCACGAGGCGAGGCTGACACCAGACTGACCCAATCACGAGGCGAGGCTGACACCAGACTGACCCCATCACGAGGCGAGACTGACACCAGACAAACCCCATCACGAGGCGAGGCCGACACCGGACTAACCCCATCACAAGGCGAGACTGACACCGGACTGACCCCATCACGAGGCAAGGCTGACACCAGACTGACCCCATCACTAGACGAGGCTGACACCAGACTGACCCTAACACGAGGCGAGACTGACACCAGACTGACCCCATCACTAGACGAGGCTGACACCAGACTGACCCTATCACTAGGCGAGGCTGACACCAGACTGACACCATCAGGAGGCGAAGCTGACACCAGACTGACACCATTACGAGGCGATGCTGACACCAGACTGACTCCATCACGGGGCGATGCTGACACCAGACTGACCCCATCACGAGGCGAGGCTGACACCAGACTGACCCCATCACGATGCGAGGCTGACACCAGACTGACCCCATCACGAGGCGAGGCTGACACCAGACTGACACCATCATGATGTGAGGCTGACTCCAGACTGACACCATCACAAGGCGAAGCTGACACCTGACTGACACCATCATGATGTGAGGCTGACACCAGACTGACCCTATCACGAGGCGAGGCTGACACCTGACTGACACCATCATGATGTGAGGCTGACACCAGACTGACACCATCACAAGGCGAAGCTGACACCTGACTGACACCATCATGATGTGAGGCTGACACCAGACTGACCCTATCACGAGGCGAGGCTGACACCAGACTGACCCCATCACGAGGCGAGACTGAAACCAGACTGACCCCATCACTAGGCGTGTCTGACTGACCCCATCACGAGGCGAGGTTGACACCAGACTGACACCATCACGAAGCGAGGCTGACACCAGACTGACCCCATCATGATGTGAGGCTGACACCAAACTGACCCAATCAGTAGGCGAGACTGACACCAGACTGACCCCATCACGAGGCGAGGCTGACACCAGACTGACACCATCACGAGGCGAGGCTGACACCAGACTGAAACCATCACGAGGCGAGGCTGACACCAGACTGACACCATCACGAGGCGAGGCTGACACCAGACTGACAACATCACGAGGCGAGGCTGACACCAGACTGAAACCATCACGAGGCGAGGCTGACACCTGACTGACACCATCATGATGTGAGGCTGACACCAGACTGACACCATCACAAGGCGAAGCTGACACCTGACTGACACCATCATGATGTGAGGCTGACACCAGACTGACCCTATCACGAGGCGAGGCTGACACCAGACTGACCCCAACACGAGGCGAGACTGAAACCAGACTGACCCCATCACTAGTAGAGGCTGACACCAGACTGACCCCATCACTAGGCGAGGCTGACACCAGACTGACCCCATCACGAGGCGAGGCTGACACCAGACTGACACCATCACGAGGCGAGGCTGACACCAGACTGACCCCATCATGATGTGAGGCTGACACCAGACTGACCCAATCACTAGGCGAGACTGACACCAGACTGACAGCATCATGATGTGAGGCTGACACCAGACTGACACCATCACAAGGCGAAGCTGACACCTGACTGACACCATCATGATGTGAGGCTGACACCAGACTGACCCCATCACGAGGCGAGGCTGACACCAGACTGACCCCATCACGAGGCGAGACTGACACAAGACTGACCCCATCACGAGGCGAGGCTGACACCAGACTGACCCCATCACGAGGCGAGGCTGAAACCCGACTGACCCCATCACGACGCGAGGCTGACACCAGACTGACACCATCACGATGTGAGGCTGACACCAGACTGACCCCATCACGAGGCGAGGCTGACACCAGACTGACCCCATCACGAGGCGAGGCTGACACCAGACTGACCCCATCACGAGGCGAGACTGACACCGGACTGACACCATCACGAGGCGAGGCTGACACCAGACTGACCCCATCACGAGGCGAGGCTGACACCAGACTGACACCATCACGAGGCGAGGCTGACACCAGATTGACACCATCACGAGGCGAGGCTGACACCAGACTGACCCCATCACGAGTCGAGGCTGACACCGGACTGACCCCATCACGAGGCGAGACTGACACCAGACTGACCCCATCACGAGGCGAGGCTGACACCAGACTGACCCCATCACGAGGCGAGACTGACACTAGACTGACCCCATCACGAGGCGAGGCTGACACCAGACTGACCCCATCACGAGGCGAGACTGACACCGGACTGTCCCCATCACGAGGCGAGGCTGACACCGGACTGACACCATCATGATGTGAGGCTGACACCAGACTGACCCCATCACGAGGTGAGGCTGACACCAGACTGACCCCATCACGAGGCGAAACTGACACCAGAATGACCCCATCACGGGGCGAGGCTGACACCAGACTGACCCCATCACTAGGCGAGGCTGACACCAGACTGACCCCATCACGAGGCGAGACTGACACCAGACTGACCCCATCACGAGGCGAGGCTGACACCAGACTGACCCCATCACTAGTCGAGGCTGACACCAGACTGACCCCATCACGAGGCGAGGCTGACACCAGACTGACCCCATCACGAGGCGAGGCTGACACCAGACTGACCCCATCACGAGGCGAGGCTGACACCAGACTGACCCCATCACGAGGCGAGGCTGACACCAGACTGACCCCATCACAAGGCGAAGCTGACACCTGACTAACACCATCATGATGTGAGGCTGACACCAGACTGACCCTATCACGAGGCCAGGCTGACACCAGACTGACACCATCACGAGGCGAGGCTGACACCAGACTGAAACCATCACGAGGCGAGGCTGAAACCTGACTGACACCATCATGATGTGAGGCTGACACCAGACTGACACCATCACGAGGCGAGGCTGACACCAGACTAACCCCATCACGAGGCGAGACTGACACCAGACAAACCCCATCACGAGGCGAGGCCGACACCGGACTGACCCCATCACAAGACGAGACTGACACCGGACTGACCCCATCACGAGGCAAGGCTGACACCAGACTGACCCCATCACTAGGCGAGGCTGACACCTGACTGACACCATCACGATGTGAGGCTGACACCAGACTGACCCCATCACGAGGCGAGGCTGACTCCAGACTGACCCCATCACAAGGCGAAGCTGACACCTGACTGACACCATCACGATGTGAGGCTGACACCAGACTGACCCTATCATGAGGCGAGGCTGACACCAGACTGACCCCATCACAAGGCGAAGCTGACACCAGACTGACATCCATCACAAGGCGAAACTGACACCAGACTGACACCTTCATGATGTAAGGCTGACACCAGACTGACCCCATCACGAGGCGAGAGTAACACCAGACTGACCCCATCACGAGGCGAGGCTGACACCAGACTGACCCCATCACGACGCGAGGATGACACCAGACTGACACCATCACGATGCGAGACTGACACCAGACTGACCCCATCACGAGGCGAGATTGACACCAGACTGACCCCATCACGAGGCGAGACTGACACCAGACTGACCCCATCACGAGGCATACTGACACCAGACTGACACCATCACGAGGCGAGGCTGACACCAGACTGACCCAATCACGAGGCGAGGCTGACACCAGACTGACCCCATCACGAGGCGAGACTGACACCAGACAAACCCCATCACGAGGCGAGGCCGACACCGGACTAACCCCATCACAAGGCGAGACTGACACCGGACTGACCCCATCACGAGGCAAGGCTGACACCAGACTGACCCCATCACTAGGCGAGGCTGACACCAGACTGACCCCAACACGAGGCGAGACTGACACCAGACTGACCCCATCACTAGGCGAGGCTGACACCAGACTGACCCTATCACTAGGCGAGGCTGACACCAGACTGACACCATCAGGAGGCGAAGCTGACACCAGACTGACACCATTACGAGGCGATGCTGACACCAGACTGACTCCATCACGGGGCGATGCTGACACCAGACTGACCCCATCACGAGGCGAGGCTGACACCAGACTGACCCCATCACGATGCGAGGCTGACACCAGACTGACCCCATCACGAGGCGAGGCTGACACCAGACTGACACCATCATGATGTGAGGCTGACTCCAGACTGACACCATCACAAGGCGAAGCTGACACCTGACTGACACCATCATGATGTGAGGCTGACACCAGACTGACCCTATCACGAGGCGAGGCTGACACCTGACTGACACCATCATGATGTGAGGCTGACACCAGACTGACACCATCACAAGGCGAAGCTGACACCTGACTGACACCATCATGATGTGAGGCTGACACCAGACTGACCCTATCACGAGGCGAGGCTGACACCAGACTGACCCCATCACGAGGCGAGACTGAAACCAGACTGACCCCATCACTAGGCGTGTCTGACTGACCCCATCACGAGGCGAGGTTGACACCAGACTGACCCCATCACGAGGCGAGGCTGACACCAGACTGACACCATCACGAAGCGAGGCTGACACCAGACTGACCCCATCATGATGTGAGGCTGACACCAAACTGACCCAATCACTAGGCGAGACTGACACCAGACTGACCCCATCACGAGGCGAGGCTGACACCAGACTGACACCATCACGAGGCGAGGCTGACACCAGACTGAAACCATCACGAGGCGAGGCTGACACCAGACTGACACCATCACGAGGCGAGGCTGACACCAGACTGACACCATCACGAGGCGAGGCTGACACCAGACTGAAACCATCACGAGGCGAGGCTGACACCTGACTGACACCATCATGATGTGAGGCTGACACCAGACTGACACCATCACAAGGCGAAGCTGACACCTGACTGACACCATCATGATGTGAGGCAGACACCAGACTGACCCTATCACGAGGCGAGGCTGACACCAGACTGACCCCAACACGAGGCGAGACTGAAACCAGACTGACCCCATCACTAGTAGAGGCTGACACCAGACTGACCCCATCACTAGGCGAGGCTGACACCAGACTGACCCCATCACTAGGCGAGGCTGACACCAGACTGACCCCATCACAAGGCGAGACTGACACCAGACTGACCCCATCACTAGGCGAGGCTGACACCAGACTGACCCTATCACTAGGCGAGGCTGACACCAGACTGACACCATCAGGAGGCGAAGCTGACACCAGACTGACACCATTACGAGGCGATGCTGACACCAGACTGACTCCATCACGGGGCGATGCTGACACCAGACTGACCCCATCACGAGGCGAGGCTGACACCAGACTGACCCCATCACGATGCGAGGCTGACACCAGACTGACCCCATCACGAGGCGAGGCTGACACCAGACTGACACCATCATGATGTGAGGCTGACTCCAGACTGACACCATCACAAGGCGAAGCTGACACCTGACTGACACCATCATGATGTGAGGCTGACACCAGACTGACCCTATCACGAGGCGAGGCTGACACCTGACTGACACCATCATGATGTGAGGCTGACACCAGACTGACACCATCACAAGGCGAAGCTGACACCTGACTGACACCATCATGATGTGAGGCTGACACCAGACTGACCCTATCACGAGGCGAGGCTGACACCAGACTGACCCCATCACGAGGCGAGACTGAAACCAGACTGACCCCATCACTAGGCGTGTCTGACTGACCCCATCATGAGGCGAGGTTGACACCAGACTGACCCCATCACGAGGCGAGGCTGACACCAGACTGACACCATCACGAAGCGAGGCTGACACCAGACTGACCCCATCATGATGTGAGGCTGACACCAAACTGACCCAATCACTAGGCGAGACTGACACCAGACTGACCCCATCACGAGGCGAGGCTGACACCAGACTGACACCATCACGAGGCGAGGCTGACACCAGACTGAAACCATCACGAGGCGAGGCTGACACCAGACTGACACCATCACGAGGCGAGGCTGACACCAGACTGACACCATTACGAGGGGAGACTGAAACCGGACTGACCGCATCACGAGGCGAGGCTGACACCAGACTGACTCCATCACGAGGCTAGGCTAACACCAGACTTACACCATCATGATGTGAGGCTGACACCAGACTGACCGCATCACGAGGCGAGGCTGACACCAGACTGACCCTATCACTAGGCGAGGCTGACACCAGACTGACACCATCAGGAGGCGAAGCTGACACCAGACTGACACCATTACGAGGCGATGCTGACACCAGACTGACTCCATCACGGGGCGATGCTGACACCAGACTGACCCCATCACGAGGCGAGGCTGACACCAGACTGACCCCGTCACGGGCGAGGCTGACACCAGACTGACCTTATCACGAGGCGAGGCTGACACCAGACTGACCCCATCACAAGGTGAGGCTGACACCAGACTGACCCCATCATGAGGCGAGGCTGACACCAGACTGACACCATCACGAGGCGAGGCTGACACCAGACTGACCCCATCACTAGGCAAGGCTGACACCAGACTGACCCCATCACGAGGCGAGGCTGACACCAGACTGACCCCATCACGAGGCGAGGCTGACACCAGACTGACCCCATCACGAGGCGAGGCTGACACCAGACTGAAACCATCACGAGGCGAGGCTGACACCTGACTGACACCATCATGATGTGAGGCTGACACCAGACTGACACAATCACAAGGCGAAGCTGACACCTGACTGACACCATCATGATGTGAGGCTGACACCAGACTGACCCTATCACGAGGCGAGGCTGACACCAGACTGACCCCAACACGAGGCGAGACTGAAACCAGACTGACCCCATCACTAGTAGAGGCTGACACCAGACTGACCCCATCACTAGGCGAGGCTGACACCAGACTGACCCCATCACGAGGCGAGGCTGACACCAGACTGACACCATCACGAGGCGAGGCTGACACCAGACTGACCCCATCATGATGTGAGGCTGACACCAGACTGACCCAATCACTAGGCGATACTGACACCAGACTGACAGCATCATGATGTGAGGCTGACACCAGACTGACACCATCACAAGGCGAAGCTGACACCTGACTGACACCATCATGATGTGAGGCTGACACCAGACTGACACCATCACGAGGCGAGGCTGACACCAGACTGACCCCATCACTAGGCAAGGCTGACACCAGACTGACCCCATCACGAGGCGAGGCTGACACCAGACTGACCCCATCACGAGGCGAGACTGACACCAGACTGACCCCATCACGAGGCTAGGCTGACACCAGACTGACCCCATCACGAGGTGAGGCTGACACCAGACTGACCCCATCATGAGGCAAGACTGACACCAGACTGACCCCATCACGAGGCGAGGCTGACACCAGACTGACCCCATCACGAGGCGAGGCTGACACCAGACTGACCCCATCACAAGGCGAAGCTGACACCTGACTAACACCATCATGATGTGAGGCTGACACCAGACTGACCCTATCACGAGGCCAGGCTGACACCAGACTGACACCATCACGAGGCGAGGCTGACACCAGACTGAAACCATCACGAGGCGAGGCTGAAACCTGACTGACACCATCATGATGTGAGGCTGACACCAGACTGACACCATCACGAGGCGAGGCTGACACCAGACTAACCCCATCACGAGGCGAGACTGACACCAGACAAACCCCATCACGAGGCGAGGCCGACACCGGACTGACCCCATCACAAGGCGAGACTGACACCGGACTGACCCCATCACGAGGCAAGGCTGACACCAGACTGACCCCATCACTAGGCGAGGCTGACACCAGACTGACCCCATCACGAGGCGAAGCTGACACCTGACTGACACCATCACGATGTGAGGCTGACACCAGACTGACCCCATCACGAGGCGAGGCTGACTCCAGTCTGACCCCATCACAAGGCGAAGCTGACACCTGACTGACACCATCACGATGTGAGGCTGACACCAGACTGACACCATCACAAGGCGAAGCTGACACCAGACTGACACCATCATGATGTGAGGCTGACACCATGCTGACCCCATCACGAGGCGAGACTGACACCAGAATGACCCCATCACGGGGCGAGGCTGACACCAGACTGACCCCATCACGAGGCGAGACTGACACCAGACTGACCCCATCATGATGTGAGGCTGACACCAGACTGACCCCATCACGAGGCGAGGCTGACACCAGACTGACACCATCACAATGCGAAACTGACACCAGACTGACACCTTCATGATGTGAGGCTGACACCAGACTGACCCCATCACTAGGCGAGGCTGACACCAGACTGACCCCATCACGAGGCGAGACTGACACCAGACTGACCCCATCACGAGGCGAGGCTGACACCAGACTGACCCCATCACTAGTCGAGGCTGACACCAGACTGACACCATCAAGAGGCGAGGTTGACACCAGACTGTCCCCATCACGAGGCGAGGCTGACACCAGACTGACCCCGTCACGGGCGAGGCTGACACCAGACTGACCTTATCACGAGGCGAGGCTGACACCAGACTGACCCCATCACGAGGTGAGGCTGACACCAGACTGACCCCATCATGAGGCGAGGCTGACACCAGACTGACACCATCACGAGGCGAGGCTGACACCAGACTGACCCCATCACTAGGCAAGGCTGACACCAGACTGACCCCATCACGAGGCGAGGCTGACACCAGACTGACCCCATCACGAGGCGAGACTGACACCAGACTGACCCCATCACGAGGCTAGGCTGACACCAGACTGACCCCATCACGAGGTGAGGCTGACACCAGACTGACCCCATCATGAGCCAAGACTGACACCAGACTGACACCATCACGAGGCGAGGCTGACACCAGACTGACCCCATCACGAGGCGAGGCTGACACCAGACTGACCCCATCACGAGGCGAGGCTGACACCAGACTGACCCCATCACAAGGCGAAGCTGACACCTGACTAACACCATCATGATGTGAGGCTGACACCAGACTGACCCTATCACGAGGCCAGGCTGACACCAGACTGACACCATCACGAGGCGAGGCTGACACCAGACTGACCCCATCACGAGGCTAGGCTGACACTAGACTGACCCCATCACGAGGTGAGGCTGACACCAGACTGACCCCATCATGAGCCAAGACTGACACCAGACTGACACCATCACGAGGCGAGGCTGACACCAGACTGACACCATCACGAGGCTAGGCTGACACCAGACTGACCCCATCACGAGGCGAGGCTGACACCAGACTGACCCCATCACGAGGCGAGGCTGACACCAGACTGACCCCATCACAAGGCGAAGCTGACACCTGACTAACACCATCATGATGTGAGGCTGACACCAGACTGACCCTATCACGAGGCCAGGCTGACACCAGACTGACACCATCACGAGGCGAGGCTGACACCAGACTGAAACCATCACGAGGCGAGGCTGAAACCTGACTGACACCATCATGATGTGAGGCTGACACCAGACTGACACCATCACGAGGCGAGGCTGAGACCAGACTAACCCCATCACGAGGCGAGACTGACACCAGACAAACCCCATCACGAGGCGAGGCCGACACCGGACTGACCCCATCACAAGGCGAGACTGACACCGGAATGACCCCATCACGAGGCAAAGCTGACACCAGACTGACCCCATCACTAGGCGAGGCTGACACCAGACTGACCCCATCACGAGGCGAAGCTGACACCTGACTGACACCATCACGATCTGAGGCTGACACCAGACTGACCCCATCACGAGGCGAGGCTGACTCCAGACTTACCCCATCACAAGGCGAAGCTGACACCTGACTGACACCATCACGATGTGAGGCTGACACCAGACTGACCCTATCATGAGGCGAGGCTGACACCAGACTGACCCCATCACAAGGCGAAGCTGACACCAGACTGACATCCATCACAAGGCGAAACTGACACCAGACTGACACCTTCATGATGTAAGGCTGACACCAGACTGACCCCATCACGATGCGAGAGTGACACCAGACTGACCCCATCACGAGGCGAGGCTGACACCAGACTGACCCCATCACGACGCGAGGATGAAACCAGACTGACACCATCACGATGCGAGACTGACACCAAACTGACCCCATCACGAGGCGAGATTGACACCAGACTGACCCCATCACGAGGCGAGACTGACACCAGACTGACCCCATCACGAGGCAAGACTGACACCAGACTGACACCATCACGAGGCGAGGCTGACACCAGACTGACCCAATCACGAGGCGCGGCTGACACCAGACTGACCCCATCACGAGGCGAGACTGACACCAGAATGACCCCATCACGGGGCGAGGCTGACACCAGATTGACCCCATCACGAGGCGAGACTGACACCAGACTGACCCCATCATGATGTGAGGCTGACACCAGACTGACACCATCACAATGCGAAACTGACACCAGACTGACACCTTCATGATGTGAGGCTGACACCAGACTGACCCCATCACTAGGCGAGGCTGACACCAGACTGACCCCATCACAAGGTGAGGCTGACACCAGACTGACCCCATCACGAGGCGAGGCCGACACCGGACTGACCCCATCACAAGGCGAGACTGACACCGGACTGACCCCATCACGAGGCAAGGCTGACACCAGACTGACCCCATCACTAGGCGAGGCTGACACCAGACTGACCCCATCACGAGGCGAGGCTGAAACCCGACTGACCCCATCACGACGCGAGGCTGACACCAGACTGACACCATCACGATGTGAGGCTGACACCAGACTGACCCCATCACGAGGCGAGGCTGACACCAGACTGACCCCATCACGAGGCGAGGCTGACACCAGACTGACCCCATCACGAGGCGAGACTGACACCAGACTGACACCATCACGAGGCGAGGCTGACACCAGACTGACCCCATCACGAGGCGAGGCTGACACCAGACTGACACCATCACGAGGCGAGGCTGACACCAGATTGACACCATCACGAGGCGAGGCTGACACCAGACTGACCCCATCACGAGGCGAGGCTGACACCAGACTGACCCCATCACGAGGCGAGGCTGACACCAGACTGACCCCATCACGAGGCGAGGCTGACACCAGACTGACCCCATCACGAGGCGAGGCTGACACCAGACTGACACCATCACGAGGCGAGGCTGACACCAGATTGACACCATCACGAGGCGAGGCTGACACCAGATTGACACCATCACGACGCGAGGCTGACACCAGACTGACCCCATCACGAGGCGAGGCTGACACCAGACTGACCCCATCACGAGGCGAGACTGACACCAGACTGACCCCATCACGAGGCGAGGCTGACACCAGACTGACCCCATCACGAGGCGAGACTGACACCGGACTGTCCCCATCACGAGGCGAGGCTGACACCGGACTGACACCATCATGATGTGAGGCTGACACCAGACTGACCCCATCACGAGGTGAGGCTGAGACCAGACTGACACCATTACGAGGCGAGACTGAAACCGGACTGACCGCATCACGAGGCGAGGCTGACACCAGACTGACTCCATCACGAGGCTAGGCTAACACCAGACTTACACCATCATGATGTGAGGCTGACACCAGACTGACCGCATCACGAGGCGAGGCTGACACCAGACTGACCCTATCACTAGGCGAGGCTGACACCAGACTGACACCATCAGGAGGCGAAGCTGACACCAGACTGACACCATTACGAGGCGATGCTGACACCAGACTGACTCCATCACGGGGCGATGCTGACACCAGACTGACCCCATCACGAGGCGAGGCTGACACCAGACTGACCCCATCACGATGCGAGGCTGACACCAGACTGACCCCATCACGAGGCGAGGCTGACACCAGACTGACACCATCACGAGGCGAGGCTGACACCAGACTGACACCATCACAAGGCGAAGCTGACACCAGACTGACACCATCATGATGTGAGGCTGACACCAGACTGACCCCATCACGAGGCGAGACTGACACCAGAATGACCCCATCACGGGGCGAGGCTGACACCAGACTGACCCCATCACGAGGCGAGACTGACACCAGACTGACCCCATCATGATGTGAGGCTGACACCAGACTGACCCCATCACGAGGCGAGGCTGACACCAGACTGACACCATCACAATGCGAAACTGACACCAGACTGACACCTTCATGATGTGAGGCTGACACCAGACTGACCCCATCACTAGGCGAGGCTGACACCAGACTGACCCCATCACGAGGCGAGACTGACACCAGACTGACCCCATCACGAGGCGAGGCTGACACCAGACTGACCCCATCACTAGTCGGGGCTGACACCAGACTGACACCATCACGAGGCGAGGTTGACACCAGACTGTCCCCATCACGAGGCGAGGCTGACACCAGACTGACCCCGTCACGGGCGAGGCTGACACCAGACTGACCTTATCACGAGGCGAGGCTGACACCAGACTGACCCCATCACAAGGTGAGGCTGACACCAGACTGACCCCATCATGAGGCGAGGCTGACACCAGACTGACACCATCACGAGGCGAGGCTGACACCAGACTGACCCCATCACTAGGCAAGGCTGACACCAGACTGACCCCATCACGAGGCGAGGCTGACACCAGACTGACCCCATCACGAGGCGAGACTGACACCAGACTGACCCCATCACGAGGCTAGGCTGACACCAGACTGACCCCATCACGAGGTGAGGCTGACACCAGACTGACCCCATCATGAGGCAAGACTGACACCAGACTGACACCATCACGAGGCGAGGCTGACACCAGACTGACCCCATCACGAGGCGAGGCTGACACCAGACTGACCCCATCACGAGGCGAGGCTGACACCAGACTGACCCCATCACAAGGCGAAGCTGACACCTGACTAACACCATCATGATGTGAGGCTGACACCAGACTGACCCTATCACGAGGCCAGGCTGACACCAGACTGACACCATCACGAGGCGAGGCTGACACCAGACTGAAACCATCACGAGGCGAGGCTGAAACCTGACTGACACCATCATGATGTGAGGCTGACACCAGACTGACACCATCACGAGGCGAGGCTGACACCAGACTAACCCCATCACGAGGCGAGACTGACACCAGACAAACCCCATCACGAGGCGAGGCCGACACCGGACTGACCCCATCACAAGGCGAGACTGACACCGGACTGACCCCATCACGAGGCAAGGCTGACACCAGACTGACCCCATCACTAGGCGAGGCTGACACCAGACTGACCCCATCACGAGGCGAAGCTGACACCTGACTGACACCATCACGATGTGAGGCTGACACCAGACTGACCCCATCACGAGGCGAGGCTGACTCCAGACTGACCCCATCACAAGGCGAAGCTGACACCTGACTGACACCATCACGATGTGAGGCTGACACCAGACTGACACCATCACAAGGCGAAGCTGACACCAGACTGACACCATCATGATGTGAGGCTGACACCAGACTGACCCCATCACGAGGCGAGACTGACACCAGAATGACCCCATCACGGGGCGAGGCTGACACCAGACTGACCCCATCACGAGGCGAGACTGACACCAGACTGACCCCATCATGATGTGAGGCTGACACCAGACTGACCCCATCACGAGGCGAGGCTGACACCAGACTGACCCCATCACGAGGCGAGGCTGACACCAGACTGACACCATCACAATGCGAAACTGACACCAGACTGACACCTTCATGATGTGAGGCTGACACCAGACTGACCCCATCACTAGGCGAGGCTGACACCAGACTGACCCCATCACGAGGCGAGACTGACACCAGACTGACCCCATCACGAGGCGAGGCTGACACCAGACTGGTCCCATCACTAGTCGAGGCTGACACCAGACTGACACCATCACGAGGCGAGGTTGACACCAGACTGTCCCAATCACGAGGCGAGGCTGACACCAGACTGACCCCATCACGAGGTGAGGCTGACACCAGACTGACCCCATCACGAGGTGAGGCTGACACCAGACTGACCCAATCACGAGGCGAGGCTGACACCAGACTGACCCCATCACGAGGCGATACTGACACCAGACAAACCCCATCACGAGGCGAGGCTGACTCCAGACTGACCCCATCACAAGGCGAAGCTGACACCTGACTGACACCATCACGATGTGAGGCTGACACCAGACTGACCCTATCATGAGGCGAGGCTGACACCAGACTGACCCCATCACAAGGCGAAGCTGACACCAGACTGACATCCATCACAAGGCGAAACTGACACCAGACTGACACCTTCATGATGTAAGGCTGACACCAGACTGACCCCATCACGAGGCGAGAGTGACACCAGACTGACCCCATCACGAGGCGAGGCTGACACCAGACTGACCCCATCACGAGGCGAGGATGAAACCAGACTGACCCCATCACGAGGCGAGACTGACACCAGACTGACCCCATCACGAGGCAAGACTGACACCAGACTGACACCATCACGAGGCGAGGCTGACACCAGACTGACCCAATCACGAGGCGAGGCTGACACCAGACTGACCCCATCACGAGGCGAGACTGACACCAGACAAACCCCATCACGAGGCGAGGCCGACACCGGACTAACCCCATCACAAGGCGAGACTGACACCGGACTGACCCCATCACGAGGCAAGGCTGACACCAGACTGACCCCATCACTAGGCGAGGCTGACACCAGACTGACTTCAACACGAGGCGAGACTGACACCAGACTGACCCCATCACTAGGCGAGGCTGACACCAGACTGACCCCATCACGAGGCGAGACTGACACCAGACTGACCCCATCACGAGGCGAGGCCGACACCGGACTGACCCCATTACGACGCGAGACTGACACCAGACTGAACCCATCACGAGGCGAGGCTGACACCAGACTGACCCCATTACGATGCGAGGCTGACACCAGACTGACACCATCACGATGCGAGACTGACACCAGACTGACCCCATCACGAGGCGAGACTGACACCAGACTGACCCCATCACGAGGCAAGACTGACACCAGACTGACACCATCACGAGGCGAGGCTGACACCAGACTGACCCCATCACGAGGCGAGGCTGACACCAGACTGACCCCATCACGAGGCGAGGCTGACACCAGACTGACCCCATCACAAGGCGAAGCTGACAAGTGACTGACACCATCACGATGTGAGGCTAACACCAGACTGACCCCATCACGAGGCGAGGCTGACACCAGACTGACCCCATCACAAGGCGAAGCTGACACCTGACTGACACCATCACGATGTGAGGCTGACACCAGACTGACCCTATCATGAGGCGAGGCTGACACCAGACTGACCCCATCACTAGGAGAGGCTGACACCAGACTGACACCATCACGAGGCGAGGCTGACACCAGACTGACACCATCACGAGGCGAGGCTGACACGAGACTGAAACCATCACGAGGCGAGGCTGACACCAGACTGACACCATCACGAGGCGAGGCTGACACCAGACTGACAAAATCACGAGGCGAGGCTGACACCAGACTGAAACCATCACGAGGCGAGGCTGACACCTGACTGACACCATCATGATGTGAGGCTGACACCAGACTGACACCATCACAAGGCGAAGCTGACACCTGACTGACACCATCATGATGTGAGGCTGACACCAGACTGACCCTATCACGAGGCGAGGCTGACACCAGACTGACCCCATCACGAGGCGAGACTGAAACCAGACTGACCCCATCACTAGGCGAGGCTGACACCAGACTGACCCCATCACGAGGCGAGGCTGACACCAGACTGACACCATCACGAGGCGAGGCTGACACCAGACTGAAACCATCACGAGGCGAGGCTGACATCTGACTGACACCATCATGATGTGAGGCTGACACCAGACTGACACCATCACAAGGCGAAGCTGACATCTGACTGACACCATCATGATGTGAGGCTGACACCAGACTGACCCTATCACGAGGCGAGGCTGACACCAGACTGACCCCAACACGAGGCGAGACTGAAACCAGACTGACCCCATCACTAGGCGAGGCTGACACCAGACTGACCCCATCACGAGGCGAGGCTGACACCAGACTGACCCCATCACGAGGCGAGGCTGACACCAGACTGACACCATCACGAGGCGAGGCTGTCACCAGACTGACCCCATCATGATGTGAGGCTGACACCAGACTGACCCAATCACTAGGCGAGTCTGACACCAGACTGACAGCATCATGATGTGAGGCTGACACCAGACTGACACCATCACAAGGCGAAGCTGGCACCTGACTGACACCATCATGATGTGAGGCTGACACCAGACTGACACCATCACGATGCGAGACTGACACCAGACTGACCCCATCACGAGGCGAGGCTGACACCAGACTGACCCCATCACGAGGCGAGACTGACACAAGACTGACCCCATCACGAGGCGAGGCTGACACCAGACTGACCCCATCACGAGGCGAGGCTGAAACCCGACTGACCCCATCATGACGCGAGGCTGACACCAGACTGACACCATCACGATGTGAGGCTGACACCAGACTGACCCCATCACGAGGAGAGGCTGACACCAGACTGACCCCATCACGAGGCGAGGCTGACACCAGACTGACCCCGTCACGAGGCGAGACTGACACCGGACTGACACCATCACGAGGCGAGGCTGACACCAGACTGACCCCATGACGATGCGAGGCTGACACCGGACTGACACCATCACGAGGCGAGCCTGACACCAGACTGACCCCATCACGAGGCGAGGCTTTCACCAGACTGACCCCATCACGAGGCGAGGCTGACACCAGACTGACAAAATCATGAGGCGAGGCTGACACCAGACTGACACCATCACGAGGCGAGACTGACACCAGACTGACCCCATCATGATGTGAGGCTGACACCAGACTGACCCCATCACTAGGCGAGGCTGACACCAGACTGAAACCATCACGAGGCGAAGCTGACACCAGACTGACACCATCACGAGGCGAGGCTGACACCAGACTGACACCATCATGATGTGAGGCTGACACCAGACTGACCCCATGAAGAGGCTAGGCTGACACCAGACTGACCCCATCACGAGGCGAGGCTGACACCAGACTTACACCATCATGATGTGAGGCTGACACCAGACTGACCCTATCACGATGTGAGGCTGACACCAGACTGACACCATCACGAGGTGAGACTGACACCAGACTGACCCCATCACGACACGAGGCTGACACCAGACTGACACCATCACGACGCGAGGCTGACATTAGACTGACCCCATCACGATGCGAGGCTGACACCAGACTGACCCCATCACGAGGCGGGACTGACACCAGACTGACCCCATCACGAGGCGAGACTGACACCAGACTGACCCCATCACGAGGTAAGACTGACACCAGACTGACACCATCACGAGGCGAGGCTGACACCAGACTGACCCCATCACGAGGCGAGGCTGACACCAGACTGACCCCATCACGAGGCGAGGCTGACAACAGACTGACCCCATCACGTTGTGAGGCTGACACCAGACTGACCCCATCACGAGGCGAGGCTGACACCAGACTGACACCTTCATGATGTGATGCTGACACCAGACTGACCCCATCACTAGGCGAGGCTGACACCAGACTGACCCCATCACGAGGCGAGGCTGACACCAGACTGACCCCATGACGGGCGAGGCTGACACCAGACTGACCCCCATCACGACGCGAGGCTGACACCAGACTGACCCCATCACGATGCGAGGCTGACACCGGACTGACACCATCACGAGGCGAGACTGACACCAGACTGACCCCATCACGAGGCGAGGCTGACACCAGACTGACCCCATCACGAGGCGAGGCTTTCACCAGACTGACCCCATCACGAGGCGAGGCTGACACCAGACTGACACAATCATGAGGCGAGGCTGACACCAGACTGACACCATCACGAGGCGAGACTGACACCAGACTGACCCCATCATGATGTGAGGCTGACACCAGACTGATCCCATCACTAGGCGAGGCTGACACCAGACTGAAACCATCACGAGGCGAAGCTGACATCAGACTGACACCATCACGAGGCGAGGCTGACACCAGACTGACACCATCATGATGTGAGGCTGACTCCAGACTGACCCCATCACTAGCGAGGCTGACACCAGACTGACCCCATCACTAGGCGAGACTGACACCAGACTGACCCCATCACGAGGCGAGATTGACACCAGACTGACCCCATCACGAGGCGAGACTGACACCAGACTGACCCCATTACGAGGCGAGGCCGACACCGGACTGACCCCATTACGACGCGAGACTGACACCAGACTGAACCCATCACGAGGCGAGTCTGACACCAGACTGACCCCATTACGACGCGAGGCTGACACCAGACTGACACCATCACGATGCGAGACTGACACCAGACTGACCCCATCACGAGGCGGAACTGACACCAGACTGACCCCATCACGAGGCGAGACTGACACCAGACTGACCCCATCACGAGGCGAGACTGACACCAGACTGACCCCATCACGAGGCGAGGCTGACACCAGACTGACACCATCACGAGGCGAGACTGACACCAGACTGACCCCATCATGATGTGAGGCTGACACCAGACTGACCCCATCACTAGGCGAGGCTGACACCAGACTGAAACCATCACGAGGCGAAGCTGACACCAGACTGACACCATCACGAGGCGAGGCTGACACCAGACTGACACCATCATGATGTGAGGCTGACACCAGACTGACCCCATGAAGAGGCTAGGCTGACACCAGACTGACCCCATCACGAGGCGAGGCTGACACCAGACTTACACCATCATGATGTGAGGCTGACACCAGACTGACCCTATCACGATGTGAGGCTGACACCAGACTGACACCATCACGAGGTGAGACTGACACCAGACTGACCCCATTACGACACGAGGCTGACACCAGACTGACACCATCACGACGCGAGGCTGACATTAGACTGACCCCATCACGATGCGAGGCTGACACCAGACTGACCCCATCACGAGGCGGGACTGACACCAGACTGACCCCATCACGAGGCGAGACTGACACCAGACTGACCCCATCACGAGGTAAGACTGACACCAGACTGACACCATCACGAGGCGAGGCTGACACCAGACTGACCCCATCACGAGGCGAGGCTGACACCAGACTGACCCCATCACGAGGCGAGGCTGACAACAGACTGACCCCATCACGAGGCGAAGCTGACACCTGACTGACACCATCACGTTGTGAGGCTGACACCAGACTGACCCCATCACGAGGCGAGGCTGACACCAGACTGACACCTTCATGATGTGATGCTGACACCAGACTGACCCCATCACTAGGCGAGGCTGACACCAGACTGACCCCATCACGAGGCGAGGCTGACACCAGACTGACCCCATGACGGGCGAGGCTGACACCAGACTGACCCCCATCACGACGCGAGGCTGACACCAGACTGACCCCATCACGATGCGAGGCTGACACCGGACTGACACCATCACGAGGCGAGACTGACACCAGACTGACCCCATCACGAGGCGAGGCTGACACCAGACTGACCCCATCACGAGGCGAGGCTTTCACCAGACTGACCCCATCACGAGGCGAGGCTGACACCAGACTGACACAATCATGAGGCGAGGCTGACACCAGACTGACACCATCACGAGGCGAGACTGACACCAGACTGACCCCATCATGATGTGAGGCTGACACCAGACTGATCCCATCACTAGGCGAGGCTGACACCAGACTGAAACCATCACGAGGCGAAGCTGACATCAGACTGACACCATCACGAGGCGAGGCTGACACCAGACTGACACCATCATGATGTGAGGCTGACTCCAGACTGACCCCATCACTAGCGAGGCTGACACCAGACTGACCCCATCACTAGGCGAGACTGACACCAGACTGACCCCATCACGAGGCGAGATTGACACCAGACTGACCCCATCACGAGGCGAGACTGACACCAGACTGACCCCATCACGAGGCGAGGCCGACACCGGACTGACCCCATTACGACGCGAGACTGACACCAGACTGAACCCATCACGAGGCGAGTCTGACACCAGACTGACCCCATCACGACGCGAGGCTGACATTAGACTGACCCCATCACGATGCGAGGCTGACACCAGACTGACCCCATCACGAGGCGGGACTGACACCAGACTGACCCCATCACGAGGCGAGACTGACACCAGACTGACCCCATCACGAGGTAAGACTGACACCAGACTGACACCATCACGAGGCGAGGCTGACACCAGACTGACCCCATCACGAGGCGAGGCTGACACCAGACTGACCCCATCACGAGGCGAGGCTGACAACAGACTGACCCCATCACGAGGCGAAGCTGACACCTGACTGACACCATCACGTTGTGAGGCTGACACCAGACTGACCCCATCACGAGGCGAGGCTGACACCAGACTGACACCTTCATGATGTGATGCTGACACCAGACTGACCCCATCACTAGGCGAGGCTGACACCAGACTGACCCCATCACGAGGCGAGGCTGACACCAGACTGACCCCATGACGGGCGAGGCTGACACCAGACTGACCCCCATCACGACGCGAGGCTGACACCAGACTGACCCCATCACGATGCGAGGCTGACACCGGACTGACACCATCACGAGGCGAGACTGACACCAGACTGACCCCATCACGAGGCGAGGCTGACACCAGACTGACCCCATCACGAGGCGAGGCTTTCACCAGACTGACCCCATCACGAGGCGAGGCTGACACCAGACTGACACAATCATGAGGCGAGGCTGACACCAGACTGACACCATCACGAGGCGAGACTGACACCAGACTGACCCCATCATGATGTGAGGCTGACACCAGACTGATCCCATCACTAGGCGAGGCTGACACCAGACTGAAACCATCACGAGGCGAAGCTGACATCAGACTGACACCATCACGAGGCGAGGCTGACACCAGACTGACACCATCATGATGTGAGGCTGACTCCAGACTGACCCCATCACTAGCGAGGCTGACACCAGACTGACCCCATCACTAGGCGAGACTGACACCAGACTGACCCCATCACGAGGCGAGATTGACACCAGACTGACCCCATCACGAGGCGAGACTGACACCAGACTGACCCCATCACGAGGCGAGGCCGACACCGGACTGACCCCATTACGACGCGAGACTGACACCAGACTGAACCCATCACGAGGCGAGTCTGACACCAGACTGACCCCATTACGACGCGAGGCTGACACCAGACTGACACCATCACGATGCGAGACTGACACCAGACTGACCCCATCACGAGGCGGAACTGACACCAGACTGACCCCATCACGAGGCGAGACTGACACCAGACTGACCCCATCACGAGGCGAGACTGACACCAGACTGACCCCATCACGAGGCGAGGCTGACACCAGACTGACCCCATCACGAGGCGAGGCAGACACCAGACTGACACCTTCATGATGTGATGCTGACACCAGACTGACCCCATCACTAGGCGAGGCTGACACCAGACTGACCCCATCACGAGGCGAGGCTGACACCAGACTGACCCCATCACGGGCGAGGCTGACACCAGACTGACCCTATCACGAGGCGAGGCTGACACCAGACTGACCCCGTCACGAGGCGAGGCTGACACCAGACTGACCCCCTCACGAGGCGAGGCTGACACAAGACTGACCCCATCACGAGGCGTGGCTGACACCAGACTGACCCCATCACGAGGCGAGGCTGACACCAGACTGACCCCATCATGAGGCGAGGCTTTCACCAGACTGACCCCATCACGAGGCGAGGCTGACACCAGACTGACCCCATCACGAGGCGAGACTGACACCAGACTGACACCATCTCGATGTGAGGCTGACACCAGACTGACCCCATCATGAGGCGAGGCTTTCACCAGACTGACCCCATCACGAGGCGAGGCTGACACCAGACTGACCCCATCACGAGGCGAGACTGACACCAGACTGACACCATCTCGATGTGAGGCTGACAGCAGACTGACCCCATCACGAGGCGAGGCTGATACCAGACTGACACCATCACGAGGCGAGGCTGACACCAGACTGACCCCATCACGAGGCGAGGCTGACACCAGACTGACCCCATCACGAGGCGAGACTGACACCAGACTGACCCCATCACGAGGCGAGGCTGACACCAGACTGACCCCATCACGAGGCGAGGCAGACACCAGACTGACCCCATCACGAGACGAGGCTGACACCAGACTGACCCCATCACGAGGCGAGGCTGACACCAGACTGACCCCATCACGAGGCGAGGCTGACACCGGACTGACCCCATCACGAGGCGAGACTGACACCAGACTGACCCCATCACGAGGCTAGGCTGACACCAGACTGACACCTTTTTGATGTGAGGCTGAAACCAGACTGACCCCATCACGAGGCGAGGCTGACACCAGACTGACCCCATCACGAGGCGAGGCTGACACCAGACTGACCCCATCACGAGGTGAGGCTGACACCAGACTGACCCCATCACGAGGCGAGGCTGACACCAGACTGACACCATCACGAGGCGAGACTGACACCAGACTGACACCATCACGAGGCGAAGCGGACACCAGACTGACCCCATCACGAGGCGAGGCTGATACCAGACTGACAGCATCACGACGCGAGGCGGACACCAGACTGACCCTATCACGAGGCGAGGCTGACACCTGACTGACACCATCATGATGTGAGGCTGACACCAGACTGACCCCATCACGAGGCGAGGCTGACACCAGACTGACACCATCACGAGGCGAGGCTGACACCAGACTGACACCATTATGATGTGAGTATGACACCAGACTGACATCATCATGATGTGAGGCTGACACCAGACTGACCCCATCACGAGGCGAGGCTGACACGAGACTGACCCCATCACGAGGCGAGGCTGACACCAGACTGACCCCATCACGAGGCGAGGCTGAAACCAGACTGACCCCATCACGAGGCGAGGCTGACACCAGACTGACCCCATCACGAGGCGAGGCTGACACCAGACTGACACCTTCATGATGTGAGGCTGACACCAGACTGACCCCATCACGAGGCGAAGCTGACACCAGACTGACCCCATCACGAGGCGAGGCTGACACCAGACTGACCCCATCACGAGGCAAGGCTGACACCAGACTGACCCCATCACGAGGCAAGGCTGACACCAGACTGACCCCATCACGAGGCGAGGCTGACACCAGACTGACCCCATCATGATGTGAGGCTGACACCAGACTGACCCAATCACTAGGCGAGACTGACACCAGACTGACAGCATCATGATGTGAGGCTGACACCAGACTGACAACATCACAAGGCGAAGCTGACACCTGACTGACACCATCATGATGTGAGGCTGACACCAGACTGACACCATCACGATGCGAGACTGACACCAGACTGACCCCATCACGAGGCGAGGCTGACACCAGACTGACCCCATCACGAGTCGAGACTGACACAAGACTGACCCCATCACGAGGCGAGGCTGACACCAGACTGACCCCATCACGAGGCGAGGCTGAAACCCGACTGACCCCATCACGACGCGAGGCTGACACCAGACTGACACCATCACGATGTGAGGCTGACACCAGACTGACCCCATCACGAGGCGAGGCTGACACCAGACTGACACCATCACGAGGTGAGACTGACACCAGACTGACCCCATCACGACACGAGGCTGACACCAGACTGACACCATCACGAGGCGAGGCTGACACCAGACTGACCCCATCACGAGGCGAGGCTGACACCAGACTGACACCATCACGAGGCGAGACTGACACCAGACTGACACCATCACGAGGCGAGGCTGACACCAGACTGACCCCATCAAGAGGCGAGGCTGACACCAGACTGACCCCATCACGAGGCGAGGCTGTCACCTGACTGACACCATCATGATGTGAGGCTGACACCAGACTGACCCCGTCACGAGGCGAGGCTGACACCAGACTGACCCCCTCACGAGGCGAGGCTGACACAAGACTGACCCCATCATGAGGCGTGGCTGACACCAGACTGACCCCATGACGAGGCGAGGCTGACACCAGACTGACCCCATCACGTGGCGAGGCTGACACCAGACTGACCCCATCACGAGGCGAGGCTGACACCAGACTGACCCCATCACGAGGCGAGGCTGACACCAGACTGACCCCATCACGAGGCGAGGCTGACACCAGACTGACACCATCATGATGTGAGGCTGACTCCAGACTGACACCATCACGAGGCGAGGTTGACACCAGACTGACCCCATCACGAGGCGAGGCTGACACCAGACTGACTCCATCACGGGCGAGGCTGACACCAGACTGACCCTATCATGAGGCGAGGCTGTCCCCAGACTGACCCCATCACGAGGTGAGGCTGACACCAGACTGACCCCATCACGAGGCGAGGCTGACACCAGACTGACCCCATCACGAGGCGAGGCTGACACCAGACTGACCCCATCACGAGGCGAGGCTGACACCAGACTGACACCATCACGAGGCGAGGCTGACTCCAGACTGACACCATTATGATGTGAGGCTTACACCAGACTGACCCCATCACTAGGCGAGGCTGACACCAGACTGACACCATCACGAGGAGAGGCTGAAACCAGACTGACCCTATCACTAGGCGAGGCTGACACCAGACTGACCTCATCACGAGGCGAGACTGACATCGGACTGACCCCATCACGAGGCGAGGCTTACACCAGACTGACACCATCACGAGGCGAGGCTGACACCAGACTGACACCATCACGATGTGAGGCTGACACCAGACTGACACCATCACGAGGCGAGGCTGACACCAGACTGACCCCATCACGAGGCGAGGCTGACACCAGACTGACACCATCACGAGGCGAGACTGACACCAGACTGACACCATCACGAGGCGAGGCTGACACCAGACTGACCCCATCAAGAGGCGAGGCTGACACCAGACTGACAACATCACGAGGCGAGGCTGTCACCTGACTGACACCATCATGATGTGAGGCTGACACCAGACTGACCCCGTCACGAGGCGAGGCTGACACCAGACTGACCCCCTCACGAGGCGAGGCTGACACAAGACTGACCCCATCATGAGGCGTGGCTGACACCAGACTGACCCCATCACGAGGCGAGGCTGACACCAGACTGACCCCATCACGAGGCGAGGCTGACACCAGACTGACCCCATCACGAGGCGAGGCTGACACCAGACTGACCCCATCACGAGGCGAGGCTGACACCAGACTGACCCCATCACGAGGCGAGGCTGACACCAGACTGACACCATCATGATGTGAGGCTGACTCCAGACTGACACCATCACGAGGCGAGGTTGACACCAGACTGACCCCATCACGAGGCGAGGCTGACACCAGACTGACTCCATCACGGGCGAGGCTGACACCAGACTGACCCTATCATGAGGTGAGGCTGTCCCCAGACTGACCCCATCACGAGGCGAAGCTGACACCTGACTGACACCATCACGATGTGAGGCTGACACCAGACTGACACCATCACGAGGCGAGGCTGACACCAGACTGACCCCATCACAAGGCGAAGCTGACACCTGACTGACACCATCACGATGTGAGGCTGACACCAAACTGACCCTATCATGAGGCGAGGCTGACACCAGACTGACCCCATCACTAGGAGAGGCTGACACCAGACTAACACCATCACGAGGCGAGGCTGACACCAGACTGACACCATCACGAGGCGAGGCTGACACCAGACTGACACCATCACGATGTGAGGCTGACACCAGACTGACCCCATCACGAGGCGAGGCTGACACCAGACTGACCCCATCACAAGGCGAAGCTGACACCTGACTGACACCATCACGATGTGAGGCTGACACCAGACTGACCCCATCACGAGGCGAGGCTGACACCGGACTGACCCCATCACAAGGCGAAGCTGACACCTGACTGACACCATCACGATGTGAGGCTGACACCAGACTGACCCTATCATGAGGCGAGGCTGACACCAGACTGACCCCATCACTAGGAGAGGCTGACACCAGACTAACACCATCACGAGGCGAGGCTGACACCAGACTGACACCATCACGAGGCGAGGCTGACACCAGACTGAAACCATCACGAGGCGAGGCTGACACCAGACTGACCCCATCACGAGGCGAGACTGAAACCAGACTGACCCCATCACTAGGCGAGGCTGACACCAGACTGACCCCATCACTAGGCGAGGCTGATACCAGACTGACCCCATCACGAGGCGAGGCTGACACCAGACTGACACCATCACGAGGCGAGGCTGACACCAGACTGACCCCATCATGATGTGAGGCTGACACCAGACTGACCCAATCACTAGGCGAGACTGACACCAGACTGACACCATCACGAGGCGAGGCTGACACCAGACTGACACCATCACGAGGCGAGGCTGACACCAGACTGACACCATCACAAGGCGAAGCTGACACCTGACTGACACCATCATGACGTGAGGCTGACACCAGACTGACCCTATCACGAGGCGAGGCTGACACCAGACTGACCCCATCACTAGGCGAGGCTGACACCAGACTGACCCCATCACGAGGCGAGGCTGACACCAGACTGACCCCATCACGAGGCGAGACTGAAACCAGACTGACCCCATCACTAGGCGAGGCTGACACCAGACTGACCCCATCACTAGGCGAGGCTGACACCAGACTGACCCCATCACGAGGCGAGGCTGACACCAGACTGACACCATCACGAGGCGAGGCTGACACCAGACTGACCCCATCATGATGTGAGGCTGACACCAGACTGACCCAATCACTAGGCGAGACTGACACCAGACTGACACCATCACGAGGCGAGGCTGACACCAGACTGACACCATCACGAGGCGAGGCTGACACCAGACTGACCCCATCATGATGTGAGGCTGACACCAGACTGACCCAATCACTAGGCGAGACTGACACCAGACTGACACCATCACGAGGCGAGGCTGACACCAGACTGACACCATCACGAGGCGAGGCTGACACCAGACTGACACCATCATGATGTGAGGCTGACACCAGACTGACCCCATCACTAGGTGAGGCTGACACCAGACTGACCCCATTACTAGGGGAGACTGACACCAGACTGACACCATCATGATGTGAGGCTGACACCAGACTGACCCCATCGAGAGGCGAGGCTGACACCAGACTGACACCATCATGATATGAGACTGACACCAGACTGACCCCATCACGAGGCGCGGCTGACACCAGACTGACACCATCAGGAGGCGAGGCTGACACCAGACTGACACCATCACGAGGCGAGGCTGACACCAGACTGACCCCATCACGAGGCGAGGCTGACACCAGACTGACACTATCATGATGTGAGGCTGACACCAGACTGACCCCATCACGAGCCGAGACTGACACCAGACTGGGTTTCATCCAGCAGAGGGCGCGTTGACCAATTCTCCAGCCTGCAGTGCATGGTTTCCTCCAGCAGAGGGTGCGTTGACCAATTCTCCAGCCTGCAGTGCATGGTTTCCTCCAGCAGAGGGCGCGTTGACCAATCCTCCAGCCTGCAGCTCAGATTTCGTCCAGCAGAGGGTGCGTTGACCAATCCTCCAGCCTGCAGTGCACAGTTTCCTCCAGCAGAGGGCGCGTTGACCAATCCTCCAGCCTGCAGCCCAGGGTTTCGTACAGCAGGGGGCGTGTTGACCAATCCTCCAGCCTGCAGCCCAGGGTTTCGTCCAGCAGAGGGCGCGTTGACCAATCCTCCAGCCTGCAGCTCAGATTTCGTCCAGCAGAGGGCTCGTTGACCAATCCTCCAGCCTGCAGCGCAGGGTTTCGTACAGCAGGGGGCGTGTTGACCAATCCTCCAGCCTGCAGCGCAGGGTTTCGTCCAGCAGAGGGCGCGTTGACCAATCCTCCAGCCTGCAGCTCAGATTTCGTCCAGCAGAGGGTGCGTTGACCAATCCTCCAGCCTGCAGTGCACAGTTTCCTCCAGCAGAGGGCGCGTTGATCAATCCTCCAGCCTGCAGCGCAGGGTTTCGTACAGCAGAGGGCGCGTTGACCAATCCTCCAGCCTGCAGCGCAGGGTTTCGTCCAGCAGGGGGCTTGTTGGCAATCTTCCAGCCTGCAGCGCAGGGTTTCGTCCAGCAGAGGGTGCGTTGACCAATCCTCCAGCCTGCAGCGCAGGGTTTCGTCCAGCAGAGGGCACGTTGACCAATCCTCCAGCCTGCAGTCTGGGGAAGGATGTACAATAGAAGGCAGTGCAGGTGTATGCTGTCCTGGTTGGGCCCCCAGTCTGCAGGGGCCCCAGTGATATCACACGTTAATGGCGTTCTCCAGCACTCGGGGGGTCTGCATGGATGGTGGTCTCAGGGTTAAACCTGCATGCTGACCAATCAGATTCCAGGATTTATTGTCAGAGCTTCATAGAACAAGCTGAAGGTAGAAGATGATTGGCTGCCATGTACAGGTGTGCCAGATCCTGCGTGATCCGGTCTTAGTACATCTCCTGCACTGCCTGTTATCCTCTGAGGAGTCCTGATCCCCGACACACACGGGCAGATGGGGGATCGCTGACAGGTGAGTGCAGATCTGAGGGGCGGGGGATGGGGGGATCGCTGTCAGGTGAGTGGAGATCTCAGTGTTGGGGGATGGACAGAGGAAGTGGATTGGATACATTGTATACAGCGGCCTCAGGTTAGTTACGGCCCATACACGATACAATTTTCCTGAGATTTCCCGTGTTGTACAGATACGGGGAGGGTTCTGGTCTGACCTCCTATTATACGGTTTTGGTCAATCTGAAGGACGATTGTATGATGTATGGCCGGCTGTAGGAGCCCCTCAGGTCAGGTTGTCACCTCGTCCCTCTAATCCTGAATTCACACAATGACTCGGGTCCCGGGGGCCGATCTAATGCAGACCGGACACCAAGTGTAATCGTATGTGTGTGGGATGACAGGGACCCCCCCCCCCACCATCCCCTCCCACTGTATCGCTTCTACTGTGCCCCCCCCGCCCACTGTTTGATCTGCCCCCCCCACTGGTTCATCCCCCCATACGCCTCCCACTGTACCCCCCCACTGTTTGATCTGCCCCCCCACCATTTTATCCCCCTGTACCCCTCCCACTGTGCCCCCCCTAATGTACCCCTCACTGTATTGCTTCCACCGTACCCCCCAACTGTTTGATCTGCCCCCCCCCACCGTTTCATCCCCCCGTACTCCTCCCACTGTACCCCCCCACTGTTTGATCTGCCCCCCCCCACCGTTTCATCGCCCCATACCCCTCCCACTGTGCCCCCCCATGTACCCCTCACTGTACTGCTTCCACTGCCCCCCCACCGTTTCATCCCCCCATACCCCTCCCACTGTGCCGCCCCCCCCCCCCACACTGTACCCCCCATGTCTATCAATGTCATCATTCGTGTTGTATGTTGGATTGTCTATGAGGGGTTAACCCTTCCGGCACCGTCCTACTTTCTGACTTCTGCCCCCAACTCCACACCACCCCGTGGTCAGTCTGTAGTACCCTGTCTCAGCACCCCCGCCCCGTGGTCAGTCTGTAGTACTCTGTCTCAGCACCCCCGCCCTGTGGTCAGTCTGTAGTACCCTGTCTCAGCACGGTCGCCCCGTGGTCAGTCTGTAGTACCCTGTCTCAGCACGGTCGCCCCGTGGTCAGTCTGTAGTACCCTGTCTCAGCACGGCCGCCCCGTGGTCAGTCTGTAGTACTGTCTCAGCACGGCCGCCCCGTGGTCAGTCTGTAGTACCCTGTCTCAGCACGGCCGCCCCGTGGTCAGTCTGTAGTACCCTGTCTCAGCACCGCCGCCCCGTGGTTAGTCTGTAGTACCCTGTCTCAGCACGGCCGCCCCGTGGTCAGTCTGTAGTACCCTGTCTCAGCACGGCCGCCCCGTGGTCAGTCTGTAGTACCCTGTCTCAGCACGGCCGCCCCGTGGTCAGTCTGTAGTACCCTGTCTCAGCACGGCCGCCCCGTGGTCAATCTGTAGTACCCTGTCTCAGCACGGCCACCCCGTGGTCAGTCTGTAGTACCCTGTCTCAGCACGACCGCCCCGTGGTCAGTCTGTAGTACCCTCTCTCAGCACGGCCGCCCCGTGGTCAGTCTGTAGTACCCTGTCTCAGCACGGCCGCCCCGTGGTCAGTCTGTAGTACCCTGTCTCAGCACCGCCGCCCCGTGGTCAGTCTGTAGTACCCTGTCTCAGCACGGCCGCCCCGTGGTCAGTCTGTAGTACCCTGTCTCAGCACCGCCGCCCCGTGGTCAGTCTGTAGTACCCTGTCTCAGCACGGCCGCCCCGTGGTCAGTCTGTAGTACCCTGTCTCAGCACCGCCGCCCCTCGCCTGCCTACCTCTCCTGTCCGCCCCTCGCCTGCCTCCCTCTCTTGTCCGCCCCTCATCTGCCTCCCTCGCCTGCCCGCCCCTCGCCTGCCTCCCTCGCCTGCCCGCCCCTCGCCTGCCTACCTCTCCTGCCCGCCCCTCGCCTGCCTACCTCTCCTGTCCGCCCCTCGCCTGCCTCCCTCTCTTGTCCGCCCCTCGCCTGCCTCCCTCTCCTGTCCGCCCCTCGCCTGCCTACCTCTCCTGTCCGCCCCTCGCCTGCCTACCTCTCCTGTCCGCCCCTCGCCTGCCTACCTCTCCTGTCCACCCCTCGCCTGCCTCCCTCTCCTGTCCGCCCCTCGCCTGCCTCCCTCGCCTGCCCGCCCCTCGCCTGCCCGCCCCTCGCCTGCCTCCCTCGCCTGCTTCCCTCTCCTGTCCGCCCCTCGCCTGCCTCCCTCTCCTGCCCGCCCCTCGCCTGCCTCCCTCTCCTGCCCGCCCCTCGCCTGCCTCCCTCTCCTGCCCGCCCCTCGCCTGCCTCCCTCTCCTGCCCGCCCCTCGCCTGCCTCCCTCTCCTGCCCGCCCCTCGCCTGCCTTCCTCTCCTGTCCGCCCCTCGCATGCCTCCCTCTCCTGTCCGCCCCTCGCATGCCTCCCTCTCCTGTCCGCCCCTCGCCTGCCTACCTCTCCTGTCCGCTCCTTGCCTGCCTCCCTCTCCTTACTCTGAAATATAAACAAGGCAGTGCCTGTGTGATAAAATTTCCATTTCAGCATGTGGGCAGCTGTCAGTTTTGGGGTGCGGGGAGGGGCATGATGCGTCTCTTAGTTTATCTTAAAGCTCTTTTTTGGCAAACTTTATTTGAAGTGCACAAAGTGACACTACATTCATGTCCATGCGCATTCCTCGATAAGAGTGGGTCTCTGACGCAGACTGGGACATAGGCGGGGACTGGGACGCAGATGGGGACTGAGACATAGATTGGGATTGGGACGCAGATGGGGACTGGGGCGCAGGCGGGGACTGGGGCGCAGGCGGGGACTTGGACGCAGACGGGGACTGGGACGCAGACGGGGACTGGGACGCAGACGGGGACTGGGACGCAGACGGGGACTGGGACGCAGACGGGGACTGGGATTGGGACGCAGACGGGGACTGGGATGCAGACGGGGACTGGGATTGGGACGCAGACGGGGACTGGGACATGGATTGGGATGCAGACGGGGACTGGGACATAGATTGAGATTGGGACGCAGACGGGGACTGGGACATAGATTGGGATTGGGATGCAGACGGGGACTGGGGCGCAGATGGGGACTGGGACGCAGATGGGGACTGGGACGCAGATGGGGACTGGGACGCAGATGGGGACTGGGGCGCAGGCGGGGACTGGGACATAGTTTGGGATTGGGACGCAGACGGGGACTGGGACATAGATTGAGATTGGGACGCAGACGGGGACTGGGACATAGATTGGGATTGGGACGCAGACGGGGACTGGGGCGCAGGCGGGGACTGGGGCGCAGGCGGGGACTGGGACATAGATTGAGATTGGGACGCAGACGGGGACTGGGACATAGATTGGGATTGGGATGCAGACGGGGACTGGGGCGCAGATGGGGACTGGGACGCAGATGGGGACTGGGACGCAGATGGGGACTGGGACGCAGATGGGGACTGGGGCGCAGGCGGGGACTGGGACATAGTTTGGGATTGGGACGCAGACGGGGACTGGGACATAGATTGAGATTGGGACGCAGACGGGGACTGGGACATAGATTGGGATTGGGACGCAGACGGGGACTGGGGCGCAGGCGGGGACTGGGGCGCAGGCGGGGACTGGGACATAGATTGGGATTGGGACGCAGACGGGGACGGGGACTCAGACGGGGACTGGAACGTAGTACCCTGACAGGGTACTACAGACTGACTACATAGGCGGGGACTGGGGCGCAGGTGGGGACTGGGGCGCAGGTGGGGACTGGGGCGCAGGCGGGGACTGGGACATGGATTGGGACGGGGACTGGGGCGCAGACGGGGACTGGGGCGCAGACGGGGACTGGGACGCAGATTGTGACAGCGGGATTTCAATCCATCCAATAGATTGTATTGCCACTGCCAATGTATGGGGGGAACTCTGGAGGCGGACAGCACTGGCGGGTGGTAGATTGCTCAGTGCCCCCCTCTGGTAGAGGACAGAACAACAGCCGGGGAAGGCTCCCCACTTCATCTACAGCTGCTGCGTGGGCCGGAGTTGGGCTTTAATGTGGACAGAACCGACAGCCGCCTCTTCCCGGATCCATAGACAGTGAGGCTGGGCCCCTACGGGGACACACAATTACATCTGCTGTGTATGGTGGTGTGTACGCCGAGGGATGACTATTGGAGGAGAATGAGAGCGCGGCTTGCCGGGGCAGAACATGGAATGGTCCTTCAAAGAAGAAAAGTCCTGATCATCCGACACCCATCACCACATTCCCCGACATAGGAGACCAAAGAAGGATCTGTGGAGAGAGGAGAGGGAGAAACGTCACTACAGAACACCAACTACACCATCAGCAACAGCCTTTCATACTGCACCCTCCCCGTGAGGGGGACTACAAATCTCCTCCACCCGAGGGGGGACTACAAGTCTCCTTCACCCGGGGGGGGACTACAAGTCTCCTTCACCCGGGGGGGGACTACAAGTCTCCTTCACCCGGGGGGGGACTACAAGTCTCCTTCACCCAAGAGGGAACTACAAGTCTCCTCCCCCTATATATACACAGTACTGTATATACTTTTCATTTCTTCATCCAGAGAAGACTGTGAAGACAAATCACATAGTTTCTCTATATAGGACGATCTCCTGAGTTCTAGGGACAAATATTCTGCAGGGAACATGTCGGGGTAACAGGGAACCTTCCTCAGGCGGCACTTTCTTTGTTCCCCCCAATGTCTCCAATTTACATTTTGTTTTTACTTTTCCAACTTTGAACATGTAACAAAGTCCAGTGACACCATAAAGGAATGATCTCTCTCACAAGTAACAAAGTCCAGTGACACCATAAAGGAATGGTCTCTCTCACAAGGAAAGTCCAGTGACACCATAAAGGAATGGTCTCTCTCACAAGGAAAGTTCAGTGACACCATAAAGGAATGATCTCTCTCACAAGTAATAAAGTCCAGTGACACCATAAAGGAATGGTCTCTCTCACAAGGAAAGTCCAGTGACACCATAAAGGAATGGTCTCTCTCACAAGTAACAAAGTCCAGTGACACCATAAAGGAATGGTCTCTCTCACAAGGAAAGTCCAGTGACACCATAAAGGAATGATCTCTCTCACAAGGAAAGTCCAGTGACACCATAAAGGAATGATCTCGCTCACAAGTAAAGGCCAGTGACACCATTTATGGTGTCACTGGACTTTGTTACATGTTCAAAGTTGGAAAAGTAAAAACAAAATGTAAATTGGAGACATTGGGGGGAACAAAGAAAGTGCCGCCTGAGGAAGGTTCCCTGTTACCCCGACATGTTCCCTGCAGAATATTTGTCCCTAGAACTCAGGAGATCGTCCTATATAGAGAAACTATGTGATTTGTCTTCACAGTCTTCTCTGGATGAAGAAATGAAAAGTATATACAGTACTGTGTATATATAGGGGGAGGAGACTTGTAGTTCCCTCTTGGGTGAAGGAGACTTGTAGTCCCCCCCCCGGGTGAAGGAGACTTGTAGTCCCCCCCCCGGGTGGAGGAGACTTGTAGCCCCCCCCCCGGGTGAAGGAGACTTGTAGTCCCCCCCCGGGTGAAGGAGACTTGTAGTCCCCCCCCGGGTGAAGGAGACTTGTAGTCCCCCCCCGGGTGAAGGAGACTTCCAGTGACACCATAAAGGAATGGTCTCTCTCACAAGGAAAGTCCAGTGACCCCATAAAGGAATGCTCTCTTACAAGGAAAGTCCAGTGACACCATAAAGGAATGATCTCTCTCACAAGGAAAGTCCAGTGACACCATAAAGGAATGGTCTCTCTCACAAGTAACAAAGTCCAGTGACACCATAAAGGAATGGTCTCTCTCACAAGTAACAAAGTCCAGTGACACCATAAAGGAATGATCTCTCTCACAAGGAAAGTCCAGTGACACCATAAAGGAATGGTCTCTCTCACAAGGAAAGTTCAGTGACACCATAAAGGAATGATCTCTCTCACAAGGAAAGTCCAGTGACACCATAAAGGAATGGTCTCTCTCACAAGTAACAAAGTTCAGTGACACCATAAAGGAATGGTCTCTCTCACATATATGTGTGTGTGTCACCACCCCCCCCCCTGTATTATATATATATATATATATATATATATATATATATATATATATATATATATATATATATATATATATATATGTGTGTGTGTGTGTGTGTATATATATATATATTTGCCCCTCACACAGAAATGATCGGTCTAACAATGGAATGTTCGTCCCTCACACAGAAATGATCGGTCTAACAATGGAATGTTCGCCCCTCACACAGAAATGATCGGTCTAACAATGGAATGTTCGCCCCTCACACAGAAATGATCGGTCTAACAATGGAATGTTCGCCCCTCACACAGAAACGATCGGTCTAACAATGGAATGTTCGGTGTAACACTGAGAGACAGAATACAACAACAAATTCAGCAGAAATTGGTCTAACAAATGATGACGGATCTGCATGTTCATGAGGGAAAGAAGGATTGGATCCCCTTCACAAAACATGACTTAGTACTTGGTGGCCAATCCCTTGTTGGCAATCACAGAGGTCAGACATTTCCTGGAGTTGGCCCCCAGGTTCGCACACATCTCAGGAGGGATTTTGGCCCACTCCTCTTGGCACATCCTCTCCAAGTCATTAAGGTTTGGTGGCTGACGTTTGGCAACTCAAACTTTCAGCTCCTCCACAGATTCTCAATCAGATGAAGGTCTGGAGACTGGCTAGGCCACTCCAGGACCTTAACCTCCTTGGCGGTATGATTCCTTCTGGTTTTTTGTGCTGAAAGCGGTACCATTTTTTGCATGGAAATAGTTTTTTATTGTAGGCTGTAATTTTTAGGAAAATTTCCCCACAAATCATTATCACTCAATTCTGCAAGTGGTTCTGATTTACTATCGCTGTTCTCTAGCCGGTCTAAAACCGCTTTTGACGTAAAGGGACGCTTTTTGGACGCCAAGGACTTTTCTAAGTTTCCAGGCAGAAAGAACAGACAAAATGCAGGCAGGGCGCAGGACAAAGCACTAGGGACAATATGTATGTGAAATGGGATGAAACAGCAATGTTTTACTATTTAAAATTGAAAAAAAAAAAAATGACATTTTTTAAATTTTTTAAATTTCCCGCCGCCGCCCGTACGTCCCGACATCACGGGGACCGGAACACGGAAGCCGGATGCCGGCATCCGCCGGAGGAGATGGACGGGGACGCTGCAGGGGACACATCGTGGGAACGAAGGACAAGGTAAGTGCTGCAGGGACCCCCAGAGAACGCCGCATGGTAAGCCCGAGTGTAGCTCGGGGTTACCGCTTGTGGTATAGAAATTCTACCCCGAGCTACACTCGGGATAACCGCTAAGGAGGTTAATGTGCTTCTTCTTGAGCCGCTCCTTTGTTGCCTTGGCCGTGTGTTTTGGGTCATTGTCATGCTGGAACACCCATCCACCACCCATTTTCAATGCCCTGGCTGAGGGAAGAAGGTTCTCACCCAAGATTTGAGGGTACATTGCCCCGTCCATCGTCCCTTTGATGCGGTGCAGTTGTCCTGTCCCCTTAGTAGAAAAACACCCCCAAAGCAGAATGTTTCCACCACCATGTTTCACAGTTGGGATGGTGTTCTTGGAGTCATAGGCAGCATTCCTCCTCCTCCAAACACGGCGAGTTGAGTTGATGCCAAAGAGCTGGATTTTGGTCTCCTCTGACCACAACACTTCCACCAGTCCTCCTCTGCATCATTCAGATGTTCAGTGGCAGACTTCAGACGGGCCTGGACATGGGCTTTCTTGAGCAGAGGGACCTTGCGGGCACTGCAGGATTTCAGTCCTTGTCGGCGTAGTGTGTTACCAATTGTTTTCTTGGTGACTGTGGTCCCAGCTGCCTGGAGATCATTGACAAGATCCTCACGTGTAGTTCTGGGATGATTCCTCACTGTTCTCATGATCATTGACACTCCACGAGGTGAGATCTTGCATGGGGCACCAGACCTAGGGAGACTGACACTTGTTTTGTGTTTCTTCCATTTGTGAATGATTGCACCAACTGTTGTCACCTTCTCACCAAGCTGCTTGGCCATAGTTTGGTAGCCCAGTCCAGCCTTGTGTAGGTCTACCATCTTGTCCCTGACATCCTTGGACAGCTCTTTGGTCTTTGCCATGGTGGAGAGTTTGGAATCTGATGGCTTGATGGCTCCTGTGGACAGGTGTCTTTTATACAGGTAACACAATGAGATTAGCAGCACTCCTGTCAGGGATCCCTCCATGCAGCCATGCAACGGCGATGGATCCCCTCGGGCTGTGGCGGTGCGAGGAGCGTACATCAATGCCTTCTGGTCAATAACGTCCTGCACTCCATAACCTGATTCTGTTGCCTGTATCCTGATCTGACCTAAGAAAGATCTCCGCCTGTACCGACCCGGCTATCCCTGACTATCCGCTTGCTTTCTCCCTTGTACTTGATTTGCTCGTTTGGTCCTGACCCGGCTTGTCTGGCTTTGTTGCACCTACTTACCTGTATCTGCACCTGGCTTGTATCCTGATTACTGCCATACTTACCTGCTGATGCACCCACGCTCCTGCACCTGGCCTGCATCCTGGTCACCGCCATACTTACCTGCTGATGCACCCACGGTCCTGCACCTGGCCTGCATCCTGGTCACCGCCATATTTACCTGCTGATGCACCCACGGTCCTGCACCTGGCCTGCATCCTGGTCACCGCCATACTTACCTGCTGCTGCACCCACGGTCCTGCACCTGGCCTGCATCCTGGTCACCGCCATACTTACCTGCTGATGCACCCACGGTCCTGCACCTGGCCTGCATCCTGGTCACCGCCATACTTACCTGCTGATGCACCCACGCTCCTGCACCTGGCCTGCATCCTGGTCACCGCCATACTTACCTGCTGATGCACCCACGGTCCTGCACCTGGCCTGCATCCTGGTCACCGCCATACTTACCTGCTGCTGCACCCACGGTCCTGCACCTGGCCTGCATCCTGGTCACCGCCATACTTACCTGCTGATGCACCCACGGTCCTGCACCTGGCCTGCATCCTGGTCACCGCCATACTTACCTGCTGCCGCACCCACGGTCCTGCACCTGGCCTGCATCCTGGTCACCGCCATACTTACCTGCTGATGCACCCACGGTCCTGCACCTGGCCTGCATCCTGGTCACCGCCATACTTACCTGCTGATGCACCCACGGTCCTGCACCTGGCCTGCATCCTGGTCACCGCCATACTTACCTGCTGATGCACCCACGCTCCTGCACCTGGCCTGCATCCTGGTCACCGCCATACTTACCTGCTGATGCACCCACGCTCCTGCACCTGGCCTGCATCCTGGTCACCGCCATACTTACCTGCTGCCGCACCCACGCTCCTGCACCTGGCCTGCATCCTGGTCACCGCCATACTTACCTGCTGATGCACCCACGGTCCTGCACCTGGCCTGCATCCTGGTCACCGCCATACTTACCTGCTGATGCACCCACGGTCCTGCACCTGGCCTGCATCCTGGTCACCGCCATACTTACCTGCTGCCGCACCCACGGTCCTGCACCTGGCCTGCATCCTGGTCACCGCCATACTTACCTGCTGATGCACCCACGGTCCTGCACCTGGCCTGCATCCTGGTCACCGCCATACTTACCTGCTGCCGCACCCACGGTCCTGCACCTGGCCTGCATCCTGGTCACCGCCATACTTACCTGCTGATGCACCCACGGTCCTGCACCTGGCCTGCATCCTGGTCACCGCCATACTTACCTGCTGATGCACCCACGGTCCTGCACCTGGCCTGCATCCTGGTCACCGCCATACTTACCTGCTGATGCACCCACGCTCCTGCACCTGGCCTGCATCCTGGTCACCGCCATACTTACCTGCTGATGCACCCACGCTCCTGCACCTGGCCTGCATCCTGGTCACCGCCATACTTACCTGCTGCCGCACCCACGCTCCTGCACCTGGCCTGCATCCTGGTCACCGCCATACTTACCTGCTGATGCACCCACGGTCCTGCACCTGGCCTGCATCCTGGTCACCGCCATACTTACCTGCTGATGCACCCACGGTCCTGCACCTGGCCTGCATCCTGGTCACCGCCATACTTACCTGCTGATGCACCCACGCTCCTGCACCTGGCCTGCATCCTGGTCACCGCCATACTTACCTGCTGATGCACCCACGGTCCTGCACCTGGCCTGCATCCTGGTCACCGCCATACTTACCTGCTGATGCACCCACGGTCCTGCACCTGGCCTGCATCCTGGTCACCGCCATACTTACCTGCTGATGCACCCACGCTCCTGCACCTGGCCTGCATCCTGGTCACCGCCATACTTACCTGCTGATGCACCCACGGTCCTGCACCTGGCCTGCATCCTGGTCACCGCCATACTTACCTGCTGATGCACCCACGGTCCTGCACCTGGCCTGCATCCTGGTCACCGCCATACTTACCTGCTGATGCACCCACGCTCCTGCACCTGGCCTGCATCCTGGTCACCGCCATACTTACCTGCTGATGCACCCACGCTCCTGCACCTGGCCTGCATCCTGGTCACCGCCATACTTACCTGCTGATGCACCCACGCTCCTGCACCTGGCCTGCATCCTGGTCACCGCCATACTTGCCTGCTGCCGCACCCACGCTCCTGCACCTGGCCTGCATCCTGGTCACCGCCATACTTGCCTGCTGCCGCACCCACGCTCCTGTGTCCAGTCCCAGTCTGCATCCTGATCCTATAGGGGGGCTACAGCACATGGACATCTAGCCACCACATGTGGCCAACATTCTATGGTCAGTAATTTCTTGTGTTTTATTCCTTTGACTAATAAACCTAAGTCACACAGCATCACACTATGTGGCGTCCTTTATTGGGCTCTCCTTGAGAGCACCATCTACCACAGTGCCTATCTGGACTAAGGAGTACCTTGACGCCCATACTGCTTGATGAATCCTGGTAACTGCTCTTCGCGGTGAGACAGAGGATGATATGGAGTGCGATCTGACCAGAGCTTTGATGCCAGAGATATTTTGAAGATTATACCTCTCTACATGCGTATTTTATACGCACTTCTGGTGAGTGCGCACTCTATTCGCTCCTAGGATTTTTCACCTCTCTTACAGCCATTGACTTGGGATGTGGACTTTGTGTGTGCTCTAACATTTCCCACTGATTAGCGCACTGTTTACTATTGTATCACATTTGTACCTATTTTATTGAGCATTTATATTTATATGCATATACACCTTTACAGAGCACTCTTTTTGTACTCTGATTCAAGCGCTGCACCTATCCCTCTCCTTTTATTGTTTATTGTAAGGTTGGTTGGTTACCTTTTTTGGTGTTCTAGCTGCTTATACAGACCTGTTTGTAGCACTCGCGATACCTTTTTTACACATCCTGATTGCCCCCATACCTGCCTGCTGCTGCACCTACATTCCTGCATCCGCACTAGGCCTGCATCCGGATCTCCTGGGTCTTCAGCTACCTGCCGCCAGCTCCAGACCTACCCGGCACTCGTGCCACTCGTGGCTCTGCGCCCTCTGTTCCCAGTATCAGGGGCTCCGAGCGGGAGTGGTAAGAGGACACCTTCTCTCCACGTCAGGCTCCCCAAACAGGTACGTGACAGTACCAGAAGGCCATGTCGGAGCCCGAGAGACGGGCCTCTCCTCTGGAAGAGATCTGCCAAATTGCGGCATTGACTCAAGCCATCAAGGGCCTGCAAGAAGGGTACAACTGTCTGGAGGACCGTTTTCAGGCCCTATCTGCACCTGCACCCTCTGCTAGCACCACAGTGACATCTACTCCAACTGTCTCCACCCTGCAGTGATGATGTTGCCCCCTGAGCCTAGGGTACCTACACCCCGAAGATTTACTGGCGACCGCCACAAATCCAGGACCTTCCGCAACACCTGTGAACTTTATTTTGCGTTGCAACCTCGCACCTTTTCCTTAGAGGCAACCAAGGTGGGATTCGTGATCTCACTTCTCCAGGGCGAACCGCAAGCATGGGCCCACCATTTGCTGGAGAAGGAAGATGCCAAACTGTCTTCCGTAAATCGTTTCCTTGAGGCTATGGCGCAGCTCTATGACGATCCCCAGCGATCTGCGTCTGCAGAAGCCGCACTACACTCTCTTCAGCAGGGTCGCGGGGCAGCTGAGAACTATGTAACAGAATTCCGGCGTTGGAGCGCCGATACCAATTGGAATGACACTGCCCTACGATATCAGCTCCGCTTAGGCCTAGCCGAACCTCTGAAAGATGAGTTAGCTCGAGTCAAAGTACCTAACACATTGGAAGAGCTTAGTAATCTAGCTATCCAAATTCACCGCTGACTTAGGGAACGAAGATTGGAAAGGTCCGCAGGCCAAGTTTCACCCCATATGGATGCTACCCAGGGTACCACCTCCAGCGAGCATGGCACCAACCAGTTCTGCTACACCCAGTTCTGATGAATCTTGTGATAGATATTTTCTGCCTACAATAATTTTTAATAGTATTGTGAACTTCTGATAGGGGTCTTAATTCCTGTAACATATTTACCATCTGTTGCATCACCTCAACCCCCCCCCACACACCTTCCTTAGAAGTTTCCTGTAGAAGGTTATGACACTAAGGCCATCAGGCTGAAAAAGCCCTGGAACCGTCATTTCTAACACCTCCTAGGGAGTAACTGGCTTCCAGGGAGGTATGCTTCCTGGACATTGGCCCATCCTAAATTCCATCTGGGGAGCTACAGTTGGCCAATGTCTGTCACAAATCACAGAACCCACCTTTGAACAGAAATGACAAAATGCTGGAACCTATTGAAGGGTGGGACTACCTGGAAGGGAGGGGGGAGGGGGTATAAAGTTCTGCCTCTATGTCCCTTTGTTCTCTTCTAGAGCCCAGACCTCAGAACATCAGGATGTCTGTAATGTATCTGCATGGCTCTGTTTCTTTTCTAGATCTTTCTTTCCTATAGTCATCTCTCTATACTGATAATATACTGTAAATATTCAAAAATGGGGGTGCAGCGCTATACAAAATAACAGACACTGATAAAATTAAAAGTCAAACATATAATGTATAGTGACTGTGTGCAAATAAAATAAAGCCACTAGATGGTGGCCTATAAAGTGAAAGAGGTGCAAAATAAACAAAATAAAAAAGAGTCCAATGAAGGGGTGCTCTTAAGATCCAGGATGATCCTCAGACGTCCAATCTATCCGAGTGCCAGGCAGCAAGAGCCACATGACCAGATCTGACCAGACCAATTTGATGACACCAGAGGTCCAGTGATTTGATAAACAAATGCGCATAAAGATTGGTATCTGGTGAGTGCGCAATCCTTACATTATTTATCGCCTGGCTGTTCCAATCATTGGACGTCTGAGGATCATCCTGGATCTTAAGAGCACCCCTTCATTGGACTCTTTTTTTTATTTTGTTTATTTTGCACCTCTTTCACTTTATAGCCACCATCTAGTGGCTTTATTTTATTTGCACATAGTCACTATACATTATATGTTTGACTTTTAATTTTATCAGTGTCTGTTATTTTGTATAGCGCTGCACCCCCATTTTTGAATATTTACGTTTCAGAAGGTTGTATACGGTGCCTTTTTTGGTGTACAGCTGCTGTGTATTTGTTCAAGCGCTCACTAAACTCTGTTTTTCTGATAATATACTGTAACCTCAATTATATATCTTTGTTTGATTCGATTAGGAACTACTTTTCTTCTGTGTAAATAAATATGATCTTTATTGTTTGCTATTGACATTATAGGTAATAGCCGCATGAGGATTGGCTGAATTCCTGTATAGACCAAAGGTCGTAATCACTTATTACATTTATAATCTTAGAATCTTAGAAGTAAATAAGTGCGGGAGAAAAGCCGCCAAAACAATCTGAGCCCATGCAAATAGGGTGGCTACGAACCTCACTTACCCCGGAGGACAGGGCAACCTATGCCTCTACTGTGGAGAACCGGACCATTACGGTCGGAACTGCCCTGCAAAATGACGTAAGTCTCTGACCACCCTGCCCGCTAAAATACCGACTGTCAACCCGGCTCATCTCACCGTTTCCATCTCATTCCAGCTTTCGGGAAGAACCTTGCCGGTACCCGCTAGCATCGATTCTGGGGCCTGCAGTTGCTTTATCGATGCAACCTTCGCTCAGCAACACAGATCCCCTTAAAACTCAGAGACTGACAGTATATCTGGCCGACGGATCTAACAGTAAGTCTGGGGCAGTCACACAGGAAACCATCCCACTCCCTGTGATATCCCCATCTGGTCACAAGGAACTGCTATGCCTGGATATTATTGCATCACCACTGTTTCCAGTCATCTTGGGGATCCCATGGTTGCAGGCCCACAACCCCAGTGTAAACTGGGTATCTGGTGAAGTGGACTTTCAATCGGCCTACTGCCATGAGCACTGCTTGCCCCAAGGTTCTTCTCTATCCGGGCCCCTGTTGTGCATGGAAAATGATACCGAAGTAGGCCAAATGGTTCCGGCAGCATACCATAACTTTCTGAACGTCTTCAGTAAACGTGGTGCAGACAGCCTTCCACCTCACAGACCCTACAACTGCCCGATTGAACTACCTGGAGCTGAGATTCCTTTTGGTCGGATCTTTCCACTGTCAGAGCGTGAGTTGGAGGCATTAAAGGACTACATTGACAATAATCTCAAAAAGGGGTTCATCCGCCCCTCCACCTCACCAGCAGGGGCAGGAATCTTCTTTGTAAAAAACAAAGGATCGCTCCCTCTGTCCATGTGTGGACTACCAGGAATGAAATAATATCACGGTGAAGAATAGATATCCTCTTCCACTAGTCCCAGAACTCTTCCAGAGATTCAGATCCGCAACCATATTCACTAAATTAGATCTAAGAGGAGCCTACAATCTCGTAAGGGATGAGTGGAAAACAGCCTTCTGTACCAGGTTTGGGCACTATGAATATTTAGTTATGCCCTTCGGACTGTGCAATGCTCCTGCAACCTTCCAGCATCTAGTGAATGACATCTTCATGACTTCTTAGACATATTCGTGATTGTGTATCTCGATGACATCCTGATCTTTTCTGCATCCATCGAGCTTCACCGGGGTTATGTGCAGAAGGTCCTTGGTCGCCTCCAACTACACGGACTTTACGTTAAACCAGAGAAGTGTGAATCTGAACGTCAGAGCATTCAATTCTTAGGATTGATTATATCCACTGAAGGCTTCTAGATGGATCTCCAGAAAGTCTCCGCCATCCTGGAATGGCCTGCACCATCTGATAAAAAGGGAGTACAGCGCTTCATAGGCTTTGCCAACTTTTACAGGAGGTTCATCAAAGGATTCTCAGCCATCATCACTACTATCAATCAACTGACTAAACAGGGAGTCTGATTCTGTTGGACATCGGAAGCCCAAAACGCTTTTGATGCATTAAAGGGACTTTTTACCTCAGCGCCCATATTAAGCCATCCGGATCCAGCACTACCCTTTGTGGTAGAAGTGGATGCCTCGGAGAGTGCTGTTGGGGCCGTCCTATCGCAGCGGCAAGGTCTGAAACTTCTGCTTCATCCTGTTGCTTTCTTTTCCAGAAAATGATCCTCGGCGGAGAGAAACTATGATGTAGGGGATGAGAATTACTGGCCATCAAATCAGCCTTGGAGGAATGGAGGTACCTTTTAGAGGGAGCTGCACATCCCATTCTGATCTACACCGATCACAAAAATCTGGAGTACCTGAAGACGGCAAAACGTCTAAAACCCCGACAAGCCAGGTGGGCACTCTTCTTTTCCAGATTCAGCTTCCCCACTACCTATATACCAGGTGTGACATAAATATAAAGATTTGGGTAGCTGAGATGTGATCTGTAGAAATATGACAATGTAGATTTAGCATTCCATGTTCTAATAATATAAGATGTGTTCAGAGTTCAGTCAGAGACAGATGGTCACCAATTAGCATCTGAAAGGGACAGAGCTTCCTCTGGAAGTGACACCTGGGTGCCAATAAGATTTGTCACCTTCTGGGAAATCTGAAAAGAAAAGGGCTCTAGACGGTTTGGCTTCATGACACAGCGGGAGACCAGAGGTGGTTCCAATGTGTCTGGGAGCTTTGACGTATATACACAGATCAAAGGAATATATTTCATCTCTCATAAAAGCTAAAATATTAGTTGCAGAGAGATGAAAATACTTCCTTCTGATTGGACACTCTGTAGGCTACATTTGCATGTAAAACTGTATTTGTAGCCTCTGTAGAATCCCAGCGAAATGCAGAAAATGGTTATATTGCGCCGGATTGCGACAGCTGAACAGAGATTGGTACTGTCGCGATCGGACTGATGCGCTAGTGTTGGAAATTTAATCCCTGACTTGGTGATTCAAACCGTTCCTGGTCCAATCGACTTTGGCCATTTCAGCACCCAGAATGTCCTGATGTCCTGTGGGCTGGTACAAGAACACCCCCCCCAGTCAATTGGCCGAGGACTAATGTCCTACCTACGTCCATATTCGCATTGAGGACCTGGGATATGGCCGAGGAGATTCGTATGGAGCCGGTTCTATTGACTGACGGATTGCGAACTCTGACTTGCTCGCAGGATAAATCTTGGTAAAAGTTTTATTTCTGTTTTTATTTCATAGTCAATAGCCAATGTGTGTCTTCTTGTATTTTCTGTAACTTTTTATACTTTGTACATATTTTATGCTCCGCCCACTTTCAGGATATTAAATCATAAAATTAATAAGTGACTTCTGGGTATTTAAGCTCGGGCTCATATCTCCGGAGAGATTAGATTGTATGTATTGTATTTTAGTGTCTATATATGCTCGGTCAAGTTCATTGCCAATCTGTATGCAATTGAACTGCGTGTTGGCAGATTGCATGCAAATTGTAAAGTAGATCTGCCAGACGGAGATCTGTGTGTGTGTGGTGGCCCAGCAGGCCAGTAAAACTGTTGGGTGGTGGCAGGCTACCATTTGTTGTGTGTCTGGTGTGGGGGAGTGTGGACAGTGGAAGAGTGATTAACACCGGGGTTCTAGCTTGTAGGATAGCTGGAGGGATCCTAGAAGGGTGTGCGATTGCTAGGCTGCTCCTCAACCCTTAGTGTGCACCAGATTGTATGTAAGATTTTGTATCTGCCAGTGTGTGGTCAGCCAGCTGGATTGGAGTGGAGTCTCCCTCTAGTGGTGGCCAAGAGGTAGTGCAGGCTGTGAAAGTGTATCACGGCTGATCTTTTATATACGTGTGTATATATATATTCAGATTAAGTCCCCCTTATTCCCTCTTACCCCCAGTCACAGCCGCACGTGCGCACCTCGGTTAGCTAGTCACTATGGGAGTGGCGTGTGGGGTGGATCCGTGACACCCCGCGTGTCTTCTGTCCTCTTCAGTTGGTGCAGAGGGGTCACTACAGGATGAAGTCAGTGTGTGATGTCATGAAGTGGGTGTGGATCTCATACATGGAATGTGGTTGTTCTCTGTGTCCTGTCCAGGGAAGAAGCAGGGCGTATGGTACATGGTTGACCTGATAACGGGGAGAAGCAGCAGACTCTAACCTCGTCCTTCGCAGAAAATGTCTGTCCATCCACCACTCTGCTGTACTTGGGCAGGACAGGTGAGTCCATCCATCTCTGGATGTGATGTCATCATTCGTGGATGATGTCCCTCTATCTCTGGGTGTGATGTCATCATTCGTGGATGATGTCCCTCTATCTCTGGGTGTGATGTCATCATTCATGGATGATGTCCCTCTATCTCTGGGTGTGATGTCATCATTCATGGATGATGTCCCTCTATCTCTGGGTGTGATGTCATCATTCATGGATGATGTCCCTCTATCTCTGGGTGTGATGTCATCATTTGTGGATGATGTCCCTCTATCTCTGGGTGTGATGTCATCATTTGTGGATGATATCTCTCTGTCGCTGGGTGTGATGTCATCATTTGTGGATGATGTCCCTCTATCTCTGGGTGTGATGTCATCATTTATGGATGATGTCATGGCTCTGGATAAGGCAGACCTCCACTGATATGATGCTGCACTCCATATTCTGTTCAGTGAGTTGGATGAATGTCTGATGTCCCCATTTGGCCAGCACACTCCTCTCCTGTACGTACCGATCACTGTCACACCCCCCACACTCCTCCTGTACGTACCGATCACTGTCACACTCCTCTCCTGTACGTACCGATCACTGTCACACCTCCACACTCCTCTCCTGTACGTACCGATCACTGTCACACCTCCACACTCCTCTCCTGTATATACCGATCACTGTCACACCTCCCACACTCCTCTCCTGTACATACCGATCACTGTCACACCCCCCACACTCCTCTCCTGTACATACCGATCACTGTCATACCCTCCACACTCCTCTCCTGTACATACTGATCACTGTCATACCCTCCACACTCCTCTCCTGTACATACCGATCACTGTCATACCTCCACACTCCTCTCCTGTACATACCGATCACTGTCACACTCCTCCTGTACGTACCGATCACTGTCACACTCCTCTCCTGTACGTACCGATCACTGTCACACCTCTACACTCCTCTCCTGTACATACCGATCACTGTCCTACCCCCCCACTCCTCTCCTGTACATACCGATTACTGTCATACCCCCCACACTCCTCTCCTGTACATACCGATCACTGTCATACCCCCCACACTCCTCCTGTACGTACCGATCACTGTCATACCCTCCACACTCCTCTCCTGTACGTACCGATCACTGTCATACCTCCACACTCCTCTCCTGTACATACCGATCACTGTCATACCTCCACATTCCTCTCCTGTACGTACCGATCACTGTCACACCCCCCACACTCCTCCTGTATGTACCGATCACTGTCACACCTCCACACTCCTCTCCTGTACATACTGATCACTGTCACACTTCCACACTCCTCTCCTGTACATACCGATCACTGTTACACCCCCCACACTCCTCTCCTGTACATACTGATCACTGTCATACCCTCCACACTCCTCTCCTGTACATACCGATCACTGTCATACCTCCACACTCCTCCCCTGTACATACCGATCACTGTCACACCCCCCACACTCCTCTCCTGTACATACCGATCACTGTCACACCTCCACACTCCTCTCCTGTACATACCGATCACTGTCACACCTCCACACTCCTCTCCTGTACATACCGATCACTGTCACACCTCCACACTCCTCTCCTGTACATACCGATCACTGTCATACCTCCACACTCCTCTCCTGTACATACCGATCACTGTCCTACCCCCCACACTCCTCTCCTGTACATACCGATCACTGTCACACTCCTCTCCTGTACATACCCATCACTGTCATACCTCCGTACTCCTCTCCTGTACACACCGATCACTGTCATACCTCCACACTCCTCTCCTGTACATACCGATCACTGTCACACCCCCCACACTCCTCTCCTGTACATACCGATCACTGTCATACCCCCCACACTCCTCCTGTACGTACCGATCACTGTCATACCCTCCACACTCCTCTCCTGTACGTACCGATCACTGTCATACCTCCACACTCCTCTCCTGTACATACCGATCACTGTCATACCTCCACATTCCTCTCCTGTACGTACCGATCACTGTCACACCCCCCACACTCCTCCTGTACGTACCGATCACTGTCACACCTCCACACTCCTCTCCTGTACATACTGATCACTGTCACACTTCCACACTCCTCTCCTGTACATACCGATCACTGTTACACCCCCCACACTCCTCTCCTGTACATACTGATCACTGTCATACCCTCCACACTCCTCTCCTGTACATACCGATCACTGTCATACCTCCACACTCCTCCCCTGTACATACCGATCACTGTCACACCCCCCACACTCCTCTCCTGTACATACCGATCACTGTCACACCTCCACACTCCTCTCCTGTACATACCGATCACTGTCACACCTCCACACTCCTCTCCTGTACATACCGATCACTGTCATACCTCCACACTCCTCTCCTGTACATACCGATCACTGTCCTACCCCCCACACTCCTCTCCTGTACATACCGATCACTGTCACACTCCTCTCCTGTACATACCCATCACTGTCATACCTCCGTACTCCTCTCCTGTACACACCGATCACTGTCATACCTCCACACTCCTCTCCTGTACATACCGATCACTGTCACACCCCCCACACTCCTCTCCTGTACATACCGATCACTGTCATACACTCCACACTCCTCTCCTGTACATACTGATCACTGTCATACCCTCCACACTCCTCTCCTGTACATACCGATCACTGTCATACCTCCACACTCCTCCCCTGTACATACCGATCACTGTCACACCCCCCACACTCCTCTCCTGTACATACCGATCACTGTCACACCTCCACACTCCTCTCCTGTACATACCGATCACTGTCATACCTCCACACTCCTCTCCTGTACATACCGATCACTGTCCTACCCCCCACACTCCTCTCCTGTACATACCGATCACTGTCACACTCCTCTCCTGTACATACCCATCACTGTCATACCTCCGTACTCCTCTCCTGTACACACCGATCACTGTCATACCTCCACACTCCTCTCCTGTACATACCGATCACTGTCACACCCCCCACACTCCTCTCCTGTACATACCGATCACTGTCATACCCTCCACACTCCTCTCCTGTACATACCGATCACTGTCACACCTCCACACTCCTCTCCTGTACATACCGATCACTGTCACACCCCCCACACTCCTCTCCTGTACATACCGATCACTGTCATACCCTCCACACTCCTCTCCTGTACATACCGATCACTGTCATACCTCCGTACTCCTCTCCTGTACACACCGATCACTGTCATACCTCCACACTCCTCTCCTGTACATACTGATCACTATTTGTCATTTTCTTTACCTCTTCGGCCCGATTCTTGCACCTTTTCTCCAGTTTTCTCTGTTAATGGTCCTCATTAGAGATGAGCGAATCGAAGTAGCCGAAGTGGAATTCGAGTCGAATATCGGAAAAATTTCGATTCGTGCCGAATCCGAAAAATAGCCTAATTCGGACGCGCGAATCGAAATTTTTCAGAAAATGGCGGCTGACATGTGCGGCGACGGAGCGGGGATGTCTGGGAAGGCGCGCAGACAAGGCGCGCTGACCCATAATGCATTCCTCAACGACATGTGATCGCATCAGCCAATCAGCAGCCAGCCAGCCAGCACTGTGTAATGGTCGAGCTATAAATAGCGGCCATTTTGGAATTCTTCATTTGCCTGCAGTCATTGAACAGCGGCAGACCGCTCTGTACTAGGGACAGGGACAGAGTTAGGGCCACAGAAACGATACTTGGGGACAGAGAAAAGTTACTTAGGGACAGAGAACCATTACTCAGGGACACAGACTTGTTAATGAGGGCCACAGAATCGTTACTTAGGGACAAAGAAACGCTAGTTAGGGCCACAGAATTCATACTCAGGGACAGACAGAATTGTTACTCAGTGCCAGAGAATTGTTACTTAGGGCCACAGAAACGTTATTAGGGCCACAGAATAGTTACTCAGGGACAGACAGAATTGTTACTGAGTGCCAGAGAATTGTTACTCAGGGACAGACAGAATTGTTACTGAGTGCCAGAGAATTGTTACTCAGGGACAGACAGAATTGTTACTGAGTGCCAGAGAATTGTTACTTAGGGCCACAGAAACGTTATTAGGGCCACAGAATTGTTACTCAGGGACAGACAGAATTGTTACTGAGTGCCAGAGAATTGGTACTCAGGGACAGACAGAATTGTTACTGAGTGCCAGAGAATTGTTACTTAGGGCCACAGAAACTTTACTTAGGGCCACAGAATTGTTACTCGCACAGACACAGAATTGTTACTCGCACAGACACAGAATTGTTACTGAGGGCCACAGAACTGTTACTTAGGGCCACAGAATTGTTACTCGCACAGACACAGAATTGTTACTCAGGGCCACAGAACTGTTACTGAGGGCCACAGAATTGTTACTCGCACAGACACAGAATTGTTACTCGCACAGACACAGAACTGTTACTCAGGGCCACAGAACTGTTACTGAGGGCCACAGAACTGTTACTTAGGGCCACAGAATTGTTACTCGCACAGACACAGAATTGTTACTTGCACAGACACAGAACTGTTACTGAGGGCCACAGCACTGTTACTTAGGGCCACAGAATTGTTACTCGCACAGACACAGAATTGTTACTCAGGGCCACAGAACTGTTACTGAGGGCCACAGAATTGTTACTCGAACAGACACAGAATTGTTACTCGCACAGACACAGAACTGTTACTTAGGGTCACAGAATTGTTACTCGCACAGACACAGAATTGTTACTCGCACAGACACAGAACTGTTACTGAGGGCCACAGAACTGTTACTTAGGGCCACAGAATTGTTACTCGCACAGACACAGAATTGTTACTGAGGGCCACAGAACTGTTACTTAGGGCCACATAATTGTTACTCGCACAGACACAGAATTGTTACTCAGGGCCACAGAACTGTTACTGAGGGCCACAGAATTGTTACTCGCACAGACACAGAATTGTTACTTGCACAGACACAGAACTGTTACTGAGGGCCACAGAACTGTTACTGAGGGCCACAGAATTGTTACTCGCACAGACACAGAATTGTTACTCAGGGCCACAGAACTGTTACTGAGGGCCACAGAATTGTTACTCGCACAGACACAGAATTGTTACTCGCACAGACACAGAACTGTTACTGAGGGCCACAGAACTGTTACTTAGGGTCACAGAATTGTTACTCGCACAGACACAGAATTGTTACTGAGGGCCAAAGAACCGTTACTTGGGGCCACAGAAACGTTAATCAGGGACACAGAATTGTTACTGAGGGCCACAGAACCGTTACTTAGGGCCACATAAACGTTAATCAGGGACACAGAATTGTTACTGAGGGCCACAGTACCGTTACTTGGGGCCACAGAAACGTTAATCAGGGACACAGAATTGTTACTGAGGGCCACAGAACCGTTACTTGGGGCCACAGAAACGTTAATCAGGGACACAGAATTGTTACTGAGGGCCACAGAACTGTTACTTAGGGCCACAGAATTGTTACTCGCACAGCCACAGAATTGTTATTCAGGGCCACAGAACTGTTACTGAGGGCCACAGAACTGTTACTTAGGGCCACAGAATTGTTACTCGCACAGACACAGAATTGTTACTGAGGGCCACAGAACTGTTACTTAGGGCCACAGAATTGTTACTCGCACAGACACAGAATTGTTACTCAGGGCCACAGAACTGTTACTTAGGGCCACAGAATTGTTACTCGCACAGACACAGAATTGTTACTGAGAGCCACAGAACTGTTACTTAGGGCCACAGAATTGTTACTCGCACAGACACAGAATTGTTACTCAGGGCCACAGAACTGTTACTGAGGGCCACAGAACTGTTACTTAGGGCCACAGAATTTTTACTCGCACAGACACAGAATTGTTACTCGCACAGACACAGAACTGTTACTGAGGGCCACAGAACTGTTACTTAGGGCCACAGAATTGTTACTCGCACAGACACAGAATTGTTACTCAGGGACACAGAATTGTTACTCAGGGACACATAATCGTTGAATTAAAGAGTATGTCAGACAACATGCAGAGGAGTGGCAGAGGAGGCAATGTTTTAGGAGCGAGCAGACGTGGCAGCAGAGGAAGGGGTCGAGGCAGCACTATTCGCAGCCAGAGGCCAGTGCTCCCGGTGTCATCCAGCGGTCGTGTCTCCACCGACAACCCTGCCGTCATTGATTGGTTGGCTCGGTCGTCTGCCTCTTCCCAGGTCACCTCTGACACCTACAGCCAACGGTCGGTGGGTACGTCAGACACAACCGTTAGTTGGCATGGCCCGGGAGCAAGCCCACTGAAATCACATGTCCTCTACCTGCCCCTGTCCTTTGCTGTTCCCTCACCAAGCGAAGTATCGCATGCTGTGGGCTCAGCCCCACTGTACAGTGAGGAAGAGCTAACAGAGGGCGGTCAGGAACGGGGGGAGACATCGGCCTTTTCAGCAGCCAGGCGAAGAAGTACTGGCGAGGAGAGTGGCTCTGTAGCCGGTCTAGAGACAGGTCTGTCTCCTGACCCAGACGCAGCCGAGGGGGCTAGTAGTGAGGCGGAGACCGTACTTGATGATGAGGAGGTTGATCGCACTTGGCTGCCTCGTCGTCATCAGGCAATTTCTTCCGCATCATCAGGAGAAGAGGGTGCCAGCTTGGCAGCGAGCGAAACAGTCGGTGGGTTGCCCAGGAGGCAGCAGGGTCGCATCAGTGTCAGTGGAGCCAAACGTCCACAGAGTAGAGCACCAGCTCCACTGCAGCCTACCACCACGGCCAGTAGTGGTGCCGGTGCGCACGGAGGAAGTAGCAGTCAGCCAGTGAGGAGTAGCGGGGGCAAAGTTTCCTACTCGGTGGTGTGGCAATTTTTCGTCAAGCCGCCCGAGGAAGTAAACGTAGCCGTATGTCGACTATGTGGCCAGAAATGCAAGCGTGGCCAGGGGGCCCATGTTGGGACTACAGCGTTGCGTCAGCATATGCAGCGTCACCATTCGGTGGCCTGGGAAAACCGTGATAAAGATACGGCGGTTCTGCCTGCCCCAGCCCCCGCTCCATCACCCGCTCCGTTACTTGCTCCATCACCCGACGTCGTCAATCACCCTCTATCAGCCAGTCAAGGCTCCAACACCTCTGCTGAGGGGAGTTGTCGCTCGTTGGCATCTTCCGCTCGTTCAGATGCTCCTTCTCCTGCTACTCCTCTTCTCGGATTCCGTCAACAGTCTTTCTTGGAATCCGTTTCCAAGAGACAACAGTTTGCGAGCACGCACCCGACGGTGCAAAAGCTGAACGTCCTCCTGTCCAAGTTGCTGGTGCTGCAGTCCCTCCCTTTCCAACTGGTGGACTCAGCACCTTTCCGAGAAATGATGGCTTGTGCCGCGCCGCGGTGGAGAGTGCCAAGCCGGCATTTCTTTGCCCAAAAGGCAGTGCCAGCCCTGCATTCACATGTAGAAGAGATGGTGGGCCAGTCTTTGAGCATGTCGGTCTCTGCCAAAGTGCACGGCAGCGCCGACGTGTGGAGCTGTAACTACGGTCAGGGACAGTACATGTCATTTACGGCCCACTGGGTGAACGTGGTGCCGGCACAGCCGCACCAGCAACTTGGACAGGTCACGACGCTTTTGCCTCCACGTTTGCACGTCCTTGGTCCAGCAAACATGTCCGCCTCTACCACCTCTTTTTCCGCCGTGTCCTCAGCCGCCACCCCCGTGCCAAGTCCCATTACCCGACCGGCATATCACATGTGCAAGGCGCAACGGTGTCACGCTGTGCTGCACCTGGTATGCCTTGGCAAACGTAGTCACACAGGGGAGGAACTTCTGAGTGTAATGAACAGAGAAATCGACAGATGGCTGTCTCCGCGCAAACTGAAAATCGGAACCATGTTGACCGACAACGGAAAGAACATGGTGTCTGCTCTGCGTCAAGGAAGGTTGTGCCATGCGCCATGCATGGCTCACGTGTTCAATCTGGTTGTCAAGCGGTTCCTAAAATCCACCATCCCACTGCAAGACATCCTTAAAATGTCACGTAAACTGTGCATGCATTTCAGCCATTCCTACACCGCAAAGAACACCCTCATTGAGCTGCAGCGGCAGAACGGAATTCCACAGCATCGCCTGATCTGCGACGTTGCAACAAGGTGGAATTCAACCCTACACATGTTAGACCGCCTTTACGAGCAGCGAAAGGCCATCACCGATTTCCTGATGTTACAAGCGGATAAAGGTACTCCCCTGTGTAACTTAGATGTCAGCCATTGGCAGCTCATGCGGGACACCTGCCGCTTGCTCAGGCCCTTTGAGGAGGCCACGCTATTCGTGAGTCGGCAGGACTATGGGATGAACGACGTCATTCCTCTGTTGCACGTCCTGGAACAAATGCTGTTAACAATGGCTGGTCAGGGTGCGGTAGACGTGGCGCACAGATCTCAACGCCACATGACCCCTGTGGGGGCAGGACAGGAAGAAGAGGACGAGGTAGAGGAGGACATTTGTGCTCAGGAATTATTGAGTGAAATGGGTGGTTTTTCCACTCAGCGGACAGGAGTGGAGGAGCAGGAGCATCTGGTAGAGGAGGAGGAGACAGAGGACCCAGACGCACCGTGGCAGTATGCTGTGGAGATGGAGGCAGGGAGTCCCTCGCATTCCTTGGCACAAATGGCCCATAGCATGCTCGGTTGCTTACGTAGCGACAGCCGAATAATAACCATCAGACAGAGGGATGACTTTTGGCTGTCCACCTTGTTGGACCCTCGCTACCAGTCCAAAATGGTGGCCTTTTTCACACCTGCTGAGAGGGAGGCCAAAATTACGTACTATAAAAACCACCTATGTAGTCAGTTGGTCTCTGCCTTTGTGCGCCAACGTCCATCCTCAGACACTGTGGGCCCTGTGCGCTCGCGTTCCGCTGGCATGGCAGCAGGGGAGGGGTGGGGTGGTAGGAGCAGTGGCAGCTCCACCAGCAGCGGCTGCCTCAGTCTGCAGTCGATGATGAGTAGCTTTCTTCACCAGCGCAGTGAGGAAACTACTAACCAGCCGCAGCAGCAGCATCAGGTGGACCTGGAGCAGGAGCTCAAACAACAGGCTTGGGCCTACTTGGACAGCACCCTGCCAACCGAGGTAGACAATCCCCTTGACTACTGGGCAACGAAACTTGACCTTTGGTCCCAACTAGCTGAATTTGCCCTTGAAAGGCTGTCATGCCCGGCCAGTAGCGTGGCATCGGAGCGCGTGTTTAGTGCGGCAGGAGGTATTGTAACTCCGCGGAGGACACGACTGTCCACCCAAAGTGTGGAGAGACTCACGTTTGTGAAAATGAATCAGGCGTGGATTAGTCTGGATTTCAAACCACCAGTTCCTGACACAACTGACTAAATCCGCCATGAATCATGCCTCAAACATGTGCCACTTTCAGGTCTCCTCACACTGCTGGTGTGTTGAATTTTTTGACATAGGGTGCTGGCAGATTACGGGCCTCCTATAGCTGCTGCCAGGCCCCTAATCTGCCATAGGCCCCTATATACCGCCTCCTCATGCTGCTGCCAGGTCCAGAGTCTCTCATGGGTCCCTGTATGGCCTCCCATTGCTGCTGTCTCCATCGCCACACTCTGCCATGTGCCACTTTCAGGTCTCCTCACACTGCTGGTGTGTTGAATTTTTTGACATAGGGTGCTGGCAGATTACGGGCCTCCTATAGCTGCTGCCAGGCCCCTAATCTGCCATAGGCCCCTATATACCGCCTCCTCATGCTGCTGCCAGGTCCAGAGTCTCTCATGGGTCCCTGTACGGCCTCCCATTGCTGCTGTCTCCATCGCCACACTCTGCCATGTGCCACTTTCAGGTCTCCTCACACACTGCTGTTGTGTTGAATTTTTTGACATAGGGTGCTGGCAGATAACGGGCCTCCTATAGCTGCTGCCAGGCCCCTAATCTGCCATAGGCCCCTATATACCGCCTCCTCATGCTGCTGCCAGGTCCAGAGTCTCTCATGGGTCCCTGTACGGCCTCCCATTGCTGCTGTCTCCATCGCCACACTCTGCCATGTGCCACATTCAGGTCTCTTCACACTGCTGGTGTGTTGAATTTTTTGACATAGGGTGCTGGCAGATTACGGGCCTCCCATTGCTGCTGCCAGGCCCCTAATCTGCCATGGGCCCCCGTACCGACTCCTCATGCTGTGACGTTGCAACAAGGTGTAATTCAACCCTACATATGTTAGACCGCCTTTACGAACAGCTAAAGGCCATCACAGATTTCCTGATGTTAAAAGCGGATAAAGGTACTCCCTGTGTAACTTAGATGTCAGCCATTGTCAGCTCATGCGTGACACCTGCGCTTGCTCAGGCCCTTTGAGGAGGCCACGCTATTCGTGAGTCGGCAGGACTATGGGATGAATGAGGTCAAATCGGCCATGGGCCCCCGTACCGCCTGTTCACGCTGATGCTGGTCCCACAGTGTGACCTGGGTCCCTGTACGGCCTCCCATTGCTTCCACTCTGCCATGTGCCACTTTGAAATCTCCTCACACTCCTGCGGTTGTCCATTTTGTCATAGGTTGCTGGCAGATTACAGGCCTTCCATTGGTGCCGCCAGGCCCCATATCGGCCATGGGCCCCCGTACCGCCTGGTCACGCTGCTGCTGAGCCCACAGTGTGACCTGGGTCCCTGTACGGCCTCCCATTGCTTCCACTCTGCCATGTGCCACTTTGAGGTCTCCTTACACTCCTGCGGTTTTCCATTTTGTCATAGGTTGCTGGCAGATTAGCGGCCTTCCATAGGTGCCGCCAGGCCCCATATCGGCCATGGGCCCCCGTACCTCCTGGTCACGCTGCTGCTGGTCCCACAGTGTGACCTGGGTCCCTGTACGGCCTCCCATTGCTTCCACTCTGCCATGTGCCACTTTGAGGTCTCCTTACACTCCTGCGGTTTTCCATTTTGTCATAGGTTGCTGGCAGATTAGCGGCCTTCCATAGGTGCCGCCAGGCCCCATATCGGCCATGGGCCCCCGTACCTCCTGGTCACGCTGCTGCTGGTCCCACAGTGTGACCTGGGTCCCTGTACGGCCTCCCATTGCTTCCACTCTGCCATGTGCCACTTTGAAATCTCCTCACACTCCTGCGGTTGTCCATTTTGTCATAGGTTGCTGGCAGATTACAGGCCTTCCATTGGTGCCGCCAGGCCCCATATCGGCCATGGGCCCCCGTACCGCCTGGTCACGCTGCTGCTGAGCCCACAGTGTGACCTGGATCCCTGTACGGCCTCCCATTGCTTCCACTCTGCCATGTGCCACTTTGAGGTCTCCTTACACTCCTGCGGTTTTCCATTTTGTCATAGGTTGCTGGCAGATTAGCGGCCTTCCATAGGTGCCGCCAGGCCCCATATCGGCCATGGGCCCCCGTACCTCCTGGTCACGCTGCTGCTGGTCCCACAGTGTGACCTGGGTCCCTGTACGGCCTCCCATTGCTTCCACTCTGCCATGTACCACTTTGAAATCTCCTCACACTCCTGCGGTTTTCCATTTTGTCATAGGTTGCTGGCAGATTACAGGCCTTCCATTGGTGCCGCCAGGCCCCATATCGGCCATGGGCCCCCGTACCGCCTGGTCACGCTGCTGCTGGGCCCACAGTGTGACCTGGGTCCCTGTACGGCCTCCCATTGCTGCTGCCAGGAGGCAGCAGGGTCGCAGCTGTGTCAGTGGAGGCAAACGGCCACGGAGTAGAGCAGCAGCTCCACTGCAGCCTACCACCACAGCCAGTAGTGGTGCCGGTGTGCACGGAGGAAGTAGCAGTCAGCCAGTGAGGAGTAGCGGGTGCAAAGTTTCCTACTCGGCGGTGTGGCAAGTTTTCGTCAAGCCGCCCGAGGAAGTAAACGTAGCCTAATGTCGACTATGTGGCCAGAAAGTCAAGCGTGGCCAGGGGGCCCATGTTGGGACTACAGCGTTGCGTCAGCATATGCAGCGTCGCCATTCGGTGGCCTGTGAAAAACGTGATAAAGATACGGCGGTTCTGCCTGCCCCAGGCCAGGGTTCCATTTTGTCATAGGGTGCTGGCAGATTAGCGGCCTTCCATAGGTTACGCCAGGCCCCATATCGGCCATGGGCCCCCGTACCTCCTGGTCACGCTGCTGCTGGTCCCACAGTGTGACCTGGGTCCCTGTACGGCCTCCCATTGCTTCCACTCTGCCATGTGCCACTTTGAGGTCTCCTTACACTCCTGCGGTTTTCCATTTTGTCATAGGTTGCTGGCAGATTAGCGGCCTTCCATAGGTGCCGCCAGGCCCCATATCGGCCAGGGGCCCCCGTACCGCCTGGTCACGCTGCTGCTGGGCCCACAGTGTGACCTGGGTCCCTGTACGGCCTCCCATTGCTTGCACTCTGCCATGTGCCACTTTGAAATCTCCTCACACTCCTGCGGTTTTCCATTTTGTCATAGGTTGCTGGCAGATTACAGGCCTTCCATAGGTGCCACCAGGCCCCAAATCGGCCATGGGCCCCCGTACTGCCTGGTCACGCTGCTGCTGGTCCCACAGTGTGACCTGGGTCCCTGTACCGCCTCCCATTGCTCCCACTCTGCCATGTGCCACTTTCAGGTCTCCTCACACTCCTGCTGGGTTCCATTTTGTCATAGGTTGCTGTATGGCCTCCCATTGCTGCTGCCTCCACCGCCACACTGTGGCTCCAAACACTGGTTTTGGCCCCGTGACTGGCCAAATGAGTGAAGTGTGCGGTGATTCTAAGATCGACGGCACTCATCTGCATGTCATACTGACTGACAGTATTATTTCTCTTCCCCAGCAGACTCCAAGGGCATTTAAATTAAAGGTACAGTGTTCTGCACTAATATTAAGTCTCTCTGAAGCCTAGAAACACCCTTTTTTAAGTTAAATTCACAGCGAATTTATTCGACTCGAATCGAATATTGTCCACGAATTCGCCGAATCAGTCGAATCTAATTTTTCATTTCTTCGCTCATCTCTAGTCCTCATCTCACCCAGGAGGTGAGGGCTCTGTATTGGGGTTTGGACCTCAGTGGCCCTCCACACCTGGCATAGTTCTAGACCCCAGCAGAGCCAATCAAACATCCGCTGTTAGTGCCAGCAGCTGATTGGCTCTTTTTTCTCGCTATCTGTTGTATGGAGTGTTTCTATAGCCAATGTTTTTAGTTTTGTATGGTGTGTGGACGGGTTAGATTTCCTCTCAGATTATAATTCCTGTGGGGCCCCCCAGGTAGAGTCACCCTTTGTATGTGTCTTGGTGACAAAATCTCTGGGGCACAAAGTGAGGGGGAAATCCAAAACTTGGAGTTGTCACCAGAACAGGAAGAGAGGGGAAATCTTCCAATGGGGACACCTGTTATATTTCTTCTCTCTTTGGAGTGATTTCCTGTTGTGTTTATAGTGAAAGTGAAAAAAATCTCCCCTGTGGGGCAATAACAATGTACCTGAGGTGTTGGATCTCCTCTCTCCCCTCTGTGTCCAGGCATGAAGACTTCAATCTCGTATTTCGGATTATACCATCACATGTATGACATGAAGAATCAGGAACTGCACTGGAGCGCCACCTACTGGACCACGCAGCCACCTTGTCCAATGAGGGCAGGAAACATGGTAAGCTGCAGCTGAAGCTGTCATTGGTCAGATCTTACCATGTGGGGTGGGGGGTGTCTATTCCTAGATAGGACTGTGATTTCAGTATTGGTGTTTCTTCCAGCCATGACACACGTTGTGTTCCTCGGGGGCGGTCCAATGGGAACGATGGACGGCGATTCTGGAGATGTTCGGTGGATTCAGAGTTTCTCCTCTCCCAAAGTGGCTTTTTATATCTGGCAGGCAATATCCCATCCCCCTCCAAGAGACGGAGCCCATAAATACTGATGTGAGTATACAGGAAATGTGTATTTGCCCCCCCCCCCCGATGGTGAATGTTTGCCCCTCACACAGAAATGATCGGTCTAACAATGGAATGTTCGCCCCTCACACAGAAATGATCGGTCTAACAATGGAATGTTTGCCCCTCACACAGAAACGATCGGTCTAACAATGGAATGTTCGGTGTAACACTGAGAGACAGAATACAACAACAAATTCAGCAGAAATGCGTCTAACAAATGATGACGGATCTGCATGTTCATGAGGGAAAGAAGGATTTGATCCCCTTCACAAAACATGACTTAGTACTTGGTGGCCAATCCCTTGTTGGTAATCACAGAGGTCAGACGTTTCCTGGAGTTGGCCCCCAGGTTTGCACACATCTCAGGAGGGATTTTGGCCTACTCCTTTGTTGCCTTGGCCATGTGTTTTGGGTCATTGTCATGCTGGAACACCCATCCACCACCCATTTTCAATGCCCTGGCTGAGGGAAGAAGGTTCTCACCCAAGATTTGAGGGTACATTGCCCCGTCCATCGTCCCTTTGATGCGGTGCAGTTGTCCTGTCCCCTTAGCAGAAAAACACCCCCAAAGCAGAATGTTTCCACCACCATGTTTCACAGTTGGGATGGCGTTCTTGGAGTCATAGGCAGCATTCCTCCTCCTCCAAACACGGCGAGTTGAGTTGATGCCAAAGAGCTGGATTTTGGTCTCTTCTGACCACAACACTTCCCACCAGTCCTCCTCTGCATCATTCAGATGTTCAATGGCAGACTTCAGACGGGCCTGGACATGGGCTTTCTTGAGCAGAGGGACCTTGCGGGCACTGCAGGATTTCAGTCCTTGTCGGCGTAGTGTGTTACCAATTGTTTTCTTGGTGACTGTGGTCCCAGCTGCCTGGAGATCATTGACAAGATCCTCACGTGTAGTTCTGGGATGATTCCACACTGTTCTCATGATCATTGACACTCCACGAGGTGAGATCTTGCATGGTGCACCAGACCTAGGGAGACTGACACTTGTTTTGTGTTTCTTCCATTTGTGAATGATTGCACCAACTGTTGTCACCTTCTCACCAAGCTGCTTGGCCATAGTTTGGTAGCCCAGTCCAGCCTTGTGTAGGTCTACCATCTTGTCCCCGACATCCTTGGACAGCTCTTTGGTCTTTGCCATGGTGGAGAGTTTGGAATCTGATGGTTTGATGGCTCCTGTGGACAGGTGTCTTTTATACAGGTAACACAATGAGATTAGCAGCACTCCCTTTAAGAGACTGCTTCTAATCTCAGCTTGTTACCTGTATGAAAGACACCTGGGAGCCAGAAATCCTGCTGAATGATAGGGGATCAAATCCTTCTTTCCCTCATGAACATGCAGATCCGTCATCATTTGTTAGACGCATTTCTGCTGAATTTGTTGTTGTATTCTGTCTCTCAGTGTTACACCGAACATTCCATTGTTAGACCGATCGTTTCTGTGTGAGGGGCGAACATTCCATTGTTAGACCGATCGTTTCTGTGTGAGGGGCGAACATTCCATTGTTAGACCGATTATTTCTGTGTGAGGGGCGGACATTCCATTGTTAGACCGATCATTTCTGTGTGAGGGGCGAACATTCACCATCAGGGGGGGGCAAATACACATTTCCTGCACTGTATATTAGGAGTGACAACTGTACAATTCCTTGTCATGAAATCCAATAAAGGGCTGAGCTTTGGTCTGAACCTTTGTCTGCGATTCTTGTGTTTCTGATTGGACGTTCATTGTGTTGGGTTCTCTTCCCATTGTAACATATCAGAGAAGATTTGTGATTGGTTGGAAACTAAAAAATACTTCATTCAAATCTCTTTAGATACAATCTATCATTCTTCCATTCTGGAGATTTTCACCCAAAATCTGGAACATCGTCTGGCCAAGTTCTGCTCACCTCATACCATCAGTGATCGCTTAAAGCCAGTTCCTATTCAGGGCCCCACATGGATGGGGAGGGGGTCATTTCTGCTGCCAGTTCAGGATCACTGGGGGAGGGGGGAGGGTAATGACCCCCCATTACCCCCCCCCCCTCAGTTATCCTGAACCGGCAGCAGAAATGACCCGCAACTCCAATGCTGACCATTGTGTAGAGTTGATGATACTCCAGTTATTTAGTGTGTGATCTGAGCAGCCAGCAGGGGCCTCCGTCAGCATGGGGTCTCTTTTTTTCTTTTTTTTAATGCTTCATCATCTGCACAGTCCTGAAGTATGACATTTAGTACCTAGGTTGGTGTGAAGCAGAGATGGCTTGGTGGGCAAGAACTGTGGCTGGTCTGCTGGAGACCTGAGTTCGAATCCCTGAGTAAGCCTCATGTGTGATCCCGGGTGCTGTGTGGTTCCTGAACCCCCTGTTGGTGGAGCAAGGTGGTGGGAAATGTTTCTGACTCACTACCCTGTCCCACCTCTAGGGGGTTCAGGAACTGCGCAGTGCCTGGGGGGAGGGGTATATATATATATATATATATATAGGGTGAGGGCAATAAAAAAACCTAAGTCCCTGCTTTTGGAAAGGGCTGCCCCGGTAAGACAGCCCATTGTATTTATATATGTTGCAGTGATGTCACAGACCGTGGACCGAAGAGGGGGGGTGTCCACAACCTAATGTGATGCCCACACATGTTACAGGCCTGTGGGGACCTGGGACTGGAGCAGACTGGTGGGTTGTCCATGGCCTCCAAGCTTTCACACAGTGATTTGAGCATGGGGTCTGCAGGATTTGCACTCGGGTCTACGGTCCTTCCATCACTGAGTGATTCATAGCCGCCCAATTCACTCAGATTTGTACTCAAGTCAATGCTGCCTCTGTCAGCGAGTGATTTATTCCGCCCATCTCACTCACAGACTTGACCTGGGGACTACGGGATTTGAACTTGAGTCAATGGCGCCCTTGGTTACTGCTCTTATCCACTGAGCTACTCGCCTCTGCTCAATCACTTAGGTGTTTGTTCTGCTATTTCAGGAGCAAAAAAAGTCATGAAGGAAAAAAAAAAAATTCCAAAAGGGGAAAGAGAGATTCGAACCGGCAACTCCGAGGTCATGGCTGGGCTGCCAGCTGGCTGCTAAACCCCCAGGCCAGAGCTAAGGGTTTAGCAGCCAGCCCCTTAACATCAAGGCTGCAAAAAGACTTAGTAAAAAAAATTGTGATCCCAAATTACAATGATCTGCAATTTCCAACAAATGTTAGTTTTCTGGCCTTGGGGTCACCAGCCAGCTCTTTGGACATCACTTGATCTGATTACTTAGAGTCAATGTTGATGGTGTCTCATGGTGTGTGAACTCATTGGATCCATGGTAAGCCATCATAGTGGATACCAGAACTCAGGGGAATGGATGAGACTCATCGTTCTCAGACTCAATTGATTAGGGACTCTCATTGGTCAATGTTGATTCATGGTCTGCTAACTCATTGAGAGGCCTTAGCGGATACCAGGATCCAGTGGAATGGATCAGACTCAATTGATCATGGATTCCTAATAGTCAATGTTGATTCATGGGGGTTCATTTACTAAAGCTGGTTCACTCAGACTCTCATTGACTTTTACATGGAAACCAATCAGCTTCCAGGTTTTGTTGCTAAAGCTTAATTGAACAAGCTGAGGTTAGAAGCTGATTGGATACCATGCACAGCTGCACCAGATTCTGAGTGAACCAGCTTTAGTAAATCCCCCCCATGGTGTGCTAACTCATGGAGAGGCCTTGGATTTATGGAAGCCCATCATCGTGGACACCAGGACTGAGGGGAATGGAATGAGACTCATCGTTCTCAGACTCAATGAATATGAGTGGAGATAAGGGGTTCAAACCCCACTGTTGACATCATTTATTTTTAATGCTACAACAGAGTGTAAGACGATTTTCCCCGCAGCGGTCTTGCTCCTTCTAGTGGGCGATAGCCCGGTATTGATGCCATGTAGAGCTCCAGTTTGTAGACATAAGGTCAGGAAAAATATCTTTGACCACCGAGGAATACAATTTATTTCTTTATAAAAGAAGACAGAATTGCTGAAGAAGTTAATCTCTCCAATTATCCAATCATACATAAAGCAGAGTCCCGTTCATTCACACCCTATATGAGTATCCAGAGGGAACAGATGTATAAAGGAAAGGCCACCAGTTCCATCAGAAGACCATCCTCCATGTTTATGTGTTGTGGGGATTGTATTGTTTAGGCTGAGAGGATAGAAGCAAATTGATGAGGTTGACATTGAGCTCAACTCTGCAACAAGCTGTCACTTTTCTCATCTTTGGAGCCATTATAGGTTTGCTTTTACTTACAGATATGGAAAATTCATCAATTATCTACACATCCAGGTCAGAATGAGGTTTTCCTTCAATAGGTGGAGGCCCCTTCTAGCTGATTAACCACCCCCAAATACCTCCAGCAATCACAGCTATAATGGTATTTCCCACCACTCTGTACCATTCACATTTCTTTTTCCCACTTAACCAGCATGGTGGAGAGGAGGAAAAAAAAATAAAAAGTTCACATTTCCCATTGGATGCGGATGAAGAAGTATTCCTGCTGAACGATTATATTCTGCTGGTGGAGAATATTCCCCACCACCAAAACCCAATGATCATTGCTGCTGCCGGAACTGATTGAGGGGAAAAAAGAAAACAGAGAGGCTGGTTGTATATAAGTCGATCAATAGAATTGTAGCCAGGCAGCCAATACATGGATCCAAAGTCAGCCAATCAATGCTACACTGTTCAAATTTCGATTCATATTTGGCCACCATAACATTGGCACTATAGTCTGCAAACATGAGCAGATCTACAACTGACTAGGTATAATGGTACATTGGAAGGAGACTCACAAAGAAATTAGGTGGAGAATAATTTCATAGTTTTGTCTAAATTACCACATCGACTTTGTTAGCTACCCAACTGGCAGATGTCTGTTCCATCACCTGGGAATATAAAGCAAGTATCATGGAGCCAATAACGCAAATCATCCCTGCACCATCTTAAACTGGACCTTCCATGGTCAAAGGTGGTAGGAACCGCTGTGTCCTCTTACTTGAGCAGATAACTTACTCTACTCTCTCCTCTCAAAATGGAAGAGAACTTCCCCTTACTGTATCCTTTCACAATGGAACAGAATCTAACACACCCTCTTTGAATGACCCAACCTTCCCCTCTCAGAATGGCAAATACATTCATTTACACCCCCTCCCCAAAGAGCAAAGAACTTACCCTACTGTCCACTCTTAGAAAAAAAGAGAACTTACCCTGCTATCCTCTCAAAATGGAAGAGAACTTACCATGCCCTCATAGAATGGCACAGAATCTACCCTATTGTCCCTTTTCAGAAAGGACAACTTTCTCTACACTCTTGGAATAGCAGTGAAGAAACCCCACTGTGCCCTATTAGAATGTCTCGGCATTTACCACATCGTCCAGTCTGAAAATGGCAGAGAAGTTACCCTACTATCCCCTCTGTGAGGGACAGATAAATTACTTCACCATCCATCCCTTCGTGGAAGGGCCCAGACCGGACCGCACCACACCACAAGGGTAGAAAAGCTACGATACTGTCCCCTCTCTGAATGGTAGAGAACTTTCACTGTCCCTTCCATGAGTGGCAGATCATTTATTTTACTGTCAGCTCTCTGACTAGGAGATAAAACACCCTACCAAATTCATAAAAAAAGAGAAGAGGTTATAAATAAACCAGGTATCCGCTACACTCTATGTGCAGTCCAGTAACTGAATGAACCTAACAACACAAAAAAAGACGTGAACAAGATGTCCGCCAACTTAGTTATAAGAACAGGACCATGCGGTAAACCATTACACGGTGAGTGTGTGAGACAACACAATGTTTAGGATTCAGAATATAAATACATACAATTGCCAGTCAGTTCACGTACATTTCCTTTAACTGCCGTGTATGCTGGGAAGTGTACAATGTGGGGAGCACCTGATGGAAGGTTCCATTGTGTCATAACCTCGTCCTGTAAAATGTTCCCAGTCTTGGGGAGTCGACTTGAAGAGCAGATTTACAAAGTGTGTTGTGTAGAATGCATTAACCACTCGAGGGTACTAGATGGTCTACTGCTCTTCATGAGTCTGGACCAAGGGAAGTTCTCTGCCCTTTGGAGAGAGGGCCGGAGGTGACTTTTCTGCCCTTCGGAGAGGATGGATGGCAGTAGGCTATTTTATCTCTGAAAAAAAAGACCTCAACAAGATGTTCACCAAAGTGGTTCCAAGTGTTTTTTGGGGTCACTTGGGGTAGGGAGGGAGCGCAGGAGGATCATCTCTGTACTAAGAACAGGACCATGCGTTAAACCATTACCCGGTGAGCGTGTGAAACAATCCAATGATTAGGATTCAGAATATAAATACATACAATTGCCAATCAGTTCACGTAAAGAAAAGCTGAAACTCCGATATCCATCACCTCACCAGACAACGTTGTCTAGATCACCATTCATATATATACATGACGTCACGGTTCAGCCTGTTGTATACAAGAACATGTGGCACGGCCGCGACCACTACCAGTCATCTGTCGGGCGATTTCTAACCACCCTTTGGGCGATCAGCAACGGGACATTCTAGCATGGACCATACCAACAACTTGTCCATTAGTGGCTTTACTATCCAGTGATTCCTGGATGGAAATATGGGAGACAAACTCCAAGTGGACTAATAAGAAAACAATCTTAGTTGGGATATGGTGGTATATTTTGCAGCCATTGGGCATCGGCATGGATAGGTAGAAAATCGCAACAAGATAGGAGCGGCAGGAGTTTGTGAATGTAGAAGGACTAGGTGAGCGTAGGCAGTAGGCCATGAGTTCATTGTAGAGAGGCTATCATGCCGAGATAAACAGTTGTGAGGCCGGGTTCACACTCGTGTGGTGCATCACGTGATTCACAGAGGAACCGCATCGCATTCCTGTCCCAATCACATGTGCATTGTGTGTGGTGCGATTGGAGCCATAGATTATGTACGCCTCAAATCACACCAAAAACACGCAGGACTCTCTTCTTGGTCCGCACTAGAATCAGATCGCACGGGTACTCACACCTACAGATCGCACGGGTACTCACACCTACAGTTGTGTTCAAAATAATAGCCGTGTGTTGAAAAAAGTGACTAAAGCTGAAAATCCTTCTAATACTTTTATTTCCATCCACACAAATGCATTGGGAACACGACACATTCTATTCCAAATCACAACATGAAGAAAAATACATCAAATTTGTGTTGTTCCTCTAAAAAAATGGAAGAAAAGTGAATATTAGACGGTTCAAAAAAATGGCCGTGTTTGTATTCTTCTTCACAAACTCAAACATTCACTATATAACCTGAGAAATGTTTGAAGATTTTGCTTTCCTTTGAATGACTTCATGAATATTTGGTTGTAGTCGCACTGTTTCTGAGAACTGCTGTACATCTGTGTTGCATGGAGTCACCCAACTTCTGGCCCCTGTGATCAGGTATTCCAGCCCAGGATGATTGGACCACATTCCACAGTTCTTCTCGATTTCTTGGTTTTGCCTCAGAAACGGCATTTTTGATGTCACCCCACAAGTTTTCTATTGGATGAAGATCCGGGGATTGGGCTGGCCACTCCAATAACGTCCATCTTGTTGGTCTGGAACCAAGATGTTGCCCGTTTACTGGTGTGTTTGGGGTCGTTGTCTTGTTGGAACACCCATTTCAAGGGCATTTCCTCTTCAGCATAAGGCAGCATGACCTCTTCAAGTATTCTGATGGATTCAAACTGATCCATGATCCCTGGTATGCGATAAATAGGCCCAACACCGTAGTATGAGAAACATCCCCATATCATGATGCTTGCACCACCATGCTTCACGGTCTTCACAGTGTACTGTGGCTTGAATTCAGTGTTTGGGGTCATCTGACAAACTGTCTCCGGCCACTAGACCCAAAAAGAACAATCTTACTTTCATCAGTCCACAAAATGTTGCGTCATTTCTCTTTAGGCCGGTCAATGTGCTCTTTGGCAGATTGTAACCTCTTCAGCACGTCTTTTTCCCAACAGTGGGACTTTGCGGGGACTTCTTGCAGATAGCTTGGCTTCACATAGGCATCTTCTAATTGTAACAGTCCTCACAGGGAACGTCACACCTTCTTTCATCTTCCTGGAGCTGATTGTTGGCTGAGTCCTCACAGGGAACGTCACACCTTCTTTCATCTTCCTGGAGCTGATTGTTGGCTGAGTCCGCCCCATTTTGGCTATTCTTCTATCCATTCCAATGGTAGTTTTTCGCTTTCTTCCACATCTTTCAGGTTTTGGTTGCCATTTTAAAGCATTTGCCATCATTTTAGCTGAGCAGCCGATCATTTACTGCACTTCTTTATATGTTTTCCCCTCCAATCAACTTTTTAATCAAGGTACGCTGTTCTTCTGAACAATGTCTGGAACGACCCATTTTCCTCAGAATTTCAGAGAGAAATGCACTGTAACCAGCATGTCCAACATTTGCTGCCTTCCTTCCTTAAATAAGGGCAATAATTGCCACCTGTTTATCAAAGAATGAATGACGCCACTAATAGAATTCCACACGGCTATTATTTTGAACACGCCCCTTTCAATGAGTGATTCAATGACACAGAATCAGCAGCATGCATGTCATGACTGTTGGGTCTGTTGGATTTCTATGACTCTACTACACCTGCTAGGAAATTATTTGCCATGTAGAAATATCATTTCCACCAAAAACAGTGATTGATCCGGTTAGTGATGTCTGACTGCTAGTATTTTCAACACAACTGTATGTGATCCGATTCTGCACATCGCACCGCGTTTTGGGGACCGATTTTGGGGTGTTATCATACACACCCGCAGCGGTTCACATGAATGGGGGGCGATTCTGATGCGGTGCAGAATTCACACAGAAAACACAGAGAATTCTGCACCACATCAGTGTGAACCCGGGCTGAATGCTGACAGAGCTTTGCTGCTCACCACCACAATGCAAGTCGGCTCACCCTTCCTGCCGGTGACGTTCCATCCTTTGTGGGAGTTGTCTGTGAGAGTTCATCAGTAGCCTTCATCCAGGGAGTTCATCAGTAGCCTTCATCCAGGGAGTTCATCCAGGGAGTTCATCGGTAGCCTTCATCCAGGCAGTTCATCCAGGGAGTTCATCCAGGCAGTTCATCCAGGGACATTAAGGATGTATATTGAGCCCCTGGGCAGTAGGGAAATGAATAGATGGTACAAACAAATGGTCTGGGGTCAGATGTGTATGTATACACAATTACTCCATAGGCCTTACAGACCCAATCATCATTTAGCATTAATTAGTCTAAAGCCAGGTTTCTGGATGTGACAACTTTTGTGTGTCAATCAGGTTATCACCTTCTGGGAAAACCAGTGACAGCAGACAGACTGTCTGCCTTTTGTGGAAAGCTCTATAAGTAATATTCACATCAAAGAAGTATGTTTAATCTCTTATAAAAGCCAAAATATTAGTTGGAGATATGAACAAGCTTCCTTCTTGTAGGCCATTCTGTGCGCTACATTTACATATAAGAATCATGTTTGTGGCTTGGGGAGGAAGCCAGGGAAATGCATGGAATGATTAGATGACGCGGGGGTGCGACCGTAGATTGGTGTTTGGTATTGTTGCGATCGGGCTGACGCGCTGGTGTCAGAAATCCAATCCCCGACTTGGTGTTCAGGCCAGTCTCGGTCCAATTGAACTTGGGCAGGTCCATACACAGTACCTCTTGTGGGCAGGTCAGGGCCACCTCCCCCAGAGTCAATTGGCCGAAGACTAATGTCCCGCCCATGTCCAAATCGCAATAAATTGACCGCACAGACATTTGGACAGGGTGATCCGTACGGAGCTGGTTCGATTGACCAATGGATTGCTAAGTTTCTGGCTTGCTCCAGCCGCAGGGTAAAGTGTTATTCTGTCTTTTTATTCCCTTTTATTTTATAGTAATTAGTCATTTGTGTGTCTTCTTATATCTTTTGTATTTTCTGTAACTTTTTTATATTTTGTACATATTTTATGCACTGCCCACTTTGGGAAATTAAATCTTAAAATTAATTAGTGAACTTCTGTGTATTTAAGCACGGGCTCATATCTTCGGAGAGACGAGATCGGAGAGATTAGATTGGGTTATATTGTATTGTATTTTAGTGCCTTTAAAACGCTCGGTTAAGCTCATTGCCAATCTGTATGCAACTGCACTGTGAGTGGGCAGATTGCACGCAGAAAGGTAACAGATCTGCCAGACGGAGATCTGTGTGTGTGGGGTGTCTCAACAGACCATTCTGCGGATAAACTGTTGGGTGGTGGCAGGCTACCTTTGTGATGCGTCTGGTGTGGGGGTGTGTGGACAGTGGAAGGGTTATCAACACCGGGGTTCAAGTTAGGATAGCTGAAGGGACCTTTAGAAGGGTGTGTGATTACTAAGCTGGTCCTCAATTCTAATCAGGGCACCAGGTTGTATGTAAGATCGTATCTGCCAGTGTGTGGTCGACCAGCTGGATTGGAATGGAGTCTCCATCTGGTGGTGGCCAGAGGTAGTGCGGGCTGTGAAAAGGTATCACGGCTGATCTTATATACGGTTTGAGATATTTAAGTGTAAATTCCTTTATTATCCCCTCTTTACCACCCTGTCGCGGCCGCACGCACGCGTCTTGGTTAGCTAGTCGCTGTGGGCGTGGCGTGTGGTGGACACGTGACAGGGTGAACTTTAATGGATCCTTGACACCACCAATCTGCATTCTATCCACCAACGTGTGCTGTGGGACGAGATATACCACTATATCCCAACTAGGATTGTTTTCTTATTAGTCCACTTGGAGTTTGTCTCCCATATTTCCATCCAGGAATCACTGGATAGTAAAGCCACTAATGGACAAATTTTGGTAAGGTCCATGCTAGAATGTCCCGTTGCTGATCGCCCAAAGGGTGGTTATAAATCGCCGGACGGATGACTGGTAGTGGTCGCGGCCGTGCCACATGTTTTTGTATAAAACAGGCTGAACCATGACGTCATGTATATATATGAATGGTGATCTAGACAACGTTGTCTGGTGAGGTGATGGATATCGGGGTTTCAGCTCTTCTTGTCAATTGTATGTATTTATATTCTGAATCCTAATCATTGGATTGTTTCACACGCTCACCAGGTAATGGTTTACCGCATGGTCCTGTTCTTAGTACTGAGATGATCCTCCTGCGCTCCCTCCCTACCCCAAGTGACCCCAAAAAAACCAAACGTAACCACTTTGAAGAACATCTTGTTGACGTCTTTTTTTTCAGAGATAAAATAGCCTACCGCCATCCATCCTCTCCGAAGGGCAGAGAACTTCCCTTGGTCCAGACTCATGAAGAGCAGTAGACCATCTAGTACCCTCGAGTGGTTAATGCATTCTACACGACACACTTTGTAAATCTGCTCTTCCAGTTGACCCCACAAGACTGGGAACATTTTACAGGACGAGGTTATGACACAATGGAACCTTCCATCAGGTGCTCCCCACATTGTACACTTCCCAGCATACATTGCATTTAAAGGAAATGTACGTGAACTGGCTGGCAATTGTATGTATTTATATTCTGAATCCTAATCATTGGATTGTTTCACACGCTCACCGTGTAATGGTTTAACGCATGGTCCTGTTCTTGGTACTGAGATGATCCTCCTGCGCTCCCTCCCTACCCCAAGTGACCCCAAAAAACAAAGTGGCCGCAGACACCCAACTATATTCCAAAATAGTGAAAAAACAATTCTAAGTGTGACAGGGGCTGCAACACTTAATGATCAGTGGAAAAATAAATGACATAAAACCAAATGTAAGCATGTCTCTCATCCCAGAACATATAAAACATAAAAATGGTGCAAACATTGCCAAGTGACAGCGAAGGCCGCAGAAAAACGGCTAGATAGTGCCGGTGACACAAGTGAATGACTCAATATTGCTGATGTATACAAACGTGACTCTGTCCCAAATGATCAATCCAAAATAACTGATCAGTGACTCAATCCAAAAAAATCAAAAAGTGACCCAGTCCCAAATATATATATATATGTATGTATGTATGACAGTCCCATGTCACCACTTTGGCAGACATCTTGTTCACATCTTTTGTTTCAGAGATAAAATAACTCACTACCATCCATCCTCTCCGAAGGGCAGAAAGGTCACCTCCGGCCCTCTCTCCGAAGGGCGGAGAACTTCCCCTTGGTCCAGACTCATGAAGAGCAGTAGACCATCTAGTACCCTCGAGTGGTTAATGCATTCTACACAACACACTTTGTAAATCTGGTCTTCCAGTTGACCCCCCAAGACTGGGAACATTTTACGGGATGAGGTTATGACACAATGGAACCTTCCATCAGGTGCTCCCCACATTGTACACTTCCCAGCACACTATACAATCCAAAGAAATGTATACATGTCAGGCCAAGCTTTCAGAGGTCTTCTACTTACCTGAACCTGAAGATGAGGAATGTTTGGACCACGGCAAGAACAATCAAGCAGACAAGGGCGCCAGCATCTAAAGTGTAGAGGGTTATGGAGATGCAGATAACAGAGGGAATAAAATGCACTCCTGGGATGGAGAGGGTTGAGCAGCAATGTGAGTGGAACCATCTGTGGAGAGATGTGATGTTGCAGAGATCGTCAGGAATGTGGCTGGAGTAATGCAGAGTTGCCCCAGGAAGCCGCAGGCGCGTGGTCATTGCTGTCCAACTTGGAACACAAGCAGGAGGTGGTGAGATGTAGGTGTTGTAGGCCGGGATGTCTCCTCTGGTGGTGCCAACAGTGACCACATGCCGGCAGCTTCCTGGTGCAGCTCTGCATCATTCCTGAGGATCTCTGCAGCATCACCTCTCTCCCCAGAGGTCTCCACCTGCATTGGATCACATTGCTGCTCAACCCTCTCCATCCAGTGAGTGCAATTTATTCCCTCTCTTATCTGCATTCCTATTACCCGCTACACTTGGAAGCTGGCGCCCTCGTCTGTTCTTACATGTGCACCAGGTTGCTCAAGACCTTCCCTAAGGAGCTGCACACATCTACAACGCTCTGAAAGAGACCTCAACCCCAATGTTCCATCCTAACCCTGCACTCCTCTGTATTTCAACATGGTGCCATAGCATTTCCCTCGATTCTGGGCCAGGAGAAGGGGCGGACTACTGAAAGCCAAGCCAGAAAAGTGAGCCAAGAACAAAGTATCCCAGACAGAACTCAACATGGAGACTAAGCCCGGCTAATCATTGGCCACAGAGCTGAGGAATGAGGACTTCTCACTATGAAGCAGGGAAGTAGAATGGAGACAAGAACACAATGGGATGAGTGGAGAGACCACAGACAGTTCAGTCTTCACACTTCATTGCTCTTAAAGGAAGAGGATCCATCTCATCTCTGCCTGTCAATGGGCAAGTCATGCATGTCCACCATAGGCTGGAGCGCTGTACAAATATTAGGGGGTAATGAGATGAAGGACAATACAAGACCTTTCAGAGGGAAGAACTATTTACCACCATAGAGTCATCTTGTACAGACGGGTCCAACCGAACCTCCATGTACAACAAAACAACGAGCCAGATCCAAGCAGCCTTGTACAAGAAGATGCCACTCCTTTGCGGGGTCATTAAATGGGAGCGCTGTCACTTTAACAAGGTGCTGGGAAGTTGGATGGAGGGCACAGAGGTGGTACAGATCGCCCATACACAGGGCAGATTTCTATGTAATCTGGAGATAAAGACCAAGCTGTCCAAATCTACATGACTACAGGAAGTAGAGAAGACCCAATCTCCCCCAACTCAATACAGACACACAATGGCTGACCTCTTCCTGAAAATTCTCATTGCCTGGCTCTACTACAGAGTCACTGAGACAAAGCAAGCTGTCCACAGAAGTCATGACTTGGTTCCAGGACAATAACTCCATGCTGAAGCCAGGGGACCACCATAACAGGCCACAGAAGTGTCACCGGGACTTGGAGAGCCGTGGTAGTCCCAAACTTCCCTCATAGAGACCCAATCTTCAATCATTTGTCTGAAATAGAAAATCAAACATCAGTGAGGACTTCCAGAAATTCCCTGACTCCTGCCACCGAGCGCCTGCACCGTGCCGGGGGGGGGGGGACTGGACGCAACTCAGCACCAGCAGTTCTTAAACCCCCCCACTCCAAACGCACCCCCACCCCGAACGCACCCCCACCCTCCAAACGCACCCCCACCCCGAACGCACCCCCACCCTCCAAACGCACCCCCCCCCGAACACTCATACAACAACATGTCTAGACAGGAGCCTCTATAACAAGAGATGGGGGGATACACAGGGGCCCTCAAAGTAGGAGAAGAGAGGGGAGGATATACCAGGGCCCCCATAGTAATAAGGGGGGAGGGATAGAGGCCCCCATAGTAGAAGAGAGGGGGAGATAGAAAAGGGCCCCCATAGTAGGAGAGGAGGGGGAAAGACAGGGGCCCCCATAGTAGAAGAGGGGGGTAGACGGGCCCCCATAGTAGGAGAGGGGAGGATATACCAGCGCACCCATAGTAGGAAAAGGGGGGAGGGATAGAGGCCCCCATAGTAGGAAAGGAGGGAGATAGACAGGGGCCCCCATAGTAGAAGGGGGGGGGAGAGTAGACTGGAGTCCCTATAGGAGAAAGGGGGGGAACAAGCAGGGGCCCTCATAGTAGAAGGAGGGGAGTAGACAGGAGTCCCCATAGTAGGAGAAAAAGGGGGAACAGGCAGGGGCCCCCATAGTAGAAGGGGGGGGAGTAGGCAGGAGTACCCATAGTAGGAGAGAGGGGGGAGACAGGCAGGGGCCCCCATAATAGAAGGGGGGGAGTAGACAGGGGCCCTCATAGTAGAAGGGGGGGGGGAGACAGGAGTCTCCATAGTAGGAGAGAGAGGGGAGACAGGCAGGGGCCCCCATAGTAGAAGGGGGGGAGTAGACAGGGGCCCTCATAGTAGAAGGGGGGGGAGTAGGCAGGAGTCCCCAATAGTAGGAGAGAGGGGGGAGACAGGCAGGGGCCCCCATAGTAGAAGGGGGGGGGTAGACAGGAGTCTCCATAGTAGGAGAGAGGGGGGAGACAGGCAGGGGCCCCCATAGTAGAAGGGGGGAGTAGACAGGAGTCCCCATAGTAGGAGAGAGGGGGGAGACAGGCAGGGGCCCCCATAGTAGAAGGGGGGGAGTAGACAGGGGCCCTCATAGTAGAAGGGGGGGGAGTAGGCAGGAGTCCCCATAGTAGGAGAGAGGGGGGAGTAGACAGGTGCCCCCATAGTAGAAGGGAGGGGGGAGTAGACAGGAATCCCCATAGTAGGAGAGAGGGGGGAGTAGACAGGTGCCCCCATAGTAGAAGGGGGGGAGTAGACAGAAGTCCCCATAGTAGGAGAGAGAGGGGGACAGGCAGGGGCCCCCATAGTAGAAGGGGGGGAGTAGACAGGTGCCCCCATAGTAGAAGGGGGGGGAGTAGACAGGAGTCTCCATAGTAGGAGAGAGGGGGGAGACAGGCAGGGGCCCCCATAGTAGAAGGGGGGGGAGTAGACAGGAGTCTCCATAGGAGGAGAGAGGGGGGAGACAGGCAGGGGCCCCCATAGTAGAAGGGGGGAGTAGACAGGTGCCCCCATAGTAGAAGGGGGGGAGTAGACAGGAGTCCCCATAGTAGGAGAGAGGGGGGAGACAGGCAGGGGCCCCCATAGTAGAAGGGGGGGGAGTAGACAGGGGTCCCCATAGTAGAAGGAGGGGAGTAGACAGGGGCCCCCATAGTAGAAGGGGGGAGTAGACAGGGGCCCTCATAGTAGGAGAGAGGGGGGAGACAGGCAGGGGCCCCCATAGTAGAAGGGGGGGAGTAGACAGGGGCCCCCATAGTAGAAGGGGGGGAGTAGAAAGGGGCCCCCATAGTAGGAGAGAGGGGGGAGACAGGCAGGGGCCCCCATAGTAGAAGGGGGGAGTAGACAGGGGCCCCCATAGTAGGAGAGAGGGGGGAAACAGGCAGGGGCCCCCATAGTAGAAGGGGGGAGTAGACAGGGGCCCCCATAGTAGAAGGGGGGGAGTAGACAGGGGCCCCCATAGTAGAAGGGGGGAGTAGACAGGGGCCCCCATAGACATTTGTAGCACAGAAACATCACCAGCTACCTGGACAGATCACACCGACCTCCATCACCTGACCCATCCATACACTACCTGCAGTCACCTGTACACACCTACAGGGAGGAGCTACACATCACCACTCCCACCTCTCTGATTGGCTTCTCCCAAACTGAAATGGGAGGGAGCGATGTTCTGCCTGTCAGGAGGGGGATGGGAGGGAGCGATATTCTGCCTGTCAGAAGGGGGATGGGAGGGAGCGATATTCTGCAGATCTCTAGAGGGGTCAGTGGTGGAATAATCTGCAGAATATACCAATATGGATCTGTTAGGAGGGGGATGGGAGGAGCGATGTTCTGCAGATCTGTATAGAGGTCAGTGATGGGATAATCTGCAGAATATATCAATATGGAACTGTCAGGAGGGGAGGGAGCGATGTTCTGCAGATCTCTAAGGGGTCAGTGATGGGATAATCTGTAGAATATATCAATATGGGTCTGTCAGGAGGGGGAGGGGAGGAAGCGATGTTCTGCAAAATATATCAATATGGATCTGTCGGGAGGGGATGGAGCGATGTTCTGCAGAATATATCAATATGGATCTGTCAGGAGGGGGATGGATGGAGCGATGTTCTGCAGAATATATCAATATGGATCTGTCATGAGGGGGATGGAGGGAGCGATGATCTGCAGAATATATCAATATGGATCTGTCAGGAGGGGGAGGGGACGGAGCGATGCTCCTGATCCTGATGATGTGAGGCTGACACCAGACTGACCCCATCACTAGGTGAGGCTGACACCAGACTGACCCCATCACTAGGCGAGACTGACACCAGACTGACCCCATCACGAGGCGAGACTGACACCAGACTGACACCATCACGAGGCGAGGCTGACACCAGACTGACACCATCACGAGGCGAGACTGACACCAGACTGACACCATCATGATGTGAGGCTGACACCAGACTGACACCATCACGAGGCGAGGCTGACACCAGACTGACACCATCACGAGGCGAGGCTGACACCAGACTGACACCAGACTGACACCATCATGATGTGAGGCTGACACCAGACTGACCCCATCACTAGGCGAGACTGACACTAGACTGACCCCATCACGAGGCGAGGCTGACACCAGACTGACCCCATCACGAGGCGAGGCTGACACCAGACTGACACCATCACGAGGCGAGACTGACACCAGACTGAACCCATCATGATGTGAGGCTGACACCAGACTGACCCCATCACTAGGCGAGGCTGACACCAGACTGACACCATCATGATGTGAGGCTGACACCAGACTGACCTCATCACGAGGCGAGACTGACTCCAGACTGACACCATTATGATGTGAGGCTTACACCAGACTGACCCCATCACTAGGCGAGACTGACACCAGACTGACACCATCACGAGGCGAGGCTGACACCAGACTGCCACCATCACGAGGCGAGGCTGACACCAGACTGACCCCATCACTAGGCGAGGCTGACAACAGACTGATCCCATCATGAGGCGAGGCTGACACCAGACTGACACCATCATGATGTGAGGCTGACATCAGTCTGACCTCATCACGAGGCGAGACTGACACCTGACTGACACCATCATGATGTGAGGCTGACACCAGACTGACCCCATCACGAGGCGAGACTGACACCAGACTGACCCCATCACGAGGCGAGGCTGACACCAGACTGACCCCATCACGAGGCGAGGCTGACACCAGACTGACACCATCATGATGTGAGGCTGACACCAGACTGACCCCATCACAAGGCGAGACTGACACCAGACTGACCCCATCACGAGGTGAGGCTGACACCAGACTGACCCCATCACGAGGCGAGAATGACACCAGACTGACCCCATCACGAGGCGAGGCTGACACCAGACTGACCCCATCACGAGGCGAGGCTGACACCAGACTGACCCCATCACGAGGCGAGGCTGAAACCAGACTGACCCTATCACTAGGCGAGGCTGACACCAGACTGAAACCATCACGAGGTGAGACTGACACCAGACTGACCCCATCATGATGTGAGGCTGACACCAGACTGACCCCATCACGAGGAGAGGCTGACACCAGACTGACCCCATCATGATGTGAGGCTGACACCAGACTGACCCCATCACGAGGCGAGGCTGAAACCAGACTGACCCTATCACTAGGCGAGGCTGACACCAGACTGACACCATCACGAGGCAAGGCTGACACCAGACTGACCCCATCACGGGGCGAGGCTGACACCAGACTGACCCCATCACGAGGCGAGGCTAACACCAGACTGACACCATCACGAGGCGAAACTGACACCAGACTGAACCCATCATGATGTGAGGCTGACACCAGACTGACCCCATCACTAGGCGAGGCTGACACCAGACTGACACCATCATGATGTGAGGCTGACACCAGACTGACCTCATCACGAGGCGAGACTGACTCCAGACTGACACCATTATGATGTGAGGCTTACACCAGACTGACCCCATCACTAGGCGAGACTGACACCAGACTGACACCATCACGAGGCGAGGCTGACACCAGACTGCCACCATCACGAGGCGAGGCTGACACCAGACTGACCCCATCACGAGGCGAGGCTGACACCAGACTGACCCCGTCACGAGGTGAGGCTGACACCAGACTGACCCCATCACGAGGCGAGGCTGACACCAGACTGACACCATCACGAGGCGAGACTGACACCGGACTGACCCAATCACGAGGCGAGGCTGACACCAGACTGACACCATCACGAGGCGAGGCTGACACCAGACTGACCCCATCACGAGGTGAGGCTGACACCAGACTGACCCCATCACGAGGCGAGGCTGACACAAGACTGACCCCATCATGATGTGAGGCTGACACCAGACTGACTTCATCACGAGGCGAGGCTGATACAAGACTGACACCATCACGAGTCGAGGCTGACACCAGACTGACACCATCATGATGTGAGGCTGACACCAGACTGACACCATCACGAGGCGAGGCTGACACCAGACTGACACCATCACGAGGCGAGGCTGACACCAGACTGACACCAGACTGACACCATCATGATGTGAGGCTGACACCAGACTGACCCCATCACTAGGCGAGACTGACACTAGACTGACCCCATCACGAGGCGAGGCTGACACCAGACTGACCCCATCACGAGGCGAGGCTGACACCAGACTGACACCATCACGAGGCGAGACTGACACCAGACTGAACCCATCATGATGTGAGGCTGACACCAGACTGACCCCATCACTAGGCGAGGCTGACACCAGACTGACACCATCATGATGTGAGGCTGACACCAGACTGACCTCATCACGAGGCGAGACTGACTCCAGACTGACACCATTATGATGTGAGGCTTACACCAGACTGACCCCATCACTAGGCGAGACTGACACCAGACTGACACCATCACGAGGCGAGGCTGACACCAGACTGCCACCATCACGAGGCGAGGCTGACACCAGACTGACCCCATCACTAGGCGAGGCTGACAACAGACTGATCCCATCATGAGGCGAGGCTGACACCAGACTGACACCATCATGATGTGAGGCTGACATCAGTCTGACCTCATCACGAGGCGAGACTGACACCTGACTGACACCATCATGATGTGAGGCTGACACCAGACTGACCCCATCACGAGGCGAGACTGACACCAGACTGACCCCATCACGAGGCGAGGCTGACACCAGACTGACCCCATCACGAGGCGAGGCTGACACCAGACTGACACCATCATGATGTGAGGCTGACACCAGACTGACCCCATCACAAGGCGAGACTGACACCAGACTGACCCCATCACGAGGTGAGGCTGACACCAGACTGACCCCATCACGAGGCGAGAATGACACCAGACTGACCCCATCACGAGGCGAGGCTGACACCAGACTGACCCCATCACGAGGCGAGGCTGACACCAGACTGACCCCATCACGAGGCGAGGCTGAAACCAGACTGACCCTATCACTAGGCGAGGCTGACACCAGACTGAAACCATCACGAGGTGAGACTGACACCAGACTGACCCCATCATGATGTGAGGCTGACACCAGACTGACCCCATCACGAGGAGAGGCTGACACCAGACTGACCCCATCATGATGTGAGGCTGACACCAGACTGACCCCATCACGAGGCGAGGCTGAAACCAGACTGACCCTATCACTAGGCGAGGCTGACACCAGACTGACACCATCACGAGGCAAGGCTGACACCAGACTGACCCCATCACGGGGCGAGGCTGACACCAGACTGACCCCATCACGAGGCGAGGCTAACACCAGACTGACACCATCACGAGGCGAAACTGACACCAGACTGAACCCATCATGATGTGAGGCTGACACCAGACTGACCCCATCACTAGGCGAGGCTGACACCAGACTGACACCATCATGATGTGAGGCTGACACCAGACTGACCTCATCACGAGGCGAGACTGACTCCAGACTGACACCATTATGATGTGAGGCTTACACCAGACTGACCCCATCACTAGGCGAGACTGACACCAGACTGACACCATCACGAGGCGAGGCTGACACCAGACTGCCACCATCACGAGGCGAGGCTGACACCAGACTGACCCCATCACGAGGCGAGGCTGACACCAGACTGACCCCGTCACGAGGTGAGGCTGACACCAGACTGACCCCATCACGAGGCGAGGCTGACACCAGACTGACACCATCACGAGGCGAGACTGACACCGGACTGACCCAATCACGAGGCGAGGCTGACACCAGACTGACACCATCACGAGGCGAGGCTGACACCAGACTGACCCCATCACGAGGTGAGGCTGACACCAGACTGACCCCATCACGAGGCGAGGCTGACACAAGACTGACCCCATCATGATGTGAGGCTGACACCAGACTGACTTCATCACGAGGCGAGGCTGATACAAGACTGACACCATCACGAGTCGAGGCTGACACCAGACTGACACCATCATGATGTGAGGCTGACACCAGACTGACCCCATCACGAGGCGAGGCTGACACCAGACTGACCCCATCACGAGGCGAGGCTGACACCAGACTGACCCCATTACGAGGCGAGGCTGACACCAGACTAACCCCATCACGAGGCGTGGCTGACACCACACTGACCCCATCACAAGGCGAGGCTGACACCTGACTGACACCATCATGATGTGAGGCTGACACCAGACTGACCCCATCACGAGGCGAGGCTGACACCAGACTGACACTATCACGAGGCGAGGCTGACACCAGACTGACACCATCACGAGGCGAGACTGACACCAGACTGACCCCATCATGATGTGAGGCTGACACCAAACTGACACCATCACGAGGCGAGGCTGACACCAGACTGTCCCCATCACGAGGCGAGGCTGACACCAGACTGACCCCATCACGAGGCGAGGCTGACACCAGACTGACCCCATCATGAGGCGAGGCTGACACCAGACTGACACCATCACGAGGCGAGACTGACACCAGACTGACCCCATCATGATGTGAGGCTGACACCAGACTGACCCCATCACTAAGCGAGGCTTACACCAGACTGACCCCATCACGGGGCGAGGCTGACTCCAGACTGACAGCATCACGAGGCGAGGCTGACACCAGACTGACACCATCACGGGGCGAGGCTGACACCAGACTGACCCTATCACGAGGCAAGGCTGACACCAGACTGACCCAATCACTAGGCGAGACTGACACCAGACTGACCCCATCACGAGGCGAGGCTGACACCAGACTGACCCCATCACGAGGCGAGGCTGACACCAGACTGACACCATCATGATGTGAGGCTGACACCAGACTGACCCCATGAAGAGGCGAGGCTGACACCAAACTGACCCCATCATGAGGCGAGGCTGACACCAGACTGACCCTATCACTAGGCGAGGCTGACACCAAACTGACACCATCACGAGGCGAGGCTGACACCAGACTGACACCATCATGATGATGGGCTGACACCTGACTGACACCATCATGATGTGAGGCTGACACCAGACTGACCCCATCACGAGGCGAGGCTGACACCAAACTGACCCCATCACGAGGCGAGGCTGACACCAGACTGACCCCATCACGAGGCGTGGCTGACACCAGACTGACCCCATTACGAGGCGAGGCTGACACCAGACTGACACCATCACGAGGCGAGGCTGACACCAGACTGACCCCATCATGAGGCGAGGCTGACACCAGACTGACACCATCACGAGGCGAGACTGACACCGGACTGACCCAATCACGAGGCGAGGCTGACACCAGACTGACACCATCACGAGGCGAGGCTGACACCAGACTGACCCCATCACGAGGCGAGGCTGACACCAGACTGACCCCATCACGAGGCGAGGCTGACACCAGACTGACCCCATCATGATGTGAGGCTGACACCAGACTGACCTCATCACGAGGCGAGGCTGATACAAGACTGACACCATCACGAGTCGAGACTGACACCATCATGATGTGAGGCTGACACCAGAGTGACTTCATCACGAGGCGAGGCTGACACCAGACTGACCCCATCACGAGGCGAGGCTGACACCAGACTGACCCCATCATGAGGCGAGGCTGACACCAGACTGACACCATCACGAGGCGAGACTGACACCAGACTGACCCCATCATGATGTGAGGCTGACACCAGACTGACAACATCACTAGGCGAGGCTTACACCAGACTGACCCCATCACGGGGCGAGGCTGACTCCAGACTGACAGCATCACGAGTCGAGGCTGACACCAGACTGACACCATCATGATGTGAGGCTGACACCAGACTGACCCCATCATGAGGCGAGGCTGACACCAGACTGACACCATCACGAGGCGAGACTGACACCAGACTGACCCCATCATGATGTGAGGCTGACACCAGACTGACAACATCACTAGGCGAGGCTTACACCAGACTGACCCCATCACGGGGCGAGGCTGACTCCAGACTGACAGCATCACGAGGCGAGGCTGACACCAGACTGACACCATCACGGGGCGAGGCTGACACCAGACTGACCCCATCACGAGGCAAGGCTGACACCAGACTGACCCAATCACTAGGCGAGACTGACACCAGACTGACCCCATTACGAGGCAAGGCTGACACCAAATTGACCCCATCACGAGGCGAGGCTGACACCAGACTGACCCAATCACGAGGCGAGGCTGACACCAGACTGACACCATCATGATGTGAGGCTGACACCAGACTGACCCCATGAAGAGGCGAGGCTGACACCAAACTGACCCCATCATGAGGCGAGGCTGACACCAGACTGACCCTATCACTAGGCGAGGCTGACACCAAACTGACACCATCACGAGGCAAGGCTGACACCAGACTGACACCATCATGATGATGGGCTGACACCTGACTGACACCATCATGATGTGAGGCTGACACCAGACTGACCCCATCACGAAGCGAGGCTGACACCAAACTGACCCCATCACGAGGCGAGGCTGACACCAGACTGACCCCATCACGAGGCGTGGCTGACACCAGACTGACCCCATTACGAGGCGAGGCTGACACCAGACTGACCCCATCACTAGGCGAGACTGACACCAGACTGACACCATCACGAGGCGAGACTGACACCAGACTGACCCCATCATGATGTGAGGCTGACACCAGACTGACCCCATCACTAGGCGAGGCTGACACCAGACTGACACCATCATGATGTGAGGCTGACACCAGACTGACCTCATCACGAGGCGAGGCTGACTCCACACTGACACCATCATGATGTGAGGCTGACACCAGACTGACCCCATCACGAGGCGAGGCTGACACCAGACAGACCCCATCACGAGGTGAGGCTGACACCAGACTGACCCTTTCACGAGGCGAGGCTGACACCAGACTGACACCATCACGAGGCGAGACTGACACTGGACTGACCCAATCACGAGGCGAGGCTGACACCAGACTGACACCATCACGAGGCGAGGCTGACACCAGACTGACCCCATCACGAGGCGAGGCTGACACCAGACTGACCCCATCACGAGGTGAGGCTGACACCAGACTGACCCCAACATGATGTGAGGATGACACCAGACTGACCTCATCACGAGGCGAGGCTGATAAAAGCTGACACCATCACGAGTCGAGGCTGACACCAGACTGACACCATCATGATGTGAGGCTGACACCAGACTGACTTCATCACGAGGCGAGGCAGATACAAGACTGACACCATCACGAGTCGAGGCTGACACCAGACTGACACCATCATGATGTGAGGCTGACACCAGACTGACCCCATCACGAGGCGAGGCTGACACCAGACTGACCCCATCACGAGGCGAGGCTGACACCAGACTGACCCCATTACGAGGCGAGGCTGACACCAGACTAACCCCATCACGAGGCGTGGCTGACACCACACTGACCCCATCACGAGGCGAGGCTGACACCTGACTGACACCATCATGATGTGAGGCTGACACCAGACTGACCCCATCACGAGGCGAGGCTGACACCAGACTGACACTATCACGAGGCGAGGCTGACACCTGACTGACACCATCACGAGGCGAGACTGACACCAGACTGACCCCATCATGATGTGAGGCTGACACCAAACTGACACCATCACGAGGCGAGGCTGACACCAGACTGACCCCATCACGAGGCGAGGCTGACACCAGACTGACCCCATCACGAGGCGAGGCTGACACCAGACTGACCCCATCATGAGGCGAGGCTGACACCAGACTGACACCATCACGAGGCGAGACTGACACCAGACTGACCCCATCATGATGTGAGGCTGACACCAGACTGACAACATCACTAGGCGAGGCTTACACCAGACTGACCCCATCACGGGGCGAGGCTGACTCCAGACTGACAGCATCACGAGGCGAGGCTGACACCAGACTGACACCATCACGGGGCGAGGCTGACACCAGACTGACCCCATCACGAGGTAAGGCTGACACCAGACTGACAAAATCACTAGGCAAGACTGACACCAGACTGACCCCATCACGAGGCAAGGCTGACACCAAACTGACCCCATCACGAGGCGAGGCTGACACCAGACTGACCCCATCACGAGGCGAGGCTGACACCAGACTGACACCATCATGATGTGAGGCTGACACCAGACTGACCCCATGAAGAGGCGAGGCTGACACCAAACTGACCCCATCATGAGGCGAGGCTGACACCAGACTGACCCTATCACTAGGCGAGGCTGACACCAAACTGACACCATCACGAGGCGAGGCTGACACCAGACTGACACCATCATGATGATGGGCTGACACCTGACTGACACCATCATGATGTGAGGCTGACACCAGACTGACCCCATCACGAGGCGAGGCTGACACCAAACTGACCCCATCACGAGGCGAGGCTGACACCAGACTGACCCCATCACGAGGCGTGGCTGACACCAGACTGACCCCATTCCGAGGCGAGGCTGACACCAGACTGACACCATCACGAGGCGAGGCTGACACCAGACTGACCCCATCACTAGGCGAGACTGACACCAGACTTACCCCATCACTAGGCGAGACTGACACCAGACTGACCCCATCATGATGTGAGGCTGACACCAGACTGACCCCATCACTAGGCAAGGCTGACACCAGACTGACACCATCACGAGGAGAGGCTGACACCAGACTGACACCATCACGAGGCAAGGCTGACACCAGACTGACACCATCATGATGTGAGGCTGACACCAGACTGACACCATCACGAGGCGAGACTGACACCAGACTGACCCCATCTCGAGGCAAGGCTGACACCAGACTGACCCCATCATGAGGCGAGGCTGACACCAGACTGACACCATCATGATGTGAGGCTGACACCAGACTGACCCCATCACGATGTGAGGCTGACACCAGACTGACACCATCACGAGGCGAGACTGACACCAGACTGACACCATCACGAGGCGAGACTGACACCAGACTGACACCATCACGAGGCGAGGCTGACACCAGACTGACCCCATCACGAGGCGAGGCTGACACCAGACTGACACCATCACGAGGTGAGGCTGACACCAGACTGACCCCATCACGAGGCGAGGCTGACACCAGACTGACCCCATCATGATGTGAGGCTGACACCAGACTGACCTCATCACGAGGCGAGGCTGACACAAGACTGACACCATCACGAGGCGAGGCTGACACCAGACTGACACCATCATGATGTGAGGCTGACACCAGACTGACCCAATCACGAGGCGAGGCTGACACCAGACTGACCCCATCACGAGGCGAGGCTGACACCAGACTGACACCATCATGATGTGAGGCTGACACCAGACTGACCCCATCACGAGTCGAGACTGACACCAGACTGACCCCATCATGATGTGAGGCTGACACCAGACTGACCCCATGAAGAGGCGAGGCTGACACCAAACTGACCCCATCATGATGTGAGGCTGACACCAGACTGACCCCATCACTAGGCGAGGCTTACACCAGACTGACCCCATCACGGGGCGAGGCTGACTCCAGACTGACAGCATCACGAGGCGAGGCTGACACCAGACTGACACCATCACGAGGCGAGACTGACACCAGACTGACCCCATCATGATGTGAGGCTGACAGCAAACTGACACCATCACGAGGCGAGGCTGACACCAGACTGACCCCATCACGAGGCGAGGCTGACACCAGACTGACCCCATCACGAGGCGAGGCTGACACCAGACTGACCCCATCACGAGGCGAGGCTGACACCAGACTGACACCATCACGAGGCGAGACTGACACCAGACTGACCCCATCATGATGTGAGGCTGACACCAGACTGACACCATCACGAGGCGAGACTGACACCAGACTGACCCCATCATGATGTGAGGCTGACACCAGACTGACCCCATCACTAGGCGAGGCTTACACCAGACTGACCCCATCACGGGGCGAGGCGGACTCCAGACTGACAGCATCACGAGGCGAGGCTGACACCAGACTGACACCATCACGGGGCGAGGCTGACACCAGACTGACCCCATCACGAGGCAAGGCTGACACCAGACTGACCCAATCACTAGGCGAGACTGACACCAGACTGACACCATCACGAGGCGAGGCTGACACCAAACTGACCCCATCACGAGGCGAGGCTGACACCAGACTGACCCCATCACGAGGCGAGGCTGACACCAGACTGACACCATCATGATGTGAGGCTGACACCAGACTGACCCCATGAAGAGGCGAGGCTGACACCAAACTGACCCCATCATGAGGCGAGGCTGACACCAGACTGACCCTATCACTAGGCGAGGCTGACACCAAACTGACACCATCACGAGGCGAGGCTGACACCAGACTGACACCATCATGATGATGGGCTGACACCTGACTGACACCATCATGATGTGAGGCTGACACCAGACTGACCCCATCACGAGGCGAGGCTGACACCAAACTGACCCCATTACGAGGCGAGGCTGACACCAGACTGACCCCATTACGAGGCGAGGCTGACACCAGACTGACACCATCACGAGGCAAGGCTGACACCAGACTGACACCATCATGATGTGAGGCTGACACCAGACTGACACCATCACGAGGCGAGACTGACACCAGACTGACCCCATCTCGAGGCGAGGCTGACACCAGACTGACCCCATCACGAGGCGAGGCTGACACCAGACTGACACCATCATGATGTGAGGCTGACACCAGACTGACCCCATCACGATGTGAGGCTGACACCACACTGACACCATCACGAGGTGAGGCTGACACCAGACTGACCCCATCACGAGTCGAGACTGACACCAGACTGACCCCATCACGAGGCGAGGCTGACACCAGACTGACCCCATCATGATGTGATGCTGACACCAGACTGACCCCATCACTAGGCGAGGCTGACACCAGACTGACACCATCATGATGTGAGGCTGACACCAGACTGACCTCATCACGAGGCGAGGCTGACTCCAGACTGACACCATCATGATGTGAGGCTGACACCAGACTGACCCCATCACGAGGCGAGGCTGACACCAGACTGACCCCATCACGAGGCGAGGCTGACACCAGACTGACCCCATCACGAGGTGAGGCTGACACCAGACTGACCCCATCACGAGGCGAGGCTGACACCAGACTGACACCATCACGAGGCGAGACTGACACCGGACTGACCCAATCACGAGGCGAGGCTGACACCAGACTGACCCCATCAGGAGGCGAGGCTGACACCAGACTGACCCCATCAGGAGGCGAGGCTGACACCAGACTGACCCCATCACGAGGCGAGGCTGACACCAGACTGACCCCATCATGATGTGAGGCTAACACCAGACTGACCTCATCACGAGGCGAGGCTGATACAAGACTGACACCATCACGAGTCGAGGCTGACACCAGACTGACACCATCATGATGTGAGGCTGACACCAGACTTACCCCATCACGAGGCGAGGCTGACACCAGACTGACCCCATCACGAGGCGAGGCTGACACCAGACTGACCCCATCACGAGGTGAGGCTGACACCAGACTGACACCATCACGAGGCGAGACTGACACCAGACTGACCCCATCATGATGTGAGGCTGACACCAAACTGACACCATCACGAGGCGAGGCTGACACCAGACTGACCCATTCACGAGGCGAGGCTGACACCAGACTGACCCCATCACGAGGCGAGGCTGACACCAGACTGACCCCATCACGAGGCGAGGCTGACACCAGACTGACACCATCACGAGGCGAGACTGACACCAGACTGACCCCATCATGATGTGAGGCTGACACCAGACTGACCCCATCACTAGGCGAGGCTTACACCAGACTGACCCCATCACGGGGCGAGGCTGACTCCAGACTGACAGCATCACGAGGCGAGGCTGACACCAGACTGACACCATCACGGGGCGAGGCTGACACCAGACTGACCCCATCACGAGGCAAGGCTGACACCAGACTGACCCAATCACTAGGCGAGACTGACACCAGACTGACCCCATCACGAGGCGAGGCTGACACCAAACTGACCCCATCACGAGGCGAGGCTGACACCAGACTGACCCCATCACGAGGCGAGGCTGACACCAGACTGACCCCATCACGAGGCGAGGCTGATACCAAATTGACCCCATCACGAGGCGAGGCTGACATCAGACTGACACCATCACGAGGCGAGGCTGACACCAGACTGACACCATCATGATGTGAGACTGACACCAGACTGACCCCATCACGAGGCGAGGCTGACACTAGACTGACACCATCATGATGTGAGGCTGACACCAGACTGACCCCATCACGAGTCGAGACTGACACCAGACTGACCCCATCACGAGGCGAGGCTGACACCAAACTGACACCATCATGATGTGAGGCTGACACCAGACTGACCCCATCACGAGGCGAGGCTGACACCAGACTGACCCTATCACTAGGCGAGGCTGACACCAGACTGACCACCATCACGAGGCGAGGCTGAAACCCGACTGACCCCATCACGACGCGAGGCTGACACCAGACTGACACCATCACGATGTGAGGCTGACACCAGACTGACCCCATCACGAGGAGAGGCTGACACCAGACTGACCCCATCACGAGGCGAGGCTGACACCAGACTGACCCCATCACGAGGCGAGGCTGACACCAGACTGACCCCATCACGAGGCGAGACTGACACCAGACTGACCCCATCACGAGGCAAGGCCCACACCGGACTGACACCATCACGAGGCGAGACTGACACCAGACTGACCCCATCATGATGTGAGGCTGACACCAGACTGACCCCATCACTAGGCGAGGCTGACACCAGACTGACACCATCATGATGTGAGGCTGACACCAGACTGAACTCATCACGAGGCGAGGCTGACTCCAGACTGACACCATCATGATGTGAGGCTGACACCAGACTGACCTCATCACGAGGCGAGGCTGACACAAGACTGACACCATCACGAGGCAATGCTGACACCAGACTGACACCATCATGATGTGAGGCTGACACCAGACTGACCCCATCACGAGGCGAGGCTGACACTAGAATGACCCCATCACGAGGCGAGGCTGACACCAGACTGACCCATCACGAGGCGAGGCTGACACCAGACTGACCCCATCACGAGGCGAGGCTGACACCAGACTGACCCCATCAGGAGGCGAGGCTGATACCAAATTGACCCCATCACGAGGCGAGGCTGACATCAGACTGACACCATCACGAGGCGAGGCTGACACCAGACTGACACCATCATGATGTGAGACTGACACCAGACTGACCCCATCACGAGGCGAGGCTGACACCAGACTGACACCATCATGATGTGAGGCTGACACCAGACTGACCCCATCACGAGTCGAGACTGACACCAGACTGACCCCATCACGAGGCGAGGCTGACACCAGACTGACACCATCACGATGTGAGGCTGACACCAGACTGACCCCATCACGAGGAGAGGCTGACACCAGACTGACACCATCACGAGGGCGAGGCTGACACCAGACTGACCCCATCACGAGGCGAGGCTGACACCAGACTGACCCCATCACGAGGCGAGACTGACACCAGACTGACCCCATCACGAGGCGAGGCCGACACCGGACTGACACCATCACGAGGCGAGACTGACACCAGACTGACCCCATCATGATGTGAGGCTGACACCAGACTGACCCCATCACTAGGCGAGGCTGACACCAGACTGACACCATCATGATGTGAGGCTGACACCAGACTGACCTCATCACGAGGCGAGGCTGACTCCAGACTGACACCATCATGATGTGAGGCTGACACCAGACTGACCCCATCACGAGGTGAGGCTGACACCAGACTGACCCCATCACGAGGCGAGGCTGACACCAGACTGACACCATCACGAGGCGAGACTGACACCGGACTGACCCAATCACGAGGCGAGGCTGACACCAGACTGACACTATCACGAGGCGAGGCTGACACCAGACTGACCCCATCACGAGGCGAGGCTGACACCAGACTGACCCCATCACTAGGCGAGGCTGACACCAGACTGACCCCATCATGATGTGAGGCTGACACTAGACTGACCTCATCACGAGGCGAGGCTGATACAAGACTGACACCATCACGAGTCGAGGCTGACACCAGACTGACACCATCATGATGGGAGGCTGACACCAGACTGACACCATCATGATGTGAGGCTGACACCAGACTGACCCCATCATGAGGCGAGGCTGACACCAGACTGACACTATCACGAGGCGAGGCTGACACCAGACTGACACCATCATGATGTGAGGCTGACACCAGACTGACCTCATCACGAGGCGAGGCTGACACAAGACTGACACCATCACGAGGCGAGGTTGACACCAGACTGACACCATCATGATGTGAGGCTGACACCAGACTGACCCCATCACGAGGCGAGGCTGACACCAGAATGACCCCATCACGAGGCGAGGCTGACACCAGACTGACCCCATCACGAGGCGAGGCTGACACCAGACTGACCCCATCACGAGGCGAGGCTGACACCAGACTGACACCATCACGAGGCGAGACTGACACCAGACTGACCCCATCATGATGTGAGGCTGACACCAGACTGACCCCATCACTAGGCGAGGCTTACACCAGACTGACCCCATCACGGGGCGAGGCTGACTCCAGACTGACAGCATCACGAGGCGAGGCTGACACCAGACTGACACCATCACGAGGCGAGACTGACACCAGACTGACCCCATCATGATGTGAGGCTGACACCAAACTGACACCATCACGAGGCGAGGCTGACACCAGACTGACCCCATCACGAGGCGAGGCTGACACCAGACTGACCCCATCACGAGGCGAGGCTGACACCAGACTGACCCCATCACGAGGCGAGGCTGACACCAGACTGACACCATCATGAGGCGAGACTGACACCAGACTGACCCCATCATGATGTGAGGCTGACACCAGACTGACCCCATCACGAGGCGAGGCTTACACCAGACTGACCCCATCAAGGGGCGAGGCTGAATTCAGACTGACAGCATCACGAGGCGAGGCTGACACCAGACTGACACCATCACGGGGCGAGGCTGACACCAGACTGACCCCATCACGGGGCGAGGCTGACACCAGACTGACCCCATCACGGGGCGAGGCTGACACCAGACTGACCCCATCACGGGGCGAGGCTGACACCAGACTGACCCCATCACGAGGCGAGGCTGACACAAAACTGACCCCATCACGAGGCGAGGCTGACACCAGACTGACACCATCATGATGTGAGGCTGACACCAGACTGACCCCATGAAGAGGCGAGGCTGACTCCAAACTGACCCCATGAAGAGGCGAGGCTGACTCCAAACTGACCCCATCATGAGGCGAGGCTGACACCAGACTGACCCTATCACTAGGCGAGGCTGACACCAAACTGACACCATCACGAGGCGAGGCTGACACCAGACTGACACCATCATGATGATGGGCTGACACCTGACTGACACCATCATGATGTGAGGCTGACACCAGACTGACCCCATCACGAGGCGAGGCTGACACCAAACTGACCCCATCACGAGGCGAGGCTGACACCAGACTGACCCCATTACGAGGCGAGGCTGACACCAGACTGACACCATCACGAGGCGAGGCTGACACCAAACTGACCCCATCACGAGGCGAGGCTGACACCAGACTGACCCCATCATGATGTGAGGCTGACACCAGACTGACCTCATCACGAGGCGAGGCTGATACAAGACTGACACCATCACGAGTCGAGGCTGACACCAGACTGACACCATCATGATGTGAGGCTGACACCAGACTGACCTCATCACGAGGCGAGGCTGATACAAGACTGACACCATCACGAGGCGAGGCTGACACCAAACTGACCCCATCACGAGGCGAGGCTGACACCAGACTGACCCCATCATGATGTGAGGCTGACACCAGACTGACCTCATCACGAGGCGAGGCTGATACAAGACTGACACCATCACGAGGCGAGGCTGACACCAGACTGACCCCATCACGAGGCGTGGCTGACACCACACTGACCCCATCAAGAGGCGAGGCTGACACCTGACTGACACCATCATGATGTGAGGCTGACACCAGACTGACCCCATCACGAGGCGAGGCTGACACCAGAATGACCCCATCACGAGGCGAGGCTGACACCAGACTGACCCCATCACGAGGCGAGGCTGACACCAGACTGACCCCATCACGAGGCGAGGCTGACACCAGACTGACACCATCACGAGGCGAGACTGACACCAGACTGACCCCATCATGATGTGAGGCTGACACCAGACTGACCCCATCACTAGGCGAGGCTTACACCAGACTGACCCCATCACGGGGCGAGGCTGACTCCAGACTGACAGCATCACGAGGCGAGGCTGACACCAGACTGACACCATCACGAGGCGAGACTGACACCAGACTGACCCCATCATGATGTGAGGCTGACACCAAACTGACACCATCACGAGGCGAGGCTGACACCAGACTGACCCCATCACGAGGCGAGGCTGACACCAGACTGACACCATCATGATGTGAGGCTGACACCAGACTGACCTCATCACGAGGCGAGGCTGACACAAGACTGACACCATCACGAGGCGAGGTTGACACCAGACTGACACCATCATGATGTGAGGCTGACACCAGACTGACCCCATCACGAGGCGAGGCTGACACCAGAATGACCCCATCACGAGGCGAGGCTGACACCAGACTGACCCCATCACGAGGCGAGGCTGACACCAGACTGACCCCATCACGAGGCGAGGCTGACACCAGACTGACACCATCACGAGGCGAGACTGACACCAGACTGACCCCATCATGATGTGAGGCTGACACCAGACTGACCCCATCACTAGGCGAGGCTTACACCAGACTGACCCCATCACGGGGCGAGGCTGACTCCAGACTGACAGCATCACGAGGCGAGGCTGACACCAGACTGACACCATCACGAGGCGAGACTGACAGCAGACTGACCCCATCATGATGTGAGGCTGACACCAAACTGACACCATCACGAGGCGAGGCTGACACCAGACTGACCCCATCACGAGGCGAGGCTGACACCAGACTGACCCCATCACGAGGCGAGGCTGACACCAGACTGACCCCATCACGAGGCGAGGCTGACACCAGACTGACACCATCACGAGGTGAGACTGACACCAGACTGACCCCATCATGATGTGAGGCTGACACCAGACTGACCCCATCACGAGGCGAGGCTTACACCAGACTGACCCCATCAAGGGGCGAGGCTGACTCCAGACTGACAGCATCACGAGGCGAGGCTGACACCAGACTGACACCATCATGGGGCGAGGCTGACACCAGACTGACCCCATCACGGGGCGAGGCTGACACCAGACTGACCCCATCACGGGGCGAGGCTGACACCAGACTGACCCCATCACGGGGCGAGGCTGACACCAGACTGACCCCATCACGAGGCGAGGCTGACACAAAACTGACCCCATCACGAGGCGAGGCTGACACCAGACTGACCCCATCACGAGGCGAGGCTGACACCAGACTGACACCATCATGATGTGAGGCTGACACCAGACTGACCCCATGAAGAGGCGAGGCTGACTCCAAACTGACCTCATCATGAGGCGAGGCTGACACCAGACTGACCCTATCACTAGGCGAGGCTGACACCAAACTGACACCATCACGAGGCGAGGCTGACACCAGACTGACACCATCATGATGATGGGCTGACACCTGACTGACACCATCATGATGTGAGGCTGACACCAGACTGACCCCATCACGAGGCGAGGCTGACACCAAACTGACCCCATCACGAGGCGAGGCTGACACCAGACTGACCCCATTACGAGGCGAGGCTGACACCAGACTGACACCATCACGAGGCGAGGCTGACACCAGACTGACCCCATCACGAGGCGAGGCTGACACCAGACTGACCCCATCATGATGTGAGGCTGACACCAGACTGACCTCATCACGAGGCGAGGCTGATACAAGACTGACACCATCACGAGTCGAGGCTGACACCAGACTGACACCATCATGATGTGAGGCTGACACCAGACTGACCTCATCACGAGGCGAGGCTGATACAAGACTGACACCATCACGAGTCGAGGCTGACACCAGACTGACACCATCATGATGTGAGGCTGAAACCAGACTGACCCCATCACGAGGCGAGGCTGACACCAGACTGACCCCATCACGAGGCGAGGCTGACACCAGACTGACCCCATCACGAGGCGAGGCTGACACCAGACTAACCCCATCACGAGGCGTGGCTGACACCACACTGACCCCATCACGAGGCGAGGCTGACACCTGACTGACACCATCATGATGTTAGGCTGACACCAGACTGACCTCATCACGAGGCGAGGCTGACACCAGACTGACACCATCACGAGGCGAGGTTGACACCAGACTGACACCATCATGATGTGAGGCTGACACCAGACTGACCTCATCACGAGGCGAGGCTGACACAAGACTGACACCATCACGAGGCGAGGCTGACACCAGACTGACACCATCATGATGTGAGGCTGACACCAGACTGACCCAATCACGAGGCGAGGCTGACACCAGACTGACCCCATCACGAGGCGAGGCTGACACCAGACTGACAACATCATGATGTGAGGCTGACACCAGACTGACCCCATCACGAGTCTAGACTGACACCAGACTGACCCCATCACGAGGCGAGGCTGACACCAGACTGACACCATCATGATGTGAGGCTGACACCAGACTGACCCCATCACGAGGCGAGGCTGACACCAGACTGACCCTATCACTAGGCGAGGCTGACACCAGACTGACCCCATCACGAGGCGAGGCTGACACCAGAATGACCCCATCACGAGGCGAGGCTGACACCAGACTGACCCCATCACGATGCGAGGCTGACACCAGACTGACCCCATCACGAGGCTAGGCTGACACCAGACTGACACCATCACGAGGCGAGACTGACACCAGACTGACCCCATCATGATGTGAGGCTGACACCAGACTGACCCCATCACTAGGCGAGGCTTACACCAGACTGACCCCATCACGGGGCAAGGCTGACTCCAGACTGACAGCATCACGAGGCGAGGCTGACACCAGACTGACACCATCACGAGGCGAGACTGACACCAGACTGACCCCATCATGATGTGAGGCTGACACCAAACTGACACCATCACGAGGCGAGGCTGACACCAGACTGACCCCATCACGAGGCGAGGCTGACACCAGACTGACCCCATCACGAGGCGAGGCTGACACCAGACTGACCCCATCACGAGGCGAGGCTGACACCAGACTGACACCATCACGAGGCGAGACTGACACCAGACTGACCCCATCATGATGTGAGGCTGACACCAGACTGACCCCATCACGAGGCGAGGCTTACACCAGACTGACCCCATCAAGGGGCGAGGCTGACTCCAGACTGACAGCATCACGAGGCGAGGCTGACACCAGACTGACACCATCACGGGGCGAGGCTGACACCAGACTGACCCCATCACGGGGCGAGGCTGACACCAGACTGACCCCATCACGAGGCGAGGCTGACACCAGACTGACCCCATCACGGGGCGAGGCTGACACCAGACTGACCCCATCACGAGGCGAGGCTGACACAAAACTGACCCCATCACGAGGCGAGGCTGACACCAGACTGACCCCATCACGAGGCGAGGCTGACACCAGACTGACACCATCATGATGTGAGGCTGACACCAGACTGACCCCATGAAGAGGCGAGGCTGACTCCAAACTGACCCCATCATGAGGCGAGGCTGACACCAGACTGACCCTATCACTAGGCGAGGCTGACACCAAACTGACACCATCACGAGGCGAGGCTGACACCAGACTGACACCATCATGATGATGGGCTGACACCTGACTGACACCATCATGATGTGAGGCTGACACCAGACTGACCCCATCACGAGGCGAGGCTGACACCAAACTGACCCCAACACGAGGCGAGGCTGACACCAGACTGACCCCATTACGAGGCGAGGCTGACACCAGACTGACACCATCACGAGGCGAGGCTGACACCAGACTGACCCCATCACGAGGCGAGGCTGACACCAGACTGACCCCATCATGATGTGAGGCTGACACCAGTCTGACCTCATCACGAGGCGAGGCTGATACAAGACTGACACCATCACGAGTCGAGGCTGACACCAGACTGACACCATCACGAGGCGAGGCTGATACCAGACTGACCCCATCATGATGTGAGGCTGACACCAGACTGACCCCATCACTAGGCAAGGCTGACACCAGACTGACGCCATCACGAGGCGAGGCTGACACCGGACTGACCCCATCACGAGGCGAGGCTGACACCGGACTGACCCCATCACGAGGTGAGGCTGACACCAGACTGACCCCATCACGAGGCGAGACTGACACCGGAATGACCCCATCACGAGGCGAGGCTGACACCAGACTGACACCATCATGATGTGAGGCTGACACCAGACTGACCCCATCACGAGGCAAGGCTGACACCAGACTGACCCTATCACTTGGCGAGGCTGACACCAGACTGACACCATCACGAGGCGAGGCTGACACCAGACTGACCCCATCACGAGGCGAGGCTGACATCAGACTGACACCATCACGAGGCAAGGCTGACACCAGACTGAACCCATCACGAGGCGAGGCTGACACCAGACTGACCCCATCACGAGGCGAGGCTGACACCAGACTGACCCCATCACGAGGCGAGGCTGACACCAGACTGACCCCATCACGAGGCGAGGCTGACACCAGACTGACCCCATCAGGAGGCGAGGCTGACACCAGACTGACCCCATCAGGAGGCGAGGCTGACACCAGACTGACACCATCACGATGTGAGGCTGACACGAGACCGACACCATCACGAGGCGAGGATGACACCAGACTGACCCCATTACGAGGCGAGGCTGACACCAGACTGACAGCATCACGATGTGAGGCTGAAACCAGACTGACCCCATCAAGAGGCGAGACTGACACCAGACTGACCCCATCACGAGGCGAGGCTGACACCAGACTGAACCCATCACGAGGCGAGGCTGACACCAGACTGACCCCATCACGAGGCGAGGCTGACACCAGACTGACCCCATCACGAGGCGAGGCTGACACCAGACTGACCCCATCACGAGGCGAGGCTGACACCAGACTGACCCCATGACGAGGCGAGGCTGACACCAGACTGACACCATCACGATGTGAGGCTTACACCAGACTGACACCATCACGAGGCGAGGCTGACACCAGACTGACCCCATCACGAGGCGAGGCTGACACCAGACTGACACCATCACGAGGCGAGACTGACACCGGACTGACCCAATCACGAGGCGAGGCTGACACCAGACTGACACTATCACGAGGCGAGGCTGACACCAGACTGACCCCATCACGAGGCGAGGCTGACACCAGACTGACCCCATCACTAGGCGAGGCTGACACCAGACTGACCCCATCATGATGTGAGGCTGACACTAGACTGACCTCATCACGAGGCGAGGCTGATACAAGACTGACACCATCACGAGTCGAGGCTGACACCAGACTGACACCATCATGATGGGAGGCTGACACCAGACTGACCCCATCACGAGGCGAGGCTGACACCAGACTGACCCCATCACGAGGCGAGGCTGACACCAGACTGACCCCATCACGAGGCGAGGCTGACACCAGACTGACCCCATCACGAGGCGTGGCTGACACCACACTGACCCCATCAAGAGGCGAGGCTGACACCTGACTGACACCATCATGATGTGAGGCTGACACCAGACTGACCCCATCATGAGGCGAGGCTGACACCAGACTGACACTATCACGAGGCGAGGCTGACACCAGACTGACACCATCATGATGTGAGGCTGACACCAGACTGACCTCATCACGAGGCGAGGCTGACACAAGACTGACACCATCACGAGGCGAGGTTGACACCAGACTGACACCATCATGATGTGAGGCTGACACCAGACTGACCCCATCACGAGGCGAGGCTGACACCAGAATGACCCCATCACGAGGCGAGGCTGACACCAGACTGACCCCATCACGAGGCGAGGCTGACACCAGACTGACCCCATCACGAGGCGAGGCTGACACCAGACTGACACCATCACGAGGCGAGACTGACACCAGACTGACCCCATCATGATGTGAGGCTGACACCAGACTGACCCCATCACTAGGCGAGGCTTACACCAGACTGACCCCATCACGGGGCGAGGCTGACTCCAGACTGACAGCATCACGAGGCGAGGCTGACACCAGACTGACACCATCACGAGGCGAGACTGACACCAGACTGACCCCATCATGATGTGAGGCTGACACCAAACTGACACCATCACGAGGCGAGGCTGACACCAGACTGACCCCATCACGAGGCGAGGCTGACACCAGACTGACCCCATCACGAGGCGAGGCTGACACCAGACTGACCCCATCACGAGGCGAGGCTGACACCAGACTGACACCATCATGAGGCGAGACTGACACCAGACTGACCCCATCATGATGTGAGGCTGACACCAGACTGACCCCATCACGAGGCGAGGCTTACACCAGACTGACCCCATCAAGGGGCGAGGCTGAATTCAGACTGACAGCATCACGAGGCGAGGCTGACACCAGACTGACACCATCACGGGGCGAGGCTGACACCAGACTGACCCCATCACGGGGCGAGGCTGACACCAGACTGACCCCATCACGGGGCGAGGCTGACACCAGACTGACCCCATCACGGGGCGAGGCTGACACCAGACTGACCCCATCACGAGGCGAGGCTGACACAAAACTGACCCCATCACGAGGCGAGGCTGACACCAGACTGACACCATCATGATGTGAGGCTGACACCAGACTGACCCCATGAAGAGGCGAGGCTGACTCCAAACTGACCCCATGAAGAGGCGAGGCTGACTCCAAACTGACCCCATCATGAGGCGAGGCTGACACCAGACTGACCCTATCACTAGGCGAGGCTGACACCAAACTGACACCATCACGAGGCGAGGCTGACACCAGACTGACACCATCATGATGATGGGCTGACACCTGACTGACACCATCATGATGTGAGGCTGACACCAGACTGACCCCATCACGAGGCGAGGCTGACACCAAACTGACCCCATCACGAGGCGAGGCTGACACCAGACTGACCCCATTACGAGGCGAGGCTGACACCAGACTGACACCATCACGAGGCGAGGCTGACACCAAACTGACCCCATCACGAGGCGAGGCTGACACCAGACTGACCCCATCATGATGTGAGGCTGACACCAGACTGACCTCATCACGAGGCGAGGCTGATACAAGACTGACACCATCACGAGTCGAGGCTGACACCAGACTGACACCATCATGATGTGAGGCTGACACCAGACTGACCTCATCACGAGGCGAGGCTGATACAAGACTGACACCATCACGAGGCGAGGCTGACACCAAACTGACCCCATCACGAGGCGAGGCTGACACCAGACTGACCCCATCATGATGTGAGGCTGACACCAGACTGACCTCATCACGAGGCGAGGCTGATACAAGACTGACACCATCACGAGGCGAGGCTGACACCAGACTGACCCCATCACGAGGCGTGGCTGACACCACACTGACCCCATCAAGAGGCGAGGCTGACACCTGACTGACACCATCATGATGTGAGGCTGACACCAGACTGACCCCATCACGAGGCGAGGCTGACACCAGAATGACCCCATCACGAGGCGAGGCTGACACCAGACTGACCCCATCACGAGGCGAGGCTGACACCAGACTGACCCCATCACGAGGCGAGGCTGACACCAGACTGACACCATCACGAGGCGAGACTGACACCAGACTGACCCCATCATGATGTGAGGCTGACACCAGACTGACCCCATCACTAGGCGAGGCTTACACCAGACTGACCCCATCACGGGGCGAGGCTGACTCCAGACTGACAGCATCACGAGGCGAGGCTGACACCAGACTGACACCATCACGAGGCGAGACTGACACCAGACTGACCCCATCATGATGTGAGGCTGACACCAAACTGACACCATCACGAGGCGAGGCTGACACCAGACTGACCCCATCACGAGGCGAGGCTGACACCAGACTGACACCATCATGATGTGAGGCTGACACCAGACTGACCTCATCACGAGGCGAGGCTGACACAAGACTGACACCATCACGAGGCGAGGTTGACACCAGACTGACACCATCATGATGTGAGGCTGACACCAGACTGACCCCATCACGAGGCGAGGCTGACACCAGAATGACCCCATCACGAGGCGAGGCTGACACCAGACTGACCCCATCACGAGGCGAGGCTGACACCAGACTGACCCCATCACGAGGCGAGGCTGACACCAGACTGACACCATCACGAGGCGAGACTGACACCAGACTGACCCCATCATGATGTGAGGCTGACACCAGACTGACCCCATCACTAGGCGAGGCTTACACCAGACTGACCCCATCACGGGGCGAGGCTGACTCCAGACTGACAGCATCACGAGGCGAGGCTGACACCAGACTGACACCATCACGAGGCGAGACTGACAGCAGACTGACCCCATCATGATGTGAGGCTGACACCAAACTGACACCATCACGAGGCGAGGCTGACACCAGACTGACCCCATCACGAGGCGAGGCTGACACCAGACTGACCCCATCACGAGGCGAGGCTGACACCAGACTGACCCCATCACGAGGCGAGGCTGACACCAGACTGACACCATCACGAGGTGAGACTGACACCAGACTGACCCCATCATGATGTGAGGCTGACACCAGACTGACCCCATCACGAGGCGAGGCTTACACCAGACTGACCCCATCAAGGGGCGAGGCTGACTCCAGACTGACAGCATCACGAGGCGAGGCTGACACCAGACTGACACCATCATGGGGCGAGGCTGACACCAGACTGACCCCATCACGGGGCGAGGCTGACACCAGACTGACCCCATCACGGGGCGAGGCTGACACCAGACTGACCCCATCACGGGGCGAGGCTGACACCAGACTGACCCCATCACGAGGCGAGGCTGACACAAAACTGACCCCATCACGAGGCGAGGCTGACACCAGACTGACCCCATCACGAGGCGAGGCTGACACCAGACTGACACCATCATGATGTGAGGCTGACACCAGACTGACCCCATGAAGAGGCGAGGCTGACTCCAAACTGACCTCATCATGAGGCGAGGCTGACACCAGACTGACCCTATCACTAGGCGAGGCTGACACCAAACTGACACCATCACGAGGCGAGGCTGACACCAGACTGACACCATCATGATGATGGGCTGACACCTGACTGACACCATCATGATGTGAGGCTGACACCAGACTGACCCCATCACGAGGCGAGGCTGACACCAAACTGACCCCATCACGAGGCGAGGCTGACACCAGACTGACCCCATTACGAGGCGAGGCTGACACCAGACTGACACCATCACGAGGCGAGGCTGACACCAGACTGACCCCATCACGAGGCGAGGCTGACACCAGACTGACCCCATCATGATGTGAGGCTGACACCAGACTGACCTCATCACGAGGCGAGGCTGATACAAGACTGACACCATCACGAGTCGAGGCTGACACCAGACTGACACCATCATGATGTGAGGCTGACACCAGACTGACCTCATCACGAGGCGAGGCTGATACAAGACTGACACCATCACGAGTCGAGGCTGACACCAGACTGACACCATCATGATGTGAGGCTGAAACCAGACTGACCCCATCACGAGGCGAGGCTGACACCAGACTGACCCCATCACGAGGCGAGGCTGACACCAGACTGACCCCATCACGAGGCGAGGCTGACACCAGACTAACCCCATCACGAGGCGTGGCTGACACCACACTGACCCCATCACGAGGCGAGGCTGACACCTGACTGACACCATCATGATGTTAGGCTGACACCAGACTGACCTCATCACGAGGCGAGGCTGACACCAGACTGACACCATCACGAGGCGAGGTTGACACCAGACTGACACCATCATGATGTGAGGCTGACACCAGACTGACCTCATCACGAGGCGAGGCTGACACAAGACTGACACCATCACGAGGCGAGGCTGACACCAGACTGACACCATCATGATGTGAGGCTGACACCAGACTGACCCAATCACGAGGCGAGGCTGACACCAGACTGACCCCATCACGAGGCGAGGCTGACACCAGACTGACAACATCATGATGTGAGGCTGACACCAGACTGACCCCATCACGAGTCTAGACTGACACCAGACTGACCCCATCACGAGGCGAGGCTGACACCAGACTGACACCATCATGATGTGAGGCTGACACCAGACTGACCCCATCACGAGGCGAGGCTGACACCAGACTGACCCTATCACTAGGCGAGGCTGACACCAGACTGACCCCATCACGAGGCGAGGCTGACACCAGAATGACCCCATCACGAGGCGAGGCTGACACCAGACTGACCCCATCACGAGGCGAGGCTGACACCAGACTGACCCCATCACGAGGCTAGGCTGACACCAGACTGACACCATCACGAGGCGAGACTGACACCAGACTGACCCCATCATGATGTGAGGCTGACACCAGACTGACCCCATCACTAGGCGAGGCTTACACCAGACTGACCCCATCACGGGGCAAGGCTGACTCCAGACTGACAGCATCACGAGGCGAGGCTGACACCAGACTGACACCATCACGAGGCGAGACTGACACCAGACTGACCCCATCATGATGTGAGGCTGACACCAAACTGACACCATCACGAGGCGAGGCTGACACCAGACTGACCCCATCACGAGGCGAGGCTGACACCAGACTGACCCCATCACGAGGCGAGGCTGACACCAGACTGACCCCATCACGAGGCGAGGCTGACACCAGACTGACACCATCACGAGGCGAGACTGACACCAGACTGACCCCATCATGATGTGAGGCTGACACCAGACTGACCCCATCACGAGGCGAGGCTTACACCAGACTGACCCCATCAAGGGGCGAGGCTGACTCCAGACTGACAGCATCACGAGGCGAGGCTGACACCAGACTGACACCATCACGGGGCGAGGCTGACACCAGACTGACCCCATCACGGGGCGAGGCTGACACCAGACTGACCCCATCACGAGGCGAGGCTGACACCAGACTGACCCCATCACGGGGCGAGGCTGACACCAGACTGACCCCATCACGAGGCGAGGCTGACACAAAACTGACCCCATCACGAGGCGAGGCTGACACCAGACTGACCCCATCACGAGGCGAGGCTGACACCAGACTGACACCATCATGATGTGAGGCTGACACCAGACTGACCCCATGAAGAGGCGAGGCTGACTCCAAACTGACCCCATCATGAGGCGAGGCTGACACCAGACTGACCCTATCACTAGGCGAGGCTGACACCAAACTGACACCATCACGAGGCGAGGCTGACACCAGACTGACACCATCATGATGATGGGCTGACACCTGACTGACACCATCATGATGTGAGGCTGACACCAGACTGACCCCATCACGAGGCGAGGCTGACACCAAACTGACCCCAACACGAGGCGAGGCTGACACCAGACTGACCCCATTACGAGGCGAGGCTGACACCAGACTGACACCATCACGAGGCGAGGCTGACACCAGACTGACCCCATCACGAGGCGAGGCTGACACCAGACTGACCCCATCATGATGTGAGGCTGACACCAGTCTGACCTCATCACGAGGCGAGGCTGATACAAGACTGACACCATCACGAGTCGAGGCTGACACCAGACTGACACCATCACGAGGCGAGGCTGATACCAGACTGACCCCATCATGATGTGAGGCTGACACCAGACTGACCCCATCACTAGGCAAGGCTGACACCAGACTGACGCCATCACGAGGCGAGGCTGACACCGGACTGACCCCATCACGAGGCGAGGCTGACACCGGACTGACCCCATCACGAGGTGAGGCTGACACCAGACTGACCCCATCACGAGGCGAGACTGACACCGGAATGACCCCATCACGAGGCGAGGCTGACACCAGACTGACACCATCATGATGTGAGGCTGACACCAGACTGACCCCATCACGAGGCAAGGCTGACACCAGACTGACCCTATCACTTGGCGAGGCTGACACCAGACTGACACCATCACGAGGCGAGGCTGACACCAGACTGACCCCATCACGAGGCGAGGCTGACATCAGACTGACACCATCACGAGGCAAGGCTGACACCAGACTGAACCCATCACGAGGCGAGGCTGACACCAGACTGACCCCATCACGAGGCGAGGCTGACACCAGACTGACCCCATCACGAGGCGAGGCTGACACCAGACTGACCCCATCACGAGGCGAGGCTGACACCAGACTGACCCCATCAGGAGGCGAGGCTGACACCAGACTGACCCCATCAGGAGGCGAGGCTGACACCAGACTGACACCATCACGATGTGAGGCTGACACGAGACCGACACCATCACGAGGCGAGGATGACACCAGACTGACCCCATTACGAGGCGAGGCTGACACCAGACTGACAGCATCACGATGTGAGGCTGAAACCAGACTGACCCCATCAAGAGGCGAGACTGACACCAGACTGACCCCATCACGAGGCGAGGCTGACACCAGACTGAACCCATCACGAGGCGAGGCTGACACCAGACTGACCCCATCACGAGGCGAGGCTGACACCAGACTGACCCCATCACGAGGCGAGGCTGACACCAGACTGACCCCATCACGAGGCGAGGCTGACACCAGACTGACCCCATGACGAGGCGAGGCTGACACCAGACTGACACCATCACGATGTGAGGCTTACACCAGACTGACACCATCACGAGGCGAGGCTGACACCAGACTGACCCCATCACGAGGCGAGGCTGACACCAGACTGACACCATCATGATGTGAGGCTGACACCAGACTGACCCCATCACGAGGCGAAGCTGACACCAGACTGACCCTATCACTAGGCGAGGCTTATACCAGACTGACACCATCTCGAGGCGAGGCTGACACCAGACTGACCACATAACGAGGCGAGGCTGACACCAGACTGACCCCATCACGAGACGTGGCTAACACCAGACTGACACCATCACAAGGCGAAGCTGACACAAGATTGACACCATCATGATGTGAGGCTGACACCAGACTGACCCCGTCACGGGGCGAGGCTGACACCAGACTGACCCCATCACGGGGCGAGGCTGACACCAGACTGACCCCATCACGAAACGAGACTGACACCAGACTGACACCATCACAAGGCGAAGCTGACACAAGATTGACACCATCATGATGTGAGGCTGACACCAGACTGACCCCGTCACGGGGCGAGGCTGACACCAGACTGACCCCATCACGGGGCGAGGCTGACACCAGACTGACCCCATCACGAAACGAGACTGACACCAGACTGACCCCATCAAGAGCCGAGGCTGACACCAGACTGACCCCATCACGAGGCGAGGCTGAAACCAGACTGAACCCGTCACGAGGCAAGGCTGACACCAGACTGACACCATCATGATGTGAGGCTGACACCAGACTGACCCCATCACGAGGTGAGGCTGACACCAGACTGACTCCATCACGAAGCGAGGCTGACACCAGACTGACCCCATCACGGGGCGAGGCTGACACCAGACTAACCCCATCACGAGGCGAGACTGACACCAGACTGACCCCATCATGAGGCGAGGCTGACACCAGACTGACACCATCACAAGGCGAGACTGACACCAGACTGACCCCATCACGAGGCGAGACTGACACTAGACTGACCCCATCATGATGTGAGGCTGACACCAGACTGACCCCATCACGGGGCGAGGCTGACACCAGACTAACCCCATCACGAGGCGAGACTGACACCAGACTGACACCATCACTAGGCGAGACTGACACCAGACTGACCCAATCACGAGGCGAGGCTGACACTAGACTGACCCCATCACGAGGCGAGACTGACACCAGACTGACCCCATCATGAGGCGAAGCTGACACCAGACTGACCCCATCACGAGGTGAGACTGACACCAGACTGACCCCATCATGATGTGAGGCTGACACAAGACTGAGCCCATCACGAGGCGAGGCTGACAGCAGACTGACCCCATCACGAGGCGAGGCTGACACCAGACTGACACCATCACAAGGCGAAGCTGACACCAGATTGACACCATCATGATGTGAGGCTGACACCAGACTGACCCCGTCACGGAGCGAGGCTGACACCAGACTGACCCCATCACGAGGCGAGACTGACACCAGACTGACACCATCACTAGCCGAGACTGACCCCAGACTGACCCCATCATGATGTGAGGCTGACACTAGACTGACACCATCACTAGGCGAGACTGACACAAAACTGACCCCATCACGAGGCGAGGCTGACACCAGACTGACCCCATCACGAGGCGAGGCTGACACCAGACTGACCCCATCACGAGGCGAGGCTGACACCAGACTGACCCCATCACGAGGCGAGGCTGACACCAGACTGAAACCATCATGATGTGAGGCTGACACCAGACTGACCCCATCATGAATCGAGACTGACACCAGACTGACCCCATCACGAGGCGAGGCTGACACCAGACTGACACCATCACGAGGCGAGGCTGACACCAGACTGACCCCATTACGAGGCGAGGCTGACACCAGACTGACACCATCACGAGGCGAGGCTGACACCAGACTGACCCCATCACGAGGCAAGGCTGACACCATCATGATGTGAGACTGACACAAGACTGACCCCATCACGAGGCAAGGCTGACACCAGACTGACCCCATCACGAGGCGAGGCTGACACCAGACTGACCCCATCACAAAGCGAGGCTGACACCTGACTGATACCATCATGATGTGAGGCTGACACCAGACTGACCCCATCACTAGGCGAGGCTGACACCAGACTGACCCCATCACGAGGCGAGGCTGACACCAGACTGACCCCATCACGAGGCGAGGCTGACACCAGACTGACACCATCATGATGTGAGGCTGACACCAGACAGATCCCATCACGAGGTGAGGCTGACACAAGACTGACACCATCACGAGGCGAGGCTGACACCAGACTGACACCATCACGAGGCGAGGCTGACACCAGACTGACCCCATCACGAGGCGAGGCTGACACTAGACTGACCCTATCACTAGGCGAGGCTGATACCAGACTGACACCATCTCGAGGGGAGGCTGACACCAGACTGACCACATAACGAGGCGAGGCTGACACCAGACTGACCCCATCATGATGTGAGGCTGACACCAGTCTGACCCCATCACGAGGCGAAGCTAACACCAGACTGACCCCATCACGAGGCGAGGCTGACACCAGACTGACCCCATCACGATGCGAGGCTGACACCAGACTGACCCCATCACGAGGCGAGGCTGACACCAGACTGACCCCATCACGAGGCGAGGCTGACACCAGACTGACCCCATCACGAGGCGAGGCTGACACCAGACTGACCCCATCACGAGGCGAGGCTGACACCAGACTGACCCCATCACGAGGCGAGGCTGACACCTGACTGACACCATCATGATGTGAGGCTGACACCAGACTGACCCCATAACTAGGCGAGGCTGACACCAGACTGACGCCATCACGAGGCGAGGCTGACACCAGACTGACCCCATCACGAGGCGAGGCTGACACCAGACTGACCCTATCACTAGGCGAGGCTGACACCAGACTGACACCATCACGAGGCGAGGCTGACACCAGACTGACCCCATCACGAGGCGAGGCTGACATCAGACTGACACCATCACGAGGCAAGGCTGACACCAGACTGAACCCATCACGAGGCGAGGCTGACACCAGACTGACCCCATCACGAGGCGAGGCTGACACCAGACTGACCCCATCACGAGGCGAGGCTGACACCAGACTGACCCCATCACGAGGCGAGGCTGACACCAGACTGACCCCATCAGGAGGCGAGGCTGACACCAGACTGACCCCATCAGGAGGCGAGGCTGACACCAGACTGACACCATCACGATGTGAGGCTGACACGAGACCGACACCATCACGAGGCGAGGATGACACCAGACTGACCCCATTACGAGGCGAGGCTGACACCAGACTGACAGCATCACGATGTGAGGCTGAAACCAGACTGACCCCATCAAGAGGCGAGACTGACACCAGACTGACCCCATCACGAGGCGAGGCTGACACCAGACTGAACCCATCACGAGGCGAGGCTGACACCAGACTGACCCCATCACGAGGCGAGGCTGACACCAGACTGACCCCATCACGAGGCGAGGCTGAAACCAGACTGACCCCATCACGAGGCGAGGCTGACACCAGACTGACCCCATGACGAGGCGAGGCTGACACCAGACTGACACCATCACGATGTGAGGCTTACACCAGACTGACACCATCACGAGGCGAGGCTGACACCAGACTGACCCCATCACGAGGCGAGGCTGACACCAGACTGACACCATCATGATGTGAGGCTGACACCAGACTGACCCCATCACGAGGAGAAGCTGACACCAGACTGACCCTATCACTAGGCGAGGCTTATACCAGACTGACACCATCTCGAGGCGAGGCTGACACCAGACTGACCACATAACGAGGCGAGGCTGACACCAGACTGACCCCATCACGAGACGTGGCTGACACCAGACTGACACCATCACAAGGCGAAGCTGACACAAGATTGACACCATCATGATGTGAGGCTGACACCAGACTGACCCCGTCACGGGGCGAGGCTGACACCAGACTGACCCCATCACGGGGCGAGGCTGACACCAGACTGACCCCATCACGAAACGAGACTGACACCAGACTGACCCCATCAAGAGCCGAGGCTGACACCAGACTGACCCCATCACGAGGCGAGGCTGAAACCAGACTGAACCCGTCACGAGTCAAGGCTGACACCAGACTGACACCATCATGATGTGAGGCTGACACCAGACTGACCCCATCACGAGGTGAGGCTGACACCAGACTGACTCCATGACGAAGCGAGGCTGACACCAGACTGACCCCATCACGGGGCGAGGCTGACACCAGACTAACCCCATCACGAGGCGAGACTGACACCAGACTGACCCCATCATGAGGCGAGGCTGACACCAGACTGACACCATCACAAGGCGAGACTGACACCAGACTGACCCCATCACGAGGCGAGACTGACACTAGACTGACCCCATCATGATGTGAGGCTGACACCAGACTGACCCCATCACGGGGCGAGGCTGACACCAGACTAACCCCATCACGAGGCAAGACTGACACCAGACTGACACCATCACTAGGCGAGACTGACACCAGACTGACCCAATCACGAGGCGAGGCTGACACTAGACTGACCCCATCACGAGGCGAGACTGACACCAGACTGACCCCATCATGAGGCGAAGCTGACACCAGACTGACCCCATCACGAGGCGAGACTGACACCAGACTGACCCCATCATGATGTGAGGCTGACACAAGACTGAGCCCATCACGAGGCGAGGCTGACAGCAGAATGACCCCATCACGAGGCGAGGCTGACACCAGACTGACACCATCACAAGGCGAGACTGACACCAGACTGACCCCATCACGAGGCGAGACTGACACTAGACTGACCCCATCATGATGTGAGGCTGACACCAGACTGACCCCATCACGGGGCGAGGCTGACACCAGACTAACCCCATCACGAGGCAAGACTGACACCAGACTGACACCATCACTAGGCGAGACTGACACCAGACTGACCCAATCACGAGGCGAGGCTGACACTAGACTGACCCCATCACGAGGCGAGACTGACACCAGACTGACCCCATCATGAGGCGAAGCTGACACCAGACTGACCCCATCACGAGGCGAGACTGACACCAGACTGACCCCATCATGATGTGAGGCTGACACAAGACTGAGCCCATCACGAGGCGAGGCTGACAGCAGAATGACCCCATCACGAGGCGAGGCTGACACCAGACTGACCCCATCACGAGGCGAGGCTGACACCAGACTGAAACCATCATGATGTGAGGCTGACACCAGACTGACCCCATCATGAGGCGAGACTGACACCAGACTGACCCCATCACGAGGCGAGGCTGACACCAGACTGACACCATCACGAGGGGAGGCTGACACCAGACTGACACCATCACGAGGCGAGGCTGACACCAGACTGACCCCATCACGAGGCAAGGCTGACACCATCATGATGTGAGACTGACACAAGACTGACCCCATCACGAGGCAAGGCTGACACCAGACTGACCCCATCACGAGGCGAGGCTGACACTAGACTGACCCTATCACTAGGCGAGGCTGATACCAGACTGACACCATCTCGAGGGGAGGCTGACACCAGACTGACCACATAACGAGGCGAGGCTGACACCAGACTGACCCCATCATGATGTGAGGCTGACACCAGTCTGACCCCATCACGAGGCGAAGCTAACACCAGACTGACCCCATCACGAGGCGAGGCTGACACCAGACTGACCCCATCACGAGGCGAGGCTGACACCAGACTGACCCCATCACGAGGCGAGGCTGACACCAGACTGACCCCATCACGAGGCGAGGCTGACACCAGACTGACCCCATCACGAGGCGAGGCTGACACCAGACTGACCCCATCACGAGGCGAGGCTGACACCTGACTGACACCATCATGATGTGAGGCTGACACCAGACTGACCCCATCACTAGGCGAGGCTGACACCAGACTGACCCCATCACGAGGCGAGACTGACACCGGACTGACCCCATCACGAGGCGAGGCTGACACCGGACTGACCCCATCACGAGGTGAGGCTGACACCAGACTGACACCATCACGAGGCGAGACTGACACCGGACTGACCCCATTACGAGGCGAGGCTGACACCAGACTGACAGCATCACGATGTGAGGCTGACACCACACTGACCCCATCAAGAGGCGAGACTGACACCAGACTGACCCCATCACGAGGCGAGGCTGACACCAGACTGAACCCATCACGAGGCGAGGCTGACACCAGACTGACCCCATCACGAGGCGAGGCTGACACCAGACTGACCCCATCACGAGGCGAGGCTGACACCAGACTGACCCCATCACGAGGCGAGGCTGACACCAGACTGACCCCATCACGAGGCGAGGCTGACACCAGACTGACACCATCATGATGTGAGGCTGACACCAGACTGACCCCATCACGAGGCGAGTCTGACACCAGACTGACCCCATCACGAGGCGATGCTGACACCAGACTGACACCATCACGAGGCGAGGTTGACACCAGACTGACCCCATCACGAGGCGAGGCTGACACCAGACTGATACCATCATGATGTGAGGCTGACACCAGACTGACCCCATCACGAGGCGAGGCTGACACCAGACTGACCCCATCACGAGGCGAGGCTGACACCAGACTGACACCATCACGAGGCGAGGCTGACCCCAGACTGACACCATCACGAGGCGAGGCTGACACCAGACTGACCCCATCACGAGGCGAGGCTGACACCAGACTGACACCATCACGAGGCGAGGCTGACACCATACTGACACCATCACGAGGCGAGACTGACACCAGACTGACACCATCACGAGGCGAGGCTGACCCCAGACTGACACCATCATGATGTGAGGCTGACACCAGACTGACCCCATCATGAGGCGAGACTGACACCAGACTGACCCCATCACGAGGCGAGGCTGACACCAGACTGACCCCATCACGAGGCGAGGCTGACACCAGACTGACCCCATCACGAAGCGAGGCTGACACCTGACTGATACCATCATGATGTGAGGCTGACACCAGACTGACCCCATCACTAGGCGAGGCTGACACCAGACTGACCCCATCACGAGGCAAGGCTGACACCAGACTGACCCCATCACGAGGCGAGGCTGACACCAGACTGACCCCATCACGAGGCGAGGCTGACACCAGACTGACCCCATCACGAGGCGAGGCTGACACCAGACTGACACCATCACGAGGCGAGGCTGACACCATACTGACACCATCACGAGGCGAGACTGACACCAGACTGACCCCATCACGAGGCGAGGCTGACACCAGACTGACCCCATCACGAAGCGAGGCTGACACCTGACTGATACCATCATGATGTGAGGCTGACACCAGACTGACCCCATCACTAGGCGAGGCTGACACCAGACTGACCCCATCACGAGGCAAGGCTGACACCAGACTGACCCCATCACGAGGCGAGGCTGACCCCAGACTGACCCCATCACGAGGCGAGGCTGACACCAGACTGACCCCATCACGAGGCGAGGCTGACACCAGACTGACACCATCACGAGGCGAGGCTGACACCATACTGACACCATCACGAGGCGAGACTGACACCAGACTGACACCATCACGAGGCGAGGCTGACCCCAGACTGACACCATCATGATGTGAGGCTGACACCAGACTGACCCCATCATGAGGCGAGACTGACACCAGACTGACCCCATCACGAGGCGAGGCTGACACCAGACTGACCCCATCACGAGGCGAGGCTGACACCAGACTGACCCCATTATGAGGCGAGGCTGACACCAGACTGACACCATCACGAGGCGAGGCTGACACCAGACTGACACCATCACGAGGCGAGGCTGACACCAGACTGACCCCATCACGAGGCAAGGCTGACACCATCATGATGTAGACTGACACAAGACTGACCCCATCACGAGGCAAGGCTGACACCAGACTGACCCCATCACGAGGCGAGGCTGACACCAGACTGACCCCATCACGAAGCGAGGCTGACACCTGACTGATACCATCATGATGTGAGGCTGACACCAGACTGACCCCATCACTAGGCGAGGCTGACACCAGACTGACCCCATCACGAGGCAAGGCTGACACCAGACTGACCCCATCACGAGGCGAGGCTGACACCAGACTGACCCCATCACGAGGCGAGGCTGACACCAGACTGACCCCATCACGAGGCAAGGCTGACACCAGACTGACCCCATCACGAGGCGAGGCTGACACCAGACTGACCCCATCACGAAGCGAGGCTGACACCTGACTGATACCATCATGATGTGAGGCTGACACCAGACTGACCCCATCACTAGGCGAGGCTGACACCAGACTGACCCCATCACGAGGCAAGGCTGACACCAGACTGACCCCATCACGAGGCGAGGCTGACACCAGACTGACCCCATCACGAGGCGAGGCTGACACCAGACTGACACCATCATGATGTGAGGCTAACACCAGACTGACCCCATCACGAGGCGAGGCTGACACCAGACTGACCCTATCACTAGGCGAGGCTGACACAAGACTGACACCATCACGAGGCGAGGCTGACACCAGACAGATCCCATCACGAGGTGAGGCTGACACAAGACTGACACCATCACGAGGCGAGGCTGACACCAGACTGACACCATCACAAGGCGAGGCTGACACCAGACTGACCCCATCACGAGGCGAGGCTGACACCAGACTGACCCTATCACTAGGCGAGGCTGATACCAGACTGACACCATCTCGAGGGGAGGCTGACACCAGACTGACCACATAACGAGGCGAGGCTGACACCAGACTGACCCCATCATGATGTGAGGCTGACACCAGTCTGACCCCATCACGAGGCGAAGCTAACACCAGACTGACCCCATCACGAGGCGAGGCTGACACCAGACTGACCCCATCACGAGGCGAGGCTGACACCAGACTGACGCCATCACGAGGCGAGGCTGACACCAGACTGAACCCATCACGAGGCGAGGCTAACACCAGACTGACCCCATCACGAGGCGAGACTGACACCGGACTGACCCCATCACGAGGCGAGGCTGACACCAGACTGACCCCATCACGAGGCGAGACTGACACCGGACTGACCCCATCACGAGGCGAGGCTGACACCAGACTGACACCATCATGATGAGAGGCTGACACCAGACTGACCCCATCACGAGGCAAGGCTGACACGAGACTGACCCTATCACTAGGCGAGGCTGACACCAGACTGACACCATCACGAGGCGAGGCTGACACCAGACTGACCCCATCACGAGGCAAGGCTGACACCAGACTGACACCATCATGATGTGAGACTGACACAAGACTGACCCCATCACGAGGCGAGGCTGACACCAGACTGACCCCATCACGAGGCGAGGCTGACACCAGACTGACACCATCATGATGTGAGGCTGACACCAGACTGACCCCATCACGAGGCGAGGCTGACACCAGACTGACCCTATCACTAGGCAAGGCTGATACCAGACTGACACCATCTCGAGGCGAGGCTGACACCAGACGGACCACATAACGAGGCGAGGCTGACACCAGACTGACCCCATCATGATGTGAGGCTGACACCAGTCTGACCCCATCACGAGGCGAAGCTAACACCAGACTGACCCCATCACGAGGCGAGGCTGACACCAGACTGACCCCATCACGAGGCGAGGCTGACACCAGACTGACCCCATCACGAGGCGAGGCTGACACCAGACTGACCCCATCATGAGGCGAGGCTGACACCAGACTGACCCCATCACGAGGCGAGGCTGACACCAGACTGACCCCATCACGAGGCGAGGCTGACACCAGACTGACCCCATCACGAGGCGAGGCTGACACCTGACTGACACCATCATGATGTGAGGCTGACACCAGACTGACCCCATCACTAGGCGAGGCTGACACTAGACTGACGCCATCACGAGGCGAGGCTGACACCAGACTGACCCCATCACGAGGCGAGACTGACACCAGACTGACCCCATCACGAGGCGAGGCTGACACCAGACTGACCCCATCACGAGGCGAGCCTGACACCAGACTGACACCTTCATGATGTGAGGCTGACGTCAGACTGACCCCATCACGAGGCGAGGCTGACACCAGACTGACCCCATCACGAGGCGAGGCTGACACCAGACTGACCCCATCACGAGGCGAGGCTGACACCAGACTGACCCCATCACGAGGCGAGACTGACACCAGACTGACACCATCACGAGGCGAGGCTGACACCGGACTGACACCATCATGATGTGAGGCTGACACAAGACTGACCCCATCACGAGGCGAGGCTAACACCGGACTGACACCATCACGAGGCGAGGCTGACACCATACTCACACCATCACGAGGCGAGGCGGACACCAGACTGACACCATCACGAGGCGAGGCTGACACCAGACTGACTGCATCACGACGCGAGGCTGACACCAGACTGACCCTATCACGAGGCGAGGCTGACACCTGACTGACACCATCATGATGTGAGGCTGACACCAGACTGACCCCATCACGAGGCGAGGCTGACACAAGACTGACCCCATCACGAGGCGAGACTGACACCGGACTGACCCCATCACGAGGTGAGGCTGACACCGGACTGACACCATCATGATGTGAGGCTGACACAAGACTGACCCCATCACGAGGCGAGGCTGACACCAGACTGACCCCATCACGAGGCGAGGCTGACACCAGACTGACCCCATCACGAGGCGAGGCTGACACCAGACTGACACCATCACGAGGCGAGACTGACACCAGACTGACCCCATCAAGATGTGAGGCTGACACCAGACTGACCCCATCACTAGGCGAGGCTGAAACCAGACTAACCCCATCACGAGGTGAGGCTGACACCAGACTGACACCATCACGAGGCGAGGCTGACACCAGACTGACACCATCATGATGTGAGGCTGACACCAGACTGACCCCATCACGAGTCGATTCTGACACCAGACTGACCCCATCACGAGGCGAGACTGACACCAGACTGACCCCATCACGAGGCGAGTCTGACACCAGACTGACACCTTCATGATGTGAGGCTGACACCAGACTGACCCCATCACGTGGCGAAGCTGACACCAGACTGACCCCATCAAGATGTGAGGCTGACACCAGACTGACCCCATCACTAGGCGAGGCTGACACCAGACTAACCCCATCACGAGGCGAGGCTGACACCAGACTGACACCATCACGAGGCGAGGCTGACACCAGACTGACACCATCATGATGTAAGTCTGACACCAGACTGACCCCATCACGAGGCGAGGCTGACACCAGACTGACCCCTTCACGAGGCGAGGCTGACACCAGACTGACCCCATCACGAGGCGAGGCTGACACCAGACTGACCCCATCACGAGGCGAGACTGACACCGGACTGACACCATCACGACGCGAGGCTAACACCGGACTGACACCATCATGATTTGAGGCTGACACAAGACTGACCCCATCACGAGGCGAGGCTGACACCAGACTGACCACATCACGAGGCAAGGCTGACACCAGACTGACACCATCACGAGGCGAGGCTGACACCAGACTGACACCATCACGAGGCGAGACTGACACCGGACTGACCCCATCACGAGGCGAGGATGACACCAGACTGACACCATCACGAGGCGAGGCTGACACCAGACTGACCCCATTACGAGGCGAGGCTGACACCAGACTGACCCTATCACTAGGCGAGGCTGACACCAGACTGACACCATCACGAGGCGAGGCTGAAACCCGACTGACCCCAGCATGAGGCGAGGCTGATACAAGACTGACACCATCACGAGGCGAGGCTGTCACCAGACTGACACCATCATGATGTGAGGCTGACACCAGACTGACCCCATCACGAGGCGAGGCTGACACCAGACTGACCCTATCACTAGGCGAGGCTGACACAAGACTGACACCATCACGAGGCGAGACTGACACCGGACTGACACCATCACGACGCGAGGCTAACACCGGACTGACACCATCATGATTTGAGGCTGACACAAGACTGACCCCATCACGAGGCGAGACTGACACCAGACTGACCACATCACGAGGCAAGGCTGACACCAGACTGACACCATCACGAGGCGAGGCTGACACCAGACTGACACCATCACGAGGCGAGACTGACACCGGACTGACCCCATCACGAGGCGAGGATGACACCAGACTGACACCATCACGAGGCGAGGCTGACACCAGACTGACCCCATTACGAGGCGAGGCTGACACCAGACTGACCCTATCACTAGGCGAGGCTGACACCAGACTGACACCATCACGAGGCGAGGCTGAAACCCGACTGACCCCAGCATGAGGCGAGGCTGATACAAGACTGACACCATCACGAGGCGAGGCTGTCACCAGACTGACACCATCATGATGTGAGGCTGACACCAGACTGACCCCATCACGAGGCGAGGCTGACACCAGACTGACCCTATCACTAGGCGAGGCTGACACAAGACTGACACCATCACGAGGCGAGGCTGACACCAGACTGACCCCATCACGAGGTGAGGCTGACACCAGACTGACCCCATCACAAGGCGAGGCTGACACCATACTCACACCATCACGAGGCGAGGCGGACACCAGACTGACACCATCACGAGGCGAGGCTGACACCAGACTGACCGCATCACGACGCGAGGCTGACTCCAGACTGACACCATCATGATGTGAGGCTGACACCAGACTGACCCCATCACGAGGCGAGGCTGACACCAGACTGACCCCATCACGAGGCGAGGCTGACACCAGACTGACCACATCACGAGGCAAGGCTGACACCAGACTGACACCATCACGAGGCGAGGCTGACACCAGACTGACACCATCACGAGGCGAGACTGACACCGGACTGACCCCATCACGAGGCGAGGATGACACCAGACTGACACCATCACGAGGCGAGGCTGACACCAGACTGACCCCATTACGAGGCGAGGCTGACACCAGACTGACCCTATCACTAGGCGAGGCTGACACCAGACTGACACCATCACGAGGCGAGGCTGAAACCCGACTGACCCCAGCATGAGGCGAGGCTGATACAAGACTGACACCATCACGAGGCGAGGCTGTCACCAGACTGACACCATCATGATGTGAGGCTGACACCAGACTGACCCCATCACGAGGCGAGGCTGACACCAGACTGACCCTATCACTAGGCGAGGCTGACACAAGACTGACACCATCACGAGGCGAGGCTGACACCAGACTGACCCCATCACGAGGTGAGGCTGACACCAGACTGACCCCATCACAAGGCGAGGCTGACACCATACTCACACCATCACGAGGCGAGGCGGACACCAGACTGACACCATCACGAGGCGAGGCTGACACCAGACTGACCGCATCACGACGCGAGGCTGACTCCAGACTGACACCATCATGATGTGAGGCTGACACCAGACTGACCCCATCACGAGGCGAGGCTGACACCAGACTGACCCCATCACGAGGCGAGGCTGACACCAGACTGACCCCATCACGAGGCGAGGCTGACACCAAACTGACCCCATCACGAGGCGAGGCTGACACCAGACTGACCCCATCAAGATGTGAGGCTGACACCAGACTGACCCCATCACTAGGCGAGGCTGACACCAGACTCACCCCATCACGAGGCGAGGCTGACACCAGACTGACACCATCACGAGGCGAGGCTGACACCAGACTGACACCATCATGATGTGAGGCTGACACCAGACTGACCCCATCACGAGGCGAGGCTGACACCAGACTGTCCCCATCACGAGGCGAGGCTGACACCGGACTGACACCATCATGATGTGAGGCTGACACAAGACTGACCCCATCACGAGGCGAGGCTGACACCAGACTGACACCATCACGAGGCGAGGCTGACACCAGACTGACCACATCACGAGGCGAGGCTGACACCAGACTGACACCATCACGAGGCGAGGCTGACACCAGACTGACACCATCACGAGGCTAGGCTGACACCGGACTGACCCCATCACGAGGCGAGGCTGACACCAGACTGACACCATCACAAGGCGAGGCTGACACCAGACTGACCCCATCACGAGGCGAGGCTAACACCAGACTGACCCTATCACTAGGCGAGGCTGACACCAGACTGACACCATCACGAGGCGAGGCTGAAACCCGACTGACCCCATCACGACGCGAGGCTGACACCAGACTGACCCTATCACGAGGCGAGGCTGACACCTGACTGACACCATCATGATGTGAGGCTGACACCAGACTGACCCCATCACGAGGCGAGGCTGACACCAGACTGACCCCATCACGAGGCGAGACTGACACCGGACTGACCCCATCACGAGGTGAGGCTGACACCGGACTGACACCATCATGATGTGAGGCTGACACAAGACTGACCCCATCACGAGGCGAGGCTGACACCAGACTGACCCCATCACGAGTCTAGGCTGACACCAGACTGACCCCATCACGAGGCGAGGCTGACACCAGACTGACACCATCACGAGGCGAGACTGACACCAGACTGACCCCATCACGAGGCGACGCTGACACCAGACTGACCCCATCAAGATGTGAGGCTGACACCAGACTGACCCCATCACTAGGCGAGGCTGAAACCAGACTAACCCCATCACGAGGTGAGGCTGACACCAGACTGACACCATCACGAGGCGAGGCTGACACCAGACTGACACCATAATGATGTGAGGCTGACACCAGACTGACACCATAATGATGTGAGGCTGACACCAGACTGACCCCATCACGAGGCGAGACTGACACCAGACTGACCCCATCACGAAGCGAGGCTGACACCAGACTGACACCTTCATGATGTGAGGCTGACACCAGACTGACCCCATCACGAGGCGAGGCTGACACCAGACTGACCCCATCAAGATGTGAGGCTGACACCAGACTGACCCCATCACTAGGCGAGGCTGACACCAGACTAACCCCATCACGAGGTGAGGCTGACACCAGACTGACACCATCACGAGGCGAGGCTGACACCAGACTGACCCCATCACGAGGCGAGACTGACACCAGACTGACCCCATCAAGATGTGAGGCTGACACCAGACTGACCCCATCACGAGGCGAGGCTGACACCAGACTGACACCATCACGAGGCGAGGCTGACACCAGACTGACCCCATCACGAGGCGAGGCTGACACCAGACTGACCCCATCACGAGGCGAGACTGACACCGGACTGACCCCATCACGAGGCGAGGCTGACACCAGACTGACCCCATCACGAGGCGAGGCTGACACCAGACTGACACCATCACGAGGCGAGGCTGACACCAGACTGACCCCATCACGAGGCGAGGCTGACACCAGACTGACCCTATCACTAGGCGAGGCTGACACCAGACTGACCCCATCACGAGGCGAGGCTGACACCAGACTGACCCTATCACTAGGCGAGGATGACACCAGACTGACCCCATCACGAGGCGAGGCTGAAACCCGACTGACCCCATCATGAGGCGAGGCTGATACAAGACTGACACCATCACGAGGCGAGGCTGTCACCAGACTGACACCATCATGATGTGAGGCTGACACCAGACTGACCCCATCACGAGGCGAGGCTGACACCAGACTGACCCTATCACTAGGCGAGGCTGACACCAGACTGACACCATCACGAGGCGAGGCTGACACCAGACTGACCCCATCACGAGGTGAGGCTGACACCAGACTGACCCCATCACGAGGCGAGGCTGACACCATACTCACACCATCACGAGGCGAGGCGGACACCAGACTGACCGCATCACGACGCGAGGCTGACACCAGACTGACCCTATCACGAGGCGAGGCTGACACCTGACTGACACCATCACGATGTGAGGCTGACACCAGACTGACCCTATCACGAGGCGAGGCTGACACCGGACTGACCCCATCACGAGGTGAGGCTGACACCAGACTGACACCATCACGAGGCGAGACTGACACCGGACTGACCCCATTACGAGGCGAGGCTGACACCAGACTGACAGCATCACGATGTGAGGCTGACACCACACTGACCCCATCAAGAGGCGAGACTGACACCAGACTGACCCCATCACGAGGCGAGGCTGACACCAGACTGAACCCATCACGAGGCGAGGCTGACACCAGACTGACCCCATCACGAGGCGAGGCTGACACCAGACTGACCCCATCACGAGGCGAGGCTGACACCAGACTGACCCCATCACGAGGCGAGGCTGACACCAGACTGACCCCATCACGAGGCGAGGCTGACACCAGACTGACACCATCATAATGTGAGGCTGACACCAGACTGACACCATCACGAGGCGAGACTGACACCAGACTGACCCCATCACGAGACGAGGCTGACACCAGACTGACACCATCATGATGTGAGGCTGACACCAGACTGACCCCATCACGAGGCGAGACTGACACCAGACTGACCCCATCATGAGGCGATGCTGACACCAGACTGACACCATAACGAGGCGAGGTTGACACCAGACTGACCCCATCACGAGGCGAGGCTGACACCAGACTGATACCATCATGATGTGAGGCTGACACCAGACTGACCCCATCACGAGGCGAGGCTGACACCAGACTGACCCCATCACGAGGCGAGGCTGACACCAGACTGACACCATCACGAGGCGAGGCTGACCCCAGACTGACACCATCACGAGGCGAGGCTGACACCAGACTGACCCCATCACGAGGCGAGGCTGACACCAGACTGACACCATCACGAGGCGAGGCTGACACCATACTGACACCATCACGAGGCGAGACTGACACCAGACTGACACCATCACGAGGCGAGGCTGACCCCAGACTGACACCATCATGATGTGAGGCTGACACCAGACTGACCCCATCACGAGGCGAGGCTGACACCAGACTGACACGATCACGAGGCGAGGCTGACACCAGACTGACACCATCATGATGTGAGGCTGACACCAAACTGACCCCATCACGAGGCGAGGCTGAAACCAAACTGACCCTATCACTAGACAAGGCTGACACCAGACTGACCCCATCACGATGTGAGGCTGACACCAGACTGACACCATCACGAGGCGAGGCTGACACCAGACTGACCCCATCACGAGGCGAGGCTGACACCAGACTGATACCATCATGATGTGAGGCTGACACCAGACTGACCCCATCACGAGGCGAGGCTGACACCAGACTGACACCATCACGAGGCGAGACTGACACCGGACTGACCCCATTACGAGGCGAGGCTGACACCAGACTGACAGCATCACGATGTGAGGCTGACACCACACTGACCCCATCAAGAGGCGAGACTGACACCAGACTGACCCCATCACGAGGCGAGGCTGACACCAGACTGAACCCATCACGAGGCGAGGCTGACACCAGACTGACCCCATCACGAGGCGAGGCTGACACCAGACTGACCCCATCACGAGGCGAGGCTGACACCAGACTGACCCCATCACGAGGCGAGGCTGACACCAGACTGACACCATCATAATGTGAGGCTGACACCAGACTGACCCCATCACGAGGCGAGACTGACACCGGACTGACCCCATCACGAGGCGAGGCTGACACCAGACTGACACCATCATGATGTGAGGCTGACACCAGACTGACCCCATCACGAGGCGAGACTGACACCAGACTGACCCCATCACGAGGCGATGCTGACACCAGACTGACCCTATCACTAGGCGAGGCTGACACCAGACTGACCCCATCACGAGGCGAGGCTGACACCAGACTGACCCTATCACTAGGCGAGGATGACACCAGACTGACCCCATCACGAGGCGAGGCTGAAACCCGACTGACCCCATCATGAGGCGAGGCTGATACAAGACTGACACCATCACGAGGCGAGGCTGTCACCAGACTGACACCATCATGATGTGAGGCTGACACCAGACTGACCCCATCACGAGGCGAGGCTGACACCAGACTGACCCTATCACTAGGCGAGGCTGACACCAGACTGACACCATCACGAGGCGAGGCTGACACCAGACTGACCCCATCACGAGGTGAGGCTGACACCAGACTGACCCCATCACGAGGCGAGGCTGACACCATACTCACACCATCACGAGGCGAGGCGGACACCAGACTGACCGCATCACGACGCGAGGCTGACACCAGACTGACCCTATCACGAGGCGAGGCTGACACCTGACTGACACCATCACGATGTGAGGCTGACACCAGACTGACCCTATCACGAGGCGAGGCTGACACCGGACTGACCCCATCACGAGGTGAGGCTGACACCAGACTGACACCATCACGAGGCGAGACTGACACCGGACTGACCCCATTACGAGGCGAGGCTGACACCAGACTGACAGCATCACGATGTGAGGCTGACACCACACTGACCCCATCAAGAGGCGAGACTGACACCAGACTGACCCCATCACGAGGCGAGGCTGACACCAGACTGAACCCATCACGAGGCGAGGCTGACACCAGACTGACCCCATCACGAGGCGAGGCTGACACCAGACTGACCCCATCACGAGGCGAGGCTGACACCAGACTGACCCCATCACGAGGCGAGGCTGACACCAGACTGACCCCATCACGAGGCGAGGCTGACACCAGACTGACACCATCATAATGTGAGGCTGACACCAGACTGACACCATCACGAGGCGAGACTGACACCAGACTGACCCCATCACGAGACGAGGCTGACACCAGACTGACACCATCATGATGTGAGGCTGACACCAGACTGACCCCATCACGAGGCGAGACTGACACCAGACTGACCCCATCATGAGGCGATGCTGACACCAGACTGACACCATCACGAGGCGAGGTTGACACCAGACTGACCCCATCACGAGGCGAGGCTGACACCAGACTGATACCATCATGATGTGAGGCTGACACCAGACTGACCCCATCACGAGGCGAGGCTGACACCAGACTGACCCCATCACGAGGCGAGGCTGACACCAGACTGACACCATCACGAGGCGAGGCTGACCCCAGACTGACACCATCACGAGGCGAGGCTGACACCAGACTGACCCCATCACGAGGCGAGGCTGACACCAGACTGACACCATCACGAGGCGAGGCTGACACCATACTGACACCATCACGAGGCGAGACTGACACCAGACTGACACCATCACGAGGCGAGGCTGACCCCAGACTGACACCATCATGATGTGAGGCTGACACCAGACTGACCCCATCACGAGGCGAGGCTGACACCAGACTGACACGATCACGAGGCGAGGCTGACACCAGACTGACACCATCATGATGTGAGGCTGACACCAAACTGACCCCATCACGAGGCGAGGCTGAAACCAAACTGACCCTATCACTAGACAAGGCTGACACCAGACTGACCCCATCACGATGTGAGGCTGACACCAGACTGACACCATCACGAGGCGAGGCTGACACCAGACTGACCCCATCACGAGGCGAGGCTGACACCAGACTGATACCATCATGATGTGAGGCTGACACCAGACTGACCCCATCACGAGGCGAGGCTGACACCAGACTGACACCATCACGAGGCGAGACTGACACCGGACTGACCCCATTACGAGGCGAGGCTGACACCAGACTGACAGCATCACGATGTGAGGCTGACACCACACTGACCCCATCAAGAGGCGAGACTGACACCAGACTGACCCCATCACGAGGCGAGGCTGACACCAGACTGAACCCATCACGAGGCGAGGCTGACACCAGACTGACCCCATCACGAGGCGAGGCTGACACCAGACTGACCACATCACGAGGCGAGGCTGACACCAGACTGACCCCATCACGAGGCGAGGCTGACACCAGACTGACACCATCATAATGTGAGGCTGACACCAGACTGACCCCATCACGAGGCGAGACTGACACCAGACTGACCCCATCACGAGACGAGGCTGACACCAGACTGACACCATCATGATGTGAGGCTGACACCAGACTGACCCCATCACGAGGCGAGACTGACACCAGACTGACCCCATCACGAGGCGATGCTGACACCAGACTGACACCATCACGAGGCGAGGTTGACACCAGACTGACCCCATCACGAGGCGAGGCTGACACCAGACTGATACCATCATGATGTGAGGCTGACACCAGACTGACCCCATCACGAGGCGAGGCTGACACCAGACTGACCCCATCACGAGGCGAGGCTGACACCAGACTGACACCATCACGAGGCGAGGCTGACCCCAGACTGACACCATCACGAGGCAAGGCTGACACCAGACTGACCCCATCACGAGGCGAGGCTGACACCAGACTGACACCATCACGAGGCGAGGCTGACACCATACTGACACCATCACGAGGCGAGACTGACACCAGACTGACACCATCACGAGGCGAGACTGACACCAGACTGACCCCATCACGAGGCGTGGCTGACACGAGACTGACACCATCATGATGTGAGGCTGACACAAGACTGACCCCATCACGAGGCGAGACTGACACCAGACTGACCCCATCACGAGGCGAGGCTGACACCAAACTGACCCCATCACGAGGCGAGGCTGACACCAGACTGACCCCATCACGAGGCGAGGCTGATACCAGACTGACCCCATCACGAGGCGAGGCTGACACCAGACTGACACCATCACGAGGCGAGGCTGACCCCAGACTGACACCATCACGAGGCGAGGCTGACACCAGACTGACCCCATCACGAGGCGAGGCTGACACCAGACTGACACCATCACGAGGCGAGGCTGACACCATACTGACACCATCACGAGGCGAGACTGACACCAGACTGACACCATCATGATGTGAGGCTGACACCAGACTGACCCCATCACGAGGCGAGGCTGACACCAGACTGACACGATCACGAGGCGAGGCTGACACCAGACTGACACCATCATGATGTGAGGCTGACACCAAACTGACCCCATCACGAGGCGAGGCTGAAACCAAACTGACCCTATCACTAGACAAGGCTGACACCAGACTGACCCCATCACGATGTGAGGCTGACACCAGACTGACACCATCACTAGGCGAGGCTGACACCAGACTGACCCCATCACGAGGCGAGGCTGACACCAGACTGATACCATCATGATGTGAGGCTGACACCAGACTGACCCCATCACGAGGCGAGGCTGACACCAGACTGACCCCATCACGAGGCGAGGCTGACACCAGACTGACACCATCACGAGGCGAGGCAGACACCAGACTGACACCATCACGAGGCGAGGCTGACACCAGACTGACACCATCACGAGGCGAGGCTGACCCCAGACTGACACCATCATGATGTGAGGCTGACACCAGACTGACCCCATCACGAGGCGAGGCTGACACCAGACTGACACCATCACGAGGCGAGGCTGACACCAGACTGACACCATCATGATGTCAGGCTGACACCAGACTGACCCCATCACGAGGCGAGGCTGACACCAGACTGACCCCATCACTAGACAAGGCTGACACCAGACTGACCCCATCACGATGTGAGGCTGACACCAGACTGACACCATCACGAGGCGAGGCTGACACCAGACTGACCCCATCACGAGGCGAGGCTGACACCAGACTGACCCCATCACGAGGCGAGGCTGACACCAGACTGACCCCATCACGAGGCGAGGCTGACACCAGACTGACCCCATCACGAGGCGAGGCTGACACCAGACTGACACCATCACGAGGCGAGGCTGACACCAGACTGACCCCATCACGAGGCGAGGCTGACACCAGACTGACACCATCACGAGGCGAGACTGACACCAGACTGACACCATCACTAGACAAGACTGACACCAGACTGACCCCCTCACGATGTGAGGCTGACACCAGACTGACACCATCACGAGGCGAGGCTGACACCAGACTGACCCCATCACGAGGCAAGGCTGACACCAGACTGATACCATCATGATGTGAGGCTGACACCAGACTGACCCCATCACGAGGCGAGGCTGACACCAGACTGACCCCATCACGAGGCGAGGCTGACACCAGACTGACCCCATCACGAGGCGAGGCTGACACCAGACTGACACCATCACGAGGCGAGGCTGACACCAGACTGACCCCATCACGAGGCGAGGCTGACACCAGCCTGACACCATCACGAGGCGAGGCAGACACCAGACTGACACCATCACGAGGCGAGGCTGACACCAGACTGACACCATCACGAGGCGAGGCTGACCCCAGACTGACACCATCATGATGTGAGGCTGACACCAGACTGACCCCATCACGAGGCGAGGCTGACACCAGACTGACACCATCACGAGGCGAGGCTGACACCAGACTGACACCATCATGATGTCAGGCTGACACCAGACTGACCCCATCACGAGGCGAGGCTGACACCGGACTGACACCATCATGATGTGAGGCTGACACAAGACTGACCCCATCACGAGGCGAGGCTGACACCAGACTGACACCATCACGAGGCGAGGCTGACACCAGACTGACCACATCACGAGGCGAGGCTGACACCAGACTGACACCATCACGAGGCGAGGCTGACACCAGACTGACACCATCACGAGGCTAGGCTGACACCGGACTGACCCCATCACGAGGCGAGGCTGACACCAGACTGACACCATCACAAGGCGAGGCTGACACCAGACTGACCCCATCACGAGGCGAGGCTAACACCAGACTGACCCTATCACTAGGCGAGGCTGACACCAGACTGACACCATCACGAGGCGAGGCTGAAACCCGACTGACCCCATCACGACGCGAGGCTGACACCAGACTGACCCTATCACGAGGCGAGGCTGACACCTGACTGACACCATCATGATGTGAGGCTGACACCAGACTGACCCCATCACGAGGCGAGGCTGACACCAGACTGACCCCATCACGAGGCGAGACTGACACCGGACTGACCCCATCACGAGGTGAGGCTGACACCGGACTGACACCATCATGATGTGAGGCTGACACAAGACTGACCCCATCACGAGGCGAGGCTGACACCAGACTGACCCCATCACGAGTCTAGGCTGACACCAGACTGACCCCATCACGAGGCGAGGCTGACACCAGACTGACACCATCACGAGGCGAGACTGACACCAGACTGACCCCATCACGAGGCGACGCTGACACCAGACTGACCCCATCAAGATGTGAGGCTGACACCAGACTGACCCCATCACTAGGCGAGGCTGAAACCAGACTAACCCCATCACGAGGTGAGGCTGACACCAGACTGACACCATCACGAGGCGAGGCTGACACCAGACTGACACCATAATGATGTGAGGCTGACACCAGACTGACACCATAATGATGTGAGGCTGACACCAGACTGACCCCATCACGAGGCGAGACTGACACCAGACTGACCCCATCACGAAGCGAGGCTGACACCAGACTGACACCTTCATGATGTGAGGCTGACACCAGACTGACCCCATCACGAGGCGAGGCTGACACCAGACTGACCCCATCAAGATGTGAGGCTGACACCAGACTGACCCCATCACTAGGCGAGGCTGACACCAGACTAACCCCATCACGAGGCGAGGCTGACACCAGACTGACACCATCACGAGGCGAGGCTGACACCAGACTGACCCCATCACGAGGTGAGGCTGACACCGGACTGACCCCATCACGAGGCGAGGCTGACACCAGACTGACCCCATCACGAGGCGAGACTGACACCGGACTGACCCCATCACGAGGCGAGGCTGACACCAGACTGACCCCATCACGAGGCGAGGCTGACACCAGACTGACACCATCACGAGGCGAGGCTGACACCAGACTGACCCCATCACGAGGCGAGGCTGACACCAGACTGACCCTATCACTAGGCGAGGCTGACACCAGACTGACCCCATCACGAGGCGAGGCTGACACCAGACTGACCCTATCACTAGGCGAGGATGACACCAGACTGACCCCATCACGAGGCGAGGCTGAAACCCGACTGACCCCATCATGAGGCGAGGCTGATACAAGACTGACACCATCACGAGGCGAGGCTGTCACCAGACTGACACCATCATGATGTGAGGCTGACACCAGACTGACCCCATCACGAGGCGAGGCTGACACCAGACTGACCCTATCACTAGGCGAGGCTGACACCAGACTGACACCATCACGAGGCGAGGCTGACACCAGACTGACCCCATCACGAGGTGAGGCTGACACCAGACTGACCCCATCACGAGGCGAGGCTGACACCATACTCACACCATCACGAGGCGAGGCGGACACCAGACTGACCGCATCACGACGCGAGGCTGACACCAGACTGACCCTATCACGAGGCGAGGCTGACACCTGACTGACACCATCACGATGTGAGGCTGACACCAGACTGACCCTATCACGAGGCGAGGCTGACACCGGACTGACCCCATCACGAGGTGAGGCTGACACCAGACTGACACCATCACGAGGCGAGACTGACACCGGACTGACCCCATTACGAGGCGAGGCTGACACCAGACTGACAGCATCACGATGTGAGGCTGACACCACACTTACCCCATCAAGAGGCGAGACTGACACCAGACTGACCCCATCACGAGGCGAGGCTGACACCAGACTGAACCCATCACGAGGCGAGGCTGACACCAGACTGACCCCATCACGAGGCGAGGCTGACACCAGACTGACCCCATCACGAGGCGAGGCTGACACCAGACTGACCCCATCACGAGGCGAGGCTGACACCAGACTGACCCCATCACGAGGCGAGGCTGACACCAGACTGACACCATCATAATGTGAGGCTGACACCAGACTGACACCATCACGAGGCGAGACTGACACCAGACTGACCCCATCACGAGACGAGGCTGACACCAGACTGACACCATCATGATGTGAGGCTGACACCAGACTGACCCCATCACGAGGCGAGACTGACACCAGACTGACCCCATCATGAGGCGATGCTGACACCAGACTGACACCATCACGAGGCGAGGTTGACACCAGACTGACCCCATCACGAGGCGAGGCTGACACCAGACTGATACCATCATGATGTGAGGCTGACACCAGACTGACCCCATCACGAGGCGAGGCTGACACCAGACTGACCCCATCACGAGGCGAGGCTGACACCAGACTGACACCATCACGAGGCGAGGCTGACCCCAGACTGACACCATCACGAGGCGAGGCTGACACCAGACTGACCCCATCACGAGGCGAGGCTGACACCAGACTGACACCATCACGAGGCGAGGCTGACACCATACTGACACCATCACGAGGCGAGACTGACACCAGACTGACACCATCACGAGGCGAGGCTGACCCCAGACTGACACCATCATGATGTGAGGCTGACACCAGACTGACCCCATCACGAGGCGAGGCTGACACCAGACTGACACGATCACGAGGCGAGGCTGACACCAGACTGACACCATCATGATGTGAGGCTGACACCAAACTGACCCCATCACGAGGCGAGGCTGAAACCAAACTGACCCTATCACTAGACAAGGCTGACACCAGACTGACCCCATCACGATGTGAGGCTGACACCAGACTGACACCATCACGAGGCGAGGCTGACACCAGACTGACCCCATCACGAGGCGAGGCTGACACCAGACTGATACCATCATGATGTGAGGCTGACACCAGACTGACCCCATCACGAGGCGAGGCTGACACCAGACTGACACCATCACGAGGCGAGACTGACACCGGACTGACCCCATTACGAGGCGAGGCTGACACCAGACTGACAGCATCACGATGTGAGGCTGACACCACACTGACCCCATCAAGAGGCGAGACTGACACCAGACTGACCCCATCACGAGGCGAGGCTGACACCAGACTGAACCCATCACGAGGCGAGGCTGACACCAGACTGACCCCATCACGAGGCGAGGCTGACACCAGACTGACCCCATCACGAGGCGAGGCTGACACCAGACTGACCCCATCACGAGGCGAGGCTGACACCAGACTGACACCATCATAATGTGAGGCTGACACCAGACTGACCCCATCACGAGGCGAGACTGACACCAGACTGACCCCATCACGAGACGAGGCTGACACCAGACTGACACCATCATGATGTGAGGCTGACACCAGACTGACCCCATCACGAGGCGAGACTGACACCAGACTGACCCCATCACGAGGCGATGCTGACACCAGACTGACACCATCACGAGGCGAGGTTGACACCAGACTGACCCCATCACGAGGCGAGGCTGACACCAGACTGATACCATCATGATGTGAGGCTGACACCAGACTGACCCCATCACGAGGCGAGGCTGACACCAGACTGACCCCATCACGAGGCGAGGCTGACACCAGACTGACCCTATCACTAGGCGAGGCTGACACCAGACTGACACCATCACGAGGCGAGGCTGACACCAGACTGACCCCATCACGAGGCGAGACTGACACTAGACTGACACCATCACGAGGCGAGGCTGACACCAGACTGACCCCATCACGAGGCGAGGCTGACACCAGACTGACCCCATCACGAGGCGAGGCTGACACCAGACTGACACCATCATGATGTGAGGCTGACACAAGACTGACCCCATCACGAGGCGAGGCTGACACCAGACTGACCCCATTGCGAGGCGAGGCTGACACCAGACTGACAGCATCACGAGGCGAGGCTGACACCAGACTGACACCATCACGAGGCGAGGCTGACACTAGACTGACCCCATCACGAGGCGAGGCTGACACCAGACTGACACCATCATGATGTGAGACTGACACCAGACTGACCCCATCATGATGCGAGGCTGACACCAGACTGACCCCATCACGAGGCGAGGCTGACACCAGACGGACACCATCACGATGTGAGGCTGACACCAGACTGACCCCATCACGAGGAGAGACTGACACCAGACTGAACCCATCACGAGGGGAGGCTGACACCAGACTGACCCCATCACGAGGCGAGGCTGACACCAGACTGACCCCATCACAAGGCGAGGCTGACAGCAGACTGACCCTATCACTAGGCGAGGCTGACACCAGACTGACACCATCACGAGGCGAGGCTGACACCAGACTGACCCCATCACGAGGCGAGACTGACACTAGACTGACACCATCACGAGGCGAGGCTGACACCAGACTGACCCCATCACGAGGCGAGGCTGACACCAGACTGACCCCAATGCGAGGCGAGGCTGACACCAGACTGACACCATCACGAGGCGAGGCTGACACCAGACTGACACCATCACGAGGCGAGGCTGACACTAGACTGACCCCATCACGAGGCGAGGCTGACACCAGACTGACACCATCATGATGTGAGACTGACACCAGACTGACCCCATCACAATGCGAGGCTGACACCAGACTGACCCCATCACGAGGCGAGGCTGACACCAGATTGACCCCATCACGAGGCGAGGCTGACACCTGACTGACACCATCATGATGTGAGGCTGACACCAGACTGACCCCATCACGAGGCTAGGCTGACACCAGACTGACACCATCATGATGTGAGGCTGACACCAGACTGACCCCATCATGAGGCGAGGCTGACACCAGACAGACCCCATCACAAGGCGAGGCTGACACCAGACTGACCCCATCACGAGGCGAGGCTGACACCGGACTGAGTCCATCACGAGGCGATGCTGACACCAGACTGACCCCATCACGAGGCGAGGCTGACACCAGACTGACACCATCATGATGTGAGGCTGACACCAGACTGACCCCATCACGAGGCGAGACTGACACTAGACTGACACCATCACGAGGCGAGGCTGACACCAGACTGACCCCATCACGAGGCGAGGCTGACACCAGACTGACCCCATCATGAGGCGAGGCTGACACCAGACTGACACCATCATGATGTGAGGCTGACACAAGACTGACCCCATCACGAGGCAAGGCTGACACCAGACTGACCCCATTGCGAGGCGAGGCTGACACCAGACTGACACCATCACGAGGCGAGGCTGACACCAGACTGACACCATCACGAGGCGAGGCTGACACTAGACTGACCCCATCACGAGGCGAGGCTGACACCAGACTGACACCATCATGATGTGAGACTGATACCAGACTGACCCCATCACAATGCGAGGCTGACACCAGACTGACCCCATCACGAGGCGAGGCTGACACCAGATTGACCCCATCACGAGGCGAGGCTGACACCTGACTGACACCATCATGATGTGAGGCTGACACCAGACTGACCCCATCACGAGGCGAGGCTGACACCAGACTGACACCATCATGATGTGAGGCTGACACCAGACTGACCCCATCATGAGGCGAGGCTGACACCAGACAGACCCCATCACAAGGCGAGGCTGACACCGGACTGAGTCCATCACGAGGCGATGCTGACACCAGACTGACCCCATCACGAGGCGAGGCTGACACCAGACTGACACCATCATGATGTGAGGCTGACACCAGACTGACCCCATCACAAGGCAAGGCTGACACCAGACTGACACCATCATGATGTGAGGCTGACACCAGACTGACCCCGTCACGAGGTGAGGCTGACACCAGACTGACTCCATCACGAGGCGAGGCTGACACCAGACTGACACCATCACGAGGCGAGGCTGACACCAGACTGACACCATCATGATGTGAGGCTGACACCAGACTGACCCCATCACGAGGCGAGGCTGACACCAGACTGACCCTATCACTAGGCGAGGCTGACACCAGACTGACACCATCATGATGTGAGGCTGACACCAGACTGACACCATCACGAGGCGAGGCTGACACCAGACTGACCCTATCACTAGGCGAGGCTGACACCAGACTGACACCATCACGAGGCGAGGCTGACACCAGACTGACCCCATCACGAGGCGAGACTGACACCAGACTGACCCCATCACGAGGCGAGGCTGACACCAGACTGACGCCATCATGATGTGAGGCTGACACCAGACTGACCCCATCACGAGGCGAGACTGACACCAGACTTACCCCATCACGAGGCGAGGCTGACACCAGACTGACACCATCATGATGTGAGGCTGACACCAGACTGACCCCATCACGAGGCGAGGCTGACACCAGAATGACCCCATTACGATGCGAGGCTGACACCAGACTGACACCATCACGAGGCGAGGCTGACACTAGACTGACCCCATCACGAGGCAAGGCTGACACCAGACTGACACCATCATGATGTGAGACTGACACCAGACTGACCCCATCACGAGGCGAGGCTGACACCAGACTGACCCCATCACGAGGCGAGGCTGACACCAGACTGACCCCATCACGAGGTGAGGCTGACACCTGACTGACACCATCATGATGTGAGACTGACACCAGACTGATCCCATCACGAGGCGAGGCTGACACCAGACTGACCCCATCACGAGGCGAGACTGACACCAGACTTACCCCATCATGAGGCGAGGCTGACACCAGACTGACACCATCATGATGTGAGGCTGACACCAGACTGACCCCATTACGAGGCGAGGCTGACACTAGAATGACCCCATTACGAGGCGAGGCTGACACCAGACTGACACCATCACGAGGCGAGGCTGACACTAGACTGACCCCATCACGAGGCAAGGCTGACACCAGACTGACACCATCATGATGTGAGACTGACACCAGACTGACCCCATCACGAGGCGAGGCTGACACCAGACTGACCCCATCACGAGGCGAGGCTGACACCAGACTGACCCCATCACGAGGTGAGGCTGACACCTGACTGACACCATCATGATGTGAGACTGACACCAGACTGATCCCATCACGAGGCGAGGCTGACACCAGACTGACACCATCATGATGTGAGGCTGACACCAGACTGACCCCATCACGAGGCGAGGCTGACACCAGACTGACCCCATCACGAGGTGAGACTGACACCAGACTGACACCATCATGATGTGAGGCTGACCCCAGACTGACACCATCACGAGGCGAGACTGACACCAGACTGACCCCATCACGAGGCGAGGCTGACACCAGACTGACGCCATCATGATGTGAGGCTGACACCAGACTGACCCCATCACGAGGCGAGACTGACACCAGACTTACCCCATCACGAGGCGAGGCTGACACCAGACTGACACCATCATGATGTGAGGCTGACACCAGACTGACCCCATCACGAGGCGAGGCTGACACCAGAATGACCCCATTACGAGGCGAGGCTGACACCAGACTGACACCATCACGAGGCGAGGCTGACACTAGACTGAACCCATCACGAGGCAAGGCTGACACCAGACTGACACCATCATGATGTGAGACTGACACCAGACTGACCCCAAAAACGAGGCGAGGCTGACACCAGACTGACCCCATCACGAGGCGAGGCTGACACCAGACTTACCCCATCACGAGGTGAGGCTGACACCTGACTGACACCATCATGATGTGAGACTGACACCAGACTGATCCCATCACTAGGCGAGGCTGACACCAGACTGACCCCATCACGAGGTGAGGCTGACACCAGACTGACACCATCATGATGTGAGGCTGACACCAGACTGATCCCATCACGAGGCGAGGTTGACACCAGACTGACCCCATCACGAGGCGAGGCTGACACCAGACTGACACCATCACGAGGCGAGGCTGACACTAGACTGACCCCATCACGAGGCAAGGCTGACACCAGACTGACACCATCATGATGTGAGACTGACACCAGACTGACCCCATCACGAGGCCAGGCTGACACCAGACTGACCCCATCACGAGGCGAGGCTGACACCAGACTGACCCCATCACGAGGTGAGGCTGACACCTGACTGACACCATCATGATGTGAGACTGACACCAGACTGATCCCATCACGAGGCGAGGCTGACACCAGACTGACACCATCATGATGTGAGGCTGACACCAGACTGACCCCATCACGAGGCGAGGCTGACACCAGACTGACCCCATCACGAGGTGAGGCTGACACCAGACTGACACCATCATGATGTGAGGTTGACACCAGACTGACCCCATCACGAGTCGAGGCTGACACCAGACTGACACCATCATGATGTGAGGCTGACACCAGACTGACCCCGTCACGATGTGAGGCTGACACCAGACTGACACCATCACGAGGCGAGGCTGACACCAGACTGACACCATCACGAGGCGAGGCTGACACCAGACTGACACCATCCAGAGGCGAGGCTGACACCAGACTGACACCATCACGAGGCGAGGCTGACACCACACTGACCCCATCACGAGGCGAGGCTGACACGTGACTGACACCATCATGATGTGAGGCTGACACCAGTCTGACACCATCATGATGTGAGACTGACACCAGACTGACCCCATCACGAGGCGAGGCTGACACCAGACTGACACCATCACGAGGCGAGGCTGACACCAGACTGACACCATCACGAGGCGAGGCTGACACCAGACTGACCCCATCACGAGGCGAGGCTGACACCAGACTGACACCATCATGATGTGAGGCTGAAACCAGACTGACCCCATCACGAGGCGAGACTGACACCAGACTGACCCCATCACGAGGCGAGGCTGACACCAGACTGACACCATCATGATGTGAGGCTGAAACCAGACTGACCCCATCACGAGGCGAGACTGACACCAGACTGACCCCATCACGAGGCGAGGCTGACACCAGACTGACACCATCATGATGTGAGGCTGACACCAGACTGACCCCATCACGAGGCGAGGCTGACACAAGACTGACCCTATCACTAGGCGAGGCTGACACCAGACTGACACCATCACGAGGCGAGGCTGACACCAGACTGACCCCATCACGAGGCGAGACTGACACCAGACTGACCTCATCACGAGGCGAGGCTGACACCAGACTGACGCCATCTTGATGTGAGGCTGACACCAGACTGACCCCATCACGAGGCGAGACTGACACCAGACTTACCCCATCACGAGGCGAGGCTGACACCAGACTGACACCATCATGATGTGAGGCTGACACTAGACTGACCCCATCACGAGGCGAGGCTGACACCAGAATGACCCCATCATGATGTGAGGCTGACACCAGACTGACCCCATCACGAGGCGATGCTGACACCAGACTGACACCATCATGATATAAAGCTGACACCAGACTGACCCTGTCACGGGGCGAGGCTGACACCAGACTGACCCCATCACGAGGCGAGGCTGACACCAGACTAACCCCATCAAGAGGCGAGGCTGACACGAGACTGACCCCATCACGAGGCGAGGCTGACACCAGACTGACCCAATCACAAGGCGAGGCTGACACCAGACTGACACCATCACGAGGCGAGGCTGACACCAGACTGACCCCATCACGAGGCGAGAATGACACCGGACTTACCCCATCACGAGGCGAGGCTGACACCAGACTGACACCATCATGATGTGAGGCTGACACCAGACTGACCCCATCAAGAGGTGAGGCTGACACCAGACTGACTCCATCATGAGGCGAGGCTGACACCAGACTGACCCCATCACGGGTCGAGGCTGACACCAGACTAAGCCCATCACTAGGCGAGGCTGACACCAGACTGACCCCATCACGAGGCGAGAATGACACCAGACTGACCCCATCACGAGGCGAGGCTGACACCAGACTGACACCATCATGATGTGAGGCTGACACCAGACTGACCCCATCAAGAGGTGAGGCTGACACCAGACTGACTCCATCATGAGGCGAGGCTGACACCAGACTGACCCCATCACGGGGCGAGGCTGACACCAGACTAACCCCATCACTAGGCGAGGCTGACACCAGACTGACCCCATCACGAGGCGAAACTGACACCAGACTGACCCCATCATGATGTGAGGCTGACACCAGACTGACCCCGTCACGGGGCGAGGCTGACACCAGACTGACCCCATCACGAGGCGAGACTGACACCGGAATGACCCAATCACGGGGCGAGGCTGACACCAGACTGACCCCATCAAGAGGCGAGACTGACACCAGACTGACCCCGTCACGAGGCGAGGCTGACACCAGAATGACCCCATTACGAGGCGAGGCTGACACCAGACTGACACCATCACTAGGCGAGGCTGACACTAGACTGACCCCATCACGAGGCAAGGCTGACACCAGACTGACACCATCATGATGTGAGACTGACACCAGACTGACCCCATCACGAGGCGAGGCTGACACCAGACTGACCCCATCACGAGGCGAGGCTGACACCAGACTGACCCCATCACGAGGTGAGGCTGACACCTGACTGACACCATCATGATGTGAGACTGACACCAGACTGATCCCATCACGAGGCGAGGCTGACACCAGACTGACACCATCATGATGTGAGGCTGACACCAGACTGACCCCATCACGAGGCGAGGCTGACACCAGACTGACCCCATCACGAGGTGAGGCTGACACCAGACTGACACCATCATGATGTGAGGTTGACACCAGACTGACCCCATCACGAGTCGAGGCTGACACCAGACTGACACCATCATGATGTGAGGCTGACACCAGACTGACACCATCACGAGGCGAGGCTGACACCAGACTGACACCATCACGAGGCGAGGCTGACACCAGACTGACACCATCCAGAGGCGAGGCTGACACCAGACTGACACCATCACGAGGCGAGGCTGACACCACACTGACCCCATCACGAGGCGAGGCTGACACGTGACTGACACCATCATGATGTGAGGCTGACACCAGACTGACCCCATCACGAGGCGAGGCTGACACCAGACTGACCCTATCACTAGGCGAGGCTGACACCAGACTGACACCATCACGAGGCGAGGCTGACACCAGACTGACACCATCACGAGGCGAGACTGACACCAGACTTACCCCATCACGAGGCGAGGCTGACACCAGACTGACACCATCATGATGTGAGGCTGACACCAGACTGACCCCATCACGAGGCGAGACTGACACCAGACTGACCCCATCACGAGGCGAGGCTGACACCAGACTGACACCATCATGATGTGAGGCTGAAACCAGACTGACCCCATCACGAGGCGAGACTGACACCAGACTGACCCCATCACGAGGCGAGGCTGACACCAGACTGACACCATCATGATGTGAGGCTGACACCAGACTGACCCCATCACGAGGCGAGGCTGACACCAGACTGACTCCATCATGAGGCGAGGCTGACACCAGACTGACCCCATCACGGGGCGAGGCTGACACCAGACTAACCCCATCACTAGGCGAGGCTGACACCAGACTGACCCCATCACGAGGCGAAACTGACACCAGACTGACCCCATCATGATGTGAGGCTGACACCAGACTGATCCCGTCACGGGGCAAGGCTGACACCAGACTGACCCCATCACGAGGTGAGGCTGACACCAGACTGACCCCATCACGAGGCGAGACTGACACCGGAATGACCCAATCACGGGGCGAGGCTGACACCAGACTGACCCCATCACGAGGCGAGGCTGACACCAGACTGACACCATCACGAGGCGTGGCTGACACCAGACTGACCCCATCATGATGTGAGGCTGACACCAGACTGACCCCATCACGAGGCGATGCTGACACCAGACTGACACCATCATGATATAAAGCTGACACCAGACTGACCCTGTCACGGGGCGAGGCTGACACCAGACTGACCCCATCACGGGGCGAGGCTGACACCAGACTGACCCCATCACGAGGCGAGGCTCACACCAGACTGACACCATCACGAGGCGTGGCTGACACCAGACTGACCCCATCACGAGGCGAGGCTGACACCAGACTGACCCCATCACGAGGCGAGGCTGACACCAGACTGACACCATCACGAGGCGAGGCTGACACCAGACTGACACCATCATAATGCGAGGCTGACACCAGACTGACCCCATCACGAGGCGAGATTGACACCAGACTGACCCCATCACGGGACGAGGCTGACACCAGACTGACCCCATCACGAGGCGAGATTGACACCAAACTGACCCCATCACGAGGCGAGACTGACACCAGACTGACCCCATCATGATGTGAGGCTGACACCAGACTAACCCCATCACGAGGCAAGGCTGACACCAGACTGACCCCATCACGAGGCGAGGCTGACACCAGACTGACCCCATCACGAGGCGAGACTGACACCAGACTGACCCCATCATGATGTGAGGCTGACACCAGACTGACCCCATCACGAGGCGATGCTGACACCAGTCTTACCCAATCACGAGGCGAGGCTGACACCAGACTGACACCATCACAAGGCGAAGCTGACACCAGATTGACACCATCATGATGTGAGGCTGACACCAGACTGACCCCGTCACGGAGCGATGCTGACACCAGACTGACCCCATCACGAGGCGAGGCTGACTCCAGACTGACCCCATCACGAGGCGAGGCGGACACCGGACTGACCCCATCACGAGGCTAGGCTGACACCAGACTGACCCCATCACGAGGATAGGCTGACACCAGACTGACCCCATCACTAGCGAGGCTGACACCAGACTGACCCCATCACTAGCGAGGCTGACACCGGACTGACCCCATCACGAGGCGAGGCTGACACCAGACTGACACCATCACGAGGCGAGGCTGACACCAGACTGACCCCATCATGATGTGAGGCTGACACCAGACTGACCCCATCACTAGGCGAGGCTGACACCAGACTGACCCCATCACGAGGCGAGGCTGACACCAGACTGACACCATCACGAGGCGAGGCTGACACCAGACTGACACCATCATGATGTGAGGCTGACACCAGACTGACCCCATCACGAGGCGAGACTGACAACAGACTGACCCCATCACGAGGCGAGACTGACACCAGACTGACCCCATCACGAGGCGAGACTGACACCAGACTGACCCCATCATGATGTGAGGCTGACACCAGACTGACCCCATCACGAGGCGATGCTGACACCAGACTTACCCCATCACGAGGCGAGGCTGACACCAGACTGACACCATCACAAGGCGAAGCTGACACCAGATTGACACCATCATGATGTGAGGCTGACACCAGACTGACCCCGTCACGGAGCGAGGCTGACACCAGACTGACCCCATCACGAGGCGAGACTGACACCAGACTGACACGATCACTAGGCGAGACTGACACCAGACTGACCCAATCACGAGGCGAGGCTGACACTAGACTGACCCCATCACGAGGCGAGACTGACACCAGACTGACCCCATCATGAGGCGAAGCTGACACCAGACTGACCCCATCACGAGGCGAGACTGACACCAGACTGACCCCATCACGAGGCGAGACTGACACCAGACTGACCCCATCATGATGTGAGGCTGACACCAGACTGAGCCCATCACGAGGCGAGGCTGACACCAGACTGACACCATCACGAGGCGAGGCTGACACTAGACTGACCCCATCACAAGGCGAGGCTGACACCAGACTGACACCATCATGATGTGAGACTGATACCAGACTGACCCCATCACAATGCGAGGCTGACACCAGACTGACCCCATCACGAGGCGAGGCTGACACCAGATTGACCCCATCACGAGGCGAGGCTGACACCTGACTGACACCATCATGATGTGAGGCTGACACCAGACTGACCCCATCACGAGGCGAGGCTGACACCAGACTGACACCATCATGATGTGAGGCTGACACCAGACTGACCCCATCATGAGGCGAGGCTGACACCAGACAGACCCCATCACAAGGCGAGGCTGACACCGGACTGAGTCCATCACGAGGCGATGCTGACACCAGACTGACCCCATCACGAGGCGAGGCTGACACCAGACTGACACCATCATGATGTGAGGCTGACACCAGACTGACCCCATCACAAGGCAAGGCTGACACCAGACTGACACCATCATGATGTGAGGCTGACACCAGACTGACCCCGTCACGAGGTGAGGCTGACACCAGACTGACACCATCACGAGGCGAGGCTGACACCAGACTGACCCCATCACGAGGCGAGGCTGACACCAGACTGACACCATCATGATGTGAGGCTGAAACCAGACTGACCCCATCACGAGGCGAGACTGACACCAGACTGACCCAATCACGAGGCGAGGCTGACACCAGACTGACACCATCATGATGTGAGGCTGACACCAGACTGACCCCATCACTAGGCAAGGCTGACACCAGACTAACCCCATCACGAGGCGAGGCTGACACCAGACTGACACCATCACGAGGCGAGGCTGACACCAGACTGTCACCATCATGATGTGAGGCTGACACCAGACTGACCCCATCACGAGGCGAGGCTGACACCAGACTGACCCCATCACGAGGCGAGGCTGACACCGGACTGACACCATCACGAGTCGAGGCTGACACCAGACTGACCCCATCACGAGGCGAGGCTGACACCAGACTGACCCCATCACGAGGCGAGGCTGACACCAGACTGACACCTTCATGATGTGAGGCTGACACCAGACTGACCCCATCACGAGGCGAGTCTGACACCAGACTGACCCCATCAAGATGTGAGGCTGACACCAGACTGACCCCATCACTAGGCGAGGCTGACACCAGACTGACCCCATCACTAGTCGAGGCTGACACCAGACTGACACCATCACGAGGCGAGGTTGACACCAGACTGACCCCATCACGAGGCGAGGCTGACACCAGACTGACCCTATCACGAGGCGAGGCTGACCCCAGACTGAACCCATCACGAGGTGAGGCTGACACCAGACTGACCCCATCACGAGGCGAGGCTGACACCATACTCACATCATCACGAGGCGAGGCGGACACCAGACTGACACCATCACCAGGCGAGGCTGACACCATACTCACACCATCACGAGGCGAGGCGGACACCAGACTGACACCATCACGAGGCGAGGCTGACACCAGACTGACACCATCACGAGGCGAAGCTGACACCAGACTGACACCATCACGAGGCGAGGCTGACACCTGACTGACACCATCACGAGGCGAGGCTGACACCAGACTGACACCATCACGAGGCGAGGCTGACACCAGACTGACCCCATCACGAGGCGAGGCTGAAACCCGACTGACCCCATCACGAGGCGAGGCTGATACAAGACTGACACCATCAAGAGGCGAGGCTGACACCAGACTGACACCATCACGAGGCGAGGCTGACACCAGACTGACCCCATCACGGGGCGAGGCTGACACCAGACTGACCCTATCACTAGGCGAGGCTGACACCAGACTGACACCATCACGAGGCGAGGCTGAAACCCGACTGACCCCATCATGAGGCGAGGCTGATACAAGACTGACACCATCACGAGGCGAGGCTGTCACCAGACTGACACCATCATGATGTGAGGCTGACACCAGACTGACCCCATCACGAGGCGAGGCTGACACCAGACTCACCCTATCACTAGGCGAGGCTGACACCAGACTGACACCATCATGATGTGAGGCTGACACCAGACTGACCCCATCACGAGGCGAGACTGACACCAGACTGACCCCATCACGAGGCGAGGCTGACACCAGACTGACACCTTCATGATGTGAGGCTGACACCAGACTGACCCCATCACGTGGCGAGGCTGACACCAGACTGACCCCATCAAGATGTGAGGCTGACACCAGACTGACCCCATCACTAGGCGAGGCTGACACCAGACTAACCCCATCACGAGGCGAGGCTGACACCAGACTGACACCATCACGAGGCGAGGCTGACACCAGACTGACCCCATCAAGATGTGAGGCTGACACCAGACTGACCCCATCACGAGGCGAGGCTGACACCAGACTGACCCCATCACGAGGCGAGGCTGACACCAGACTGACCCCATCACGAGGCGAGACTGACACCGGACTGACACCATCACGAGGCGAGGCTAACACCGGACTGACACCATCATGATTTGAGGCTGACACAAGACTGACCCTATCACGAGGCGAGGCTGACACCAGACTGACCACATCACGAGGCAAGGCTGACACCAGACTGACACCATCACGAGGCGAGGCTGAAACCCGACTGACCCCAGCATGAGGCGAGGCTGATACAAGACTGACACCATCACGAGGTGAGGCTGTCACCAGACTGACACCATCATGATGTGAGGCTGACACCAGACTGACCCCATCACGAGGCGAGGCTGACACCAGACTGACCCTATCACTTTGCGAGGCTGACACCAGACTGACACCATCACGAGGCGAGGCTGACACCAGACTGACCCCATCACGAGGTGAGGCTGACACCAGACTGACCCCATCACAAGGCGAGGCTGACACCATACTCACACCATCACGAGGCGAGGCGGACACCAGACTGACACCATCACGAGGCGAGGCTGACACCAGACTGACCGCATCACGACGCGAGGCTGACTCCAGACTGACACCATCATGATGTGAGGCTGACACCAGACTGACCCCATCACGAGGCGAGGCTGACACCAGACTGACCCCATCACGAGGCGAGGATGACACCAGACTGACCCCATCACGAGGCGAGGCTGACACCAAACTGACCACATCACGAGGCGAGGCTGACACCAGACTGACACCATCATGATGTGATGCTGACACCAGACTGACCCCTGCACGAGGCGAGGCTGACACCAGACTGACCCCATCACGAGGCGAGACTGACACCGGACTGACCCCATCACGAGGTGAGGCTGACACCGGACTGACACTATCATGATGTGAGGCTGACACAAAACTGACCCCATCACGAGGCGAGGCTGACACCAGACTGACCCCATCACGAGGCGGGGCTGACACCAGACTGACCCCATCACGAGGCGAGGCTGACACCAGAGTGACACCATCACGAGGCGAGACTGACACCAGTCTGACCCCATCACGAGGCGACGCTGACACCAGACTGACCCCATCAAGATGTGAGGCTGACACCAGACTGACCCCATCACTAGGCGAGGCTGAAACCAGACTAACCCCATCACGAGGTGAGGCTGACACCAGACTGACACCATCACGAGGCGAGGCTGACACCAGACTGACACCATCATGATGTGAGGCTGACACCAGACTGACCCCATCACGAGTCGAGGCTGACACCAGACTGACCCCATCACGAGGCGAGGCTGACACCAGACTAACCCCATCACGAGGCGTTGCTGACACCAGACTGACACCTTCATGATGTGAGGCTGACACCAGACTGACCCCATCACAAGGCGAGGCTGACACCAGACTGACCCCATCAAGATGTGAGGCTGACACCAGACTGACCCCATCACTAGGCGAGGCTGACACCAGACTAACCCAATCACGAGGCGAGGCTGACACCAGACTGACACCATCACGAGGCGAGGCTGACACCAGACTGACACCATCATGATGTGAGGCTGACACCAGACTGACCCCATCACGAGGCGAGGCTGACACCAGACTGACCCCATCACGAGGCGAGGCTGACACCGGACTGACACCATCATGATGTGAGGCTGACACAAGACTGACCCCATCACGAGGCGAGGCTGACACCAGACTGACACCATCACGAGGCGAGGCTGACACCAGACTGACACCATCACGAGGCGAGGCTGACACCGGACTGACCCCATCACGAGGCGAGGCTGACACCAGACTGACACCATCACGAGGCGAGGCTGACACCAGACTGACCCCATCACGAGGCGAGGCTAACACCAGACTGACCCTATCACTAGGCGAGGCTGACACCAGACTGACCCCATCACGAGGCGAGGCTGAAACCCGACTGACCCCATCACGACGCGAGGCTGACACCAGACTGACCCTATCACGAGGCGAGGCTGACACCTGACTGACACCATCATGATGTGAGGCTGACACCAGACTGACCCCATCACGAGGCGAGGCTGACACCAGACTGACCCCATCACGAGGCGAGACTGACACCGGACTGACCCCATCACGAGGTGAGGCTGACACCGGACTGACACCATCATGATGTGAGGCTGACACAAGACTGACCCCATCACGAGGCGAGGCTGACACCAGACTGACCCCATCACGAGGCTAGGCTGACACCAGACTTACCCCATCACGAGGCGAGGCTGACACCAGACTGACACCATCACGAGGCGAGACTGACACCAGACTGACCCCATCACGAGGCGACGCTGACACCAGACTGACCCCATCAAGATGTGAGGTTGACACCAGACTGACCCCATCACTAGGCGAGGCTGAAACCAGACTAACCCCATCACGAGGTGAGGCTGACACCAGACTGACACCATCACGAGGCGAGGCTGACACCAGACTGACACCATAATGATGTGAGGCTGACACCAGACTGACCCCATCACGAGTCGAGGCTGACACCAGACTGACCCCATCACGAGGCGAGACTGACACCAGACTGACCCCATCACGAGGCGAGGCTGACACCAGACAGACACCTTCATGATGTGAGGCTGACACCAGACTGACCCCATCACGAGGCGAGGCTGACACCAGACTGACCCCATCAAGATGTGAGGCTGACACCAGACTGACCCCATCACTAGGCGAGGCTGACACCAGACTGACCCCATCACGAGGCGAGGCTGACACCAGACTGACCCCATCACGAGGCGAGGCTGACACCAGACTGACCCCATCACGAGGCGAGACTGACACCGGACTGACCCCATCACGAGGCGAGGCTGACACCAGACTGACCCTATCACGAGGCGAGGCTGACACCTGACTGACACCATCACGAGTCGAGGCTGACACCAGACTGACCCCATCACGAGTCGAGGCTGACACCAGACTGACCCCATCACGAGGCGAGGCTGACACCAGACTGACCCCATCACGAGGCGAGGCTGACACCAGACTGACACCTTCATGATGTGAGGCTGACACCAGACTGACCCCATCACGAGGCGAGGCTGACACCAGACTGACCCCATCAAGATGTGAGGCTGACACCAGACTGACCCCATCACTAGGCAAGGCTGACACCAGACTAACCCCATCACGAGGCGAGGCTGACACCAGACTGACACCATCACGAGGCGAGGCTGACACCAGACTGACACCATCACGATGTGAGGCTGACACCAGACTGACCCCATCACGAGGCGAGGCTGACACCAGACTGACCCCATCACGAGGCGAGGCTGACACCGGACTGACACCATCACGAGTCGAGGCTGACACCAGACTGACCCCATCACGAGGCGAGGCTGACACCAGACTGACCCCATCACGAGGCGAGGCTGACACCAGACTGACACCTTCATGATGTGAGGCTGACACCAGACTGACCCCATCACGAAGCGAGGCTGACACCAGACTGACCCCATCAAGATGTGAGGCTGACACCAGACTGACCCCATCACTAAGCGAGGCTGACACCAGACTGACCCCATCACTAGTCGAGGCTGACACCAGACTGACACCATCACGAGGCGAGGTTGACACCAGACTGACCCCATCACGAGGCGAGGCTGACACCAGACTGACCCTATCACGAGGCGAAGCTGACCCCAGACTGAACCCATCACGAGGTGAGGCTGACACCAGACTGACCCCATCACGAGGCTAGGCTGACACCATACTCACACCATCACGAGGCGAGGCGGACACCAGACTGACACCATCACGAGGCGAGGCTGACACCAGACTGACACCATCACGAGGCGAAGCTGACACCAGACTGACACCATCACGAGGCGAGGCTGATACAAGACTGACACCATCACGAGGCGAGGCTGACACCAGACTAACACCATCACGAGGCGAGGCTGACACCAGACTGACCCCATCACGAGGCGAGGCTGACACCAGACTGACCCTATCACTAGGCGAGGCTGACACCAGACTGACACCATCACGAGGCGAGGCTGATACAAGACTGACACCATCACGAGGCGAGGCTGTCACCAGACTGACACCATCATGATGTGAGGCTGACACCAGACTGACCCTATCACTAGGCGAGGCTGACACCAGACTGACACCATCATGAGGCGAGGCTGACACCAGACTGACTCAATCACGAGGTTAGGCTGACACCAGACTGACCCCATCACGAGGCGAGGCTGACACCATACTCACACCATCACGAGGCGAGGCGGACACCAGACTGACACCATCACGAGGCGAGGCTGACACCAGACTGACCGCATCACGACGCGAGGCTGACACCAGACTGACCCTATCACGAGGCGAGGCTGACACCTGACTGACACCATCACGAGGCGAGGCTGACACCAGACTGACTCCATCACGAGGCGAGGCTGACACCAGACTGACACCATCACGAGGCGAGACTGACACCAGACTGACCCCATCACGAGGTGACGCTGACACCAGACTGACCCCATCAAGATGTGAGGCTGACACCAGACTGACCCCATCACTAGGCGAGGCTGAAACCAGACTAACCCCATCACGAGGTGAGGCTGACACCAGACTGACACCATCACGAGGCGAGGCTGACACCAGACTGACACCATCATGATGTGAGGCTGACACCAGACTGACCCCATCACGAGTCGAGGCTGACACCAGACTGACCCCATCACGAGGCGAGGCTGACACCAGACTGACCCCATCACGAGGCGAGGCTGACACCAGACTGACACCTTCATGATGTGAGGCTGACACCAGACTGACCCCATCACGAGGCGAGGCTGACACCAGACTGACCCCATCAAGATGTGAGGCTGACACCAGACTGACCCCATCACTAGGCGAGGCTGACACCAGACTAACCCCATCACGAGGCGAGGCTGACACCAGACTGACACCATCACGAGGCGAGGCTGACACCAGACTGACACCATCATGATGTGAGGCTGACACCAGACTGACCCCATCACGAGGCGAGGCTGACACCAGACTGACCCCATCACGAGGCGAGGCTGACACCAGACTGACCCCATCAAGAGGCGAGACTGACACCGGACTGACCCCATCACGAGGCGAGGCTAACACCGGACTGACACCATCATGATGTGAGGCTGACACAAGACTGACCCCATCACGAGACGAGGCTGACACCAGACTGACCACATCACGAGGCGAGGCTGACACCAGACTGACACCATCACGAGGCGAGGCTGACAACAGACTGACACCATCACGAGGCGAGGCTGACACCGGACTGACCCCATCACGAGGCGAGGCTGACACCAGACTGACCCCATCACGAGGCGAGGCTGACACCAGACTGACCCTATCACTAGGCGAGGCTGACACCAGACTGACACCATCACGAGGCGAGGCTGAAACCCGACTGACCCCATCATGAGGCGAGGCTGATACAAGACTGACACCATCACGAGGCGAGGCTGTCACCAGACTGACACCATCATGATGTGAGGCTGACACCAGACTGACCCCATCACGAGGCGAGGCTGACACCAGACTGACCCTATCACTAGGCGAGGCTGACACCAGACTGACACCATCACGAGGCGAGGCTGACACCAGACTGACTCCATCACGAGGTGAGGCTGACACCAGACTGACCCCATCACGAGGCGAGGCTGACACCATACTCACACCATCACGAGGCGAGGCGCACACCAGACTGACACCATCACGAGGCGAGGCTGACACCAGACTGACCGCATCACGACGCGAGGCTGACACCAGACTGACCCTATCACGAGGCGAGGCTGACACCAGACTGATACCATCACGAGGCGAGGCTGACACCAGACTGACACCATCATGATGTGAGGATGACTCCAGACTGACACCATCATGATGTGAGGCTGACACCAGACTGACCCCATCACGAGGCGAGGCTGACACCAGACTGACCCCATCACGAGGCGAGGCTGACACCAGACTGACCCCATCACGAGGCGAGGCTGACACCAGACTGACACCATCATGATGTGATGCTGACACCAGACTGACCCCATCACGAGGCGAGGCTGACACCAGACTGACCCCATCACGAGGCGAGACTGACACCGGACTGACCCCATCACGAGGTGAGGCTGACACCGGACTGACACCATCATGATGTGAGGCTGACACAAGACTGACCCCATCACGAGGCGAGGCTGACACCAGACTGACCCCATCACGAGGCTAGGCTGACACCAGACTGACCCCATCACGAGGCGAGGCTGACACCAGACTGACACCATCACGAGGCGAGACTGACACCAGACTGACCCCATCACGAGGCGACGCTGACACCAGACTGACCCCATCACGAGGCGAGGCTGACACCAGACTGACACCTTCATGATGTGAGGCTGACGTCAGACTGACCCCATCACGAGGCGAGGCTGACACCAGACTGACCCCATCACGAGGCGAGGCTGACACCAGACTGACCCCATCACGAGGCGAGGCTGACACTAGACTGACCCCATCAAGAGGCGAGACTGACACCGGACTGACCCCATCACGAGGCGAGGCTAACACCGGACTGACACCATCATGATGTGAGGCTGACACAAGACTGACCCCATCACGAGACGAGGCTGACACCAGACTGACCACATCACGAGGCGAGGCTGACACCAGACTGACACCATCACGAGGCGAGGCTGACAACAGACTGACACCATCACGAGGCGAGGCTGACACCGGACTGACCCCATCACGAGGCGAGGCTGACACCAGACTGACACCATCACGAGGCGAGGCTGACACCAGACTGACCCCATCACGAGGCGAGGCTGACACCAGACTGACCCTATCACTAGGCGAGGCTGACACCAGACTGACACCATCACGAGGCGAGGCTGAAACCCGACTGACCCCATCATGAGGCGAGGCTGATACAAGACTGACACCATCACGAGGCGAGGCTGTCACCAGACTGACACCATCATGATGTGAGGCTGACACCAGACTGACCCCATCACGAGGCGAGGCTGACACCAGACTGACCCTATCACTAGGCGAGGCTGACACCAGACTGACACCATCACGAGGCGAGGCTGACACCAGACTGACTCCATCACGAGGTGAGGCTGACACCAGACTGACCCCATCACGAGGCGAGGCTGACACCATACTCACACCATCACGAGGCGAGGCGCACACCAGACTGACCCCATCACGAGGCGAGGCTGACACCAGACTGACCGCATCACGACGCGAGGCTTACACCAGACTGACCCTATCACGAGGCGAGGCTGACACCAGACTGATACCATCACGAGGCGAGGCTGACACCAGACTGACACCATCATGATGTGAGGATGACTCCAGACTGACACCATCATGATGTGAGGCTGACACCAGACTGACCCCATCACGAGGCGAGGCTGACACCAGACTGACCCCATCACGAGGCGAGGCTGACACCAGACTGACCCCATCACGAGGCAAGGCTGACACCAGACTGACACCATCATGATGTGATGCTGACACCAGACTGACCCCATCACGAGGCGAGGCTGACACCAGACTGACCCCATCACGAGGCGAGACTGACACCGGACTGACCCCATCACGAGGTGAGGCTGACACCGGACTGACACCATCATGATGTGAGGCTGACACAAGACTGACCCCATCACGAGGCGAGGCTGACACCAGACTGACCCCATCACGAGGCTAGGCTGACACCAGACTGACCCCATCACGAGGCGAGGCTGACACCAGACTGACACCATCACGAGGCGAGACTGACACCAGACTGACCCCATCACGAGGCGACGCTGACACCAGACTGACACCATCATGATGTGAGGCTGACACCAGACTGACCCCATCACGAGTCGAGGCTGACACCAGACTGACCCCATCACGAGGCGAGGCTGACACCAGACTGACACCTTCATGATGTGAGGCTGACACCAGACTGACCCCATCACGAGGTGAGGCTGACACCAGACTGACCCCATCACGAGGCGAGGCTGACACCATACTCACACCATCACGAGGCGAGGCGGACACCAGACTGACACCATCACGAGGCGAGGCTGACACCAGACTGACCGCATCACGAGGCGAGGCTGACACCTGACTGACACCATCATGATGTGAGGCTGACACCAGACTGACCCCATCACGAGGCGAGGCTGACACCAGACTGATACCATCACGAGGCGAGGCTGACACCAGACTGACACCATCATGATGTGAGGCTGACTCCAGACTGACACCATCATGATGTGAGGCTGACACAAGACTGACCCCATCACGAGGCGAGGCTGACACCAGACTGACCCCATCACGAGGCGAGGCTGACACCAGACTGACCCCATCACGAGGTGAGGCTGACACCAGACTGACCCCATCACGAGGCGAGGCTGACACCAGACTGACCCTATCACTAGGCGAGGCTGACACCAGACTGACACCATCACGAGGCGAGGCTGAAACCCGACTGACCCCATCATGAGGCGAGGCTGATACAAGACTGACACCATCACGAGGCGAGGCTGTCACCAGACTGACACCATCATGATGTGAGGCTGACACCAGACTGACCCCATCACGAGGCGAGGCTGACACCAGACAGACCCCATCACGAGGCGAGGCTGACACCAGACTGACCCCATCACGAGGCGAGGCTGACACCAGACTGACACCATCACGAGGCGAGACTGACACCAGTCTGACCCCATCACGAGGCGACGCTGACACCAAACTGACCCCATCAAGATGTGAGGCTGACACCAGACTGACCCCATCACTAGGCGAGGCTGAAACCAGACTAACCCCATCACGAGGTGAGGCTGACACCAGACTGACACCATCACGAGGCGAGGCTGACACCAGACTGACACCATCATGATGTGAGGCTGACACCAGACTGACCCCATCACGAGTCGAGGCTGACACCAGACTGACCCCATCACGAGGCGAGGCTGACACCAGACTAACCCCATCACGAGGCGTTGCTGACACCAGACTGACACCTTCATGATGTGAGGCTGACACCAGACTGACCACATCACAAGGCGCGGCTGACACCAGACTGACCCCATCAAGATGTGAGGATGACACCAGACTGACCCCATCACTAGGCGAGGCTGACACCAGACTAACCCCATCACGAGGCGAGGCTGACACCAGACTGACACCATCACGAGGCGAGGCTGACACCAGACTGACACCATCATGATGTGAGGCTGACACCAGACCGACCCCATCACGAGGCGAGTCTGACATCAGACTGACCCCATCACGAGGCGAGGCTGACACCGGACTGACACCATCATGATGTGAGGCTGACACAAGACTGACCCCATCACGAGGCGAGGCTGACACCAGACTGACACCATCACGAGGCGAGGCTGACACCAGACTGACCACATCACGAGGCGAGGCTGACACCAGACTGACACCATCACGAGGCGAGGCTGACACCAGACTGACACCATCACGAGGCGAGGCTGACACCGGACTGACCCCATCACGAGGCGAGGCTGAAACCAGACTGACACCATCACGAGGCGAGGCTGACACCAGACTGACCCCATCACGAGGCGAGGCTAACACCAGACTGACCCTATCACTAGGCGAGGCTGACACCAGACTGACACCATCACGAGGCGAGGCTGAAACCCGACTGACCCCATCACGACGCGAGGCTGACACCAGACTGACCCTATCACGAGGCGAGGCTGACACCTGACTGACACCATCATGATGTGAGGCTGACACCAGACTGACCCCATCACGAGGCGAGGCTGACACCAGACTGACCCCATCACGAGGCGAGACTGACACCGGACTGACCCCATCACGAGGTGAGGCTGACACCGGACTGACACCATCATGATGTGAGGCTGACACAAGACTGACCCCATCACGAGGCGAGGCTGACACCAGACTGACCCCATCACGAGGCTAGGCTGACACCAGACTGACCCCATCATGAGGCGAGGCTGACACCAGACTGACACCATCACGAGGCGAGACTGACACCAGACTGACCCCATCACGAGGCGACGCTGACACCAGACTGACCCCATCTAGATGTGAGGCTGACACCAGACTGACCCCATCACTAGGCGAGGCTGAAACCAGACTAACCCCATCACGAGGTGAGGCTGACACCAGACTGACACCATCACGAGGCGAGGCTGACACCAGACTGACACCATAATGATGTGAGACTGACACCAGACTGACCCCATCACGAGTCGAGGCTGACACCAGACTGACCCCATCACGAGGCGAGACTGACACCAGACTGACCCCATCACGAGGCGAGGCTGACACCAGACTGACACCTTCATGATGTGAGGCTGACACCAGACTGACCCCATCACGAGGCGAGGCTGACACCAGACTGACCCCATCAAGATGTGAGGCTGACACCAGACTGACCCCATCACTAGGCGAGGCTGACACCAGACTAACCCCATCACGAGGCGAGGCTGACACCAGACTGACACCATCACGAGGCGAGGCTGACACCAGACTGACACCATCATGATGTGAGGCTGACACCAGACTGACACCATCACGAGGCGAGGCTGACACCAGACTGACCCCATCACGAGGCGAGGCTGACACCAGACTGACCCTATCACTAGGCGAGGCTGACACCAGACTGACCCCATCACGAGGCGAGGCTGACACCAGACTGACCCTATCACTAGGCGAGGATGACACCAGACTGACCCCATCACGAGGCGAGGCTGAAACCCGACTGACCCCATCATGAGGCGAGGCTGATACAAGACTGACACCATCACGAGGTGAGGCTGTCACCAGACTGACACCATCATGATGTGAGGCTGACACCAGACTGACCCCATCACGAGGCGAGGCTGACACCAGACTGACCCTATCACTAGGCGAGGCTGACACCAGACTGACACCATCACGAGGCGAGGCTGACACCAGACTGACCCCATCACGAGGTGAGGCTGACACCAGACTGACCCCATCACGAGGCGAGGCTGACACCATACTCACACCATCACGAGGCGAGGCGGACACCAGACTGACACCATCACGAGGCGAGGCTGACACCAGACTGATACCATCACGAGGCGAGGCTGACACCAGACTGACACCATCATGATGTGAGGCTGACTCCAGACTGACACCATCATGATGTGAGGCTGACACAAGACTGACCCCATCACGAGGCGAGGCTGACACCAGACTGACCCCATCACGAGGCTAGGCTGACACCAGACTGACCCCATCACGAGGCGAGGCTGACACCAGACTGACACCATCACGAGGCGAGGCTGACACCAGACTGACACCATCATGATGTGAGGCTGACTCCAGACTGACACCATCATGATGTGAGGCTGACACAAGACTGACCCCATCACGAGGCGAGGCTGACACCAGACTGACCCCATCACGAGGCTAGGCTGACACCAGACTGACCCCATCACGAGGCGAGGCTGACACCAGACTGACACCATCACGAGGCGAGACTGACACCAGACTGACCCCATCACGAGGCGACGCTGACACCAGACTGACCCCATCTAGATGTGAGGCTGACACCAGACTGACCCCATCACTAGGCGAGGCTGAAACCAGACTAACCCCATCACGAGGTGAGGCTGACACCAGACTGACACCATCACGAGGCGAGGCTGACACCAGACTGACACCATAATGATGTGAGGCTGACACCAGACTGACCCCATCACGAGTCGAGGCTGACACCAGACTGACCCCATCACGAGGCGAGACTGACACCAGACTGACCCCATCACGAGGCGAGGCTGACACCAGACTGACACCTTCATGATGTGAGGCTGACACCAGACTGACCCCATCACGAGGCGAGGCTGACACCAGACTGACCCCATCAAGATGTGAGGCTGACACCAGACTGACCCCATCACTAGGCGAGGCTGACACCAGACTAACCCCATCACGAGGCGAGGCTGACACCAGACTGACACCATCACGAGGCGAGGCTGACACCAGACTGACCCCATCACGAGGCGAGGCTGACACCAGACTGACCCTATCACTAGGCGAGGCTGACACCAGACTGACACCATCACGAGGCGAGGCTGACACCAGACTGACCCCATCACGAGGTGAGGCTGACACCAGACTGACCCCATCACGAGGCGAGGCTGACACCATACTCACACCATCACGAGGCGAGGCGGACACCAGACTGACACCATCACGAGGCGAGGCTGACACCAGACTGACCGCATCACGACGCGAGGCTGACACCAGACTGACCCTATCACGAGGCGAGGCTGACACCTGACTGACACCATCACGATGTGAGGCTGACACCAGACTGACCCCATCACGAGGCGAGGCTGACACCAGACTGATACCATCACGAGGCGAGGCTGACACCAGACTGACACCATCATGATGTGAGGCTGACTCCAGACTGACACCATCATGATGTGAGGCTGACACAAGACTGACCCCATCACGAGGCGAGGCTGACACCAGACTGACCCCATCACGAGGCGAGGCTGACACCAGACTGACCACATCACGAGGCGAGGCTGACACCAGACTGACACCATCACGAGGCGAGACTGACACCAGACTGACCCCATCACGAGGCGACGCTGACACCAGACTGACCCCATCAAGATGTGAGGCTGACACCAGACTGACCCCATCACTAGGCGAGGCTGAATCCAGACTAACCCCATCACGAGGTGAGGCTGACACCAGACTGACACCATCACGAGGCGAGGCTGACACCAGACTGACACCATCATGATGTGAGGCTGACACCAGACTGACCCCATCACGAGTCGAGGCTGACACCAGACTGACCCCATCACGAGGCGAGGCTGACACCAGACTGACCCCATCACGAGGCGAGGCTGACACCAGACTGACACCTTCATGATGTGAGGCTGACACCAGACTGACCCCATCACGAGGCGAGGCTGACACCAGACTGACCCCATCAAGATGTGAGGCTGACACCAGACTGACCCCCTCACTAGGCAAGGCTGACACCAGACTAACCCCATCACGAGGCAAGGCTGACACCAGACTGACACCATCACGAGGCGAGGCTGACACCAGACTGACACCATCATGATGTGAGGCTGACACCAGACTGACCCCATCACGAGGCGAGGCTGACACCAGACTGACCCCATCACGAGGCGAGGCTGACACCGGACTGACACCATCACGAGTCGAGGCTGACACCAGACTGACCCCATCACGAGGCGAGGCTGACACCAGACTGACCCCATCACGAGGCGAGGCTGACACCAGACTGACACCTTCATGATGTGAGGCTGACACCAGACTGACCCCATCACGAGGCGAGGCTGACACCAGACTGACCCATCAAGATGTGAGGCTGACACCAGACTGACCCCATCACTAGGCGAGGCTGACACCAGACTGACCCCATCACTAGTCGAGGCTGACACCAGACTGACACCATCACGAGGCGAGGTTGACACCAGACTGACCCCATCACGAGGCGAGGCTGACACCAGACTGACCCTATCACGAGGCGAGGCTGACCCCAGACTGAACCCATCACGAGGTGAGGCTGACACCAGACTGACCCCATCACGAGGCGAGGCTGACACCATACTCACACCATCACGAGGCGAGGCGGACACCAGACTGACACCATCACGAGGCGAGGCTGACACCAGACTGACACCATCACGAGGCGAAGCTGACACCAGACTGACACCATCACGAGGCGAGGCTGACACCTGACTGACACCATCACGAGGCGAGGCTGACACCAGACTGACACCATCACGAGGCGAGGCTGACACCAGACTGACCCCATCACGAGGCGAGGCTGAAACCCGACTGACCCCATCACGAGGCGAGGCTGATACAAGACTGACACCATCACGAGGCGAGGCTGACACCAGACTGACCCCATCACGAGGCGAGGCTGACACCAGACTGACCCCATCACGAGGCGAGGCTGACACCAGACTGACACCATCACGAGGCGAGGCTGAAACCCGACTGACCCCATCATGAGGCGAGGCTGATACAAGACTGACACCATCACGAGGCGAGGCTGTCACCAGACTGACACCATCATGATGTGAGGCTGACACCAGACTGACCCCATCACGAGGCGAGGCTGACACCAGACTGACCCTATCACTAGGCGAGGCTGACACCAGACTGACACCATCACGAGGCGAGGCTGACACCAGACTGACTCCATCACGAGGTTAGGCTGACACCAGACTGACCCCATCACGAGGCGAGGCTGACACCATACTCACACCATCACGAGGCGAGGCAGACACCAGACTGACACCATCACGAGGCGAGGCTGACACCGGACTGACACCATCATGATGTGAGGCTGACACAAGACTGACCCCATCACGAGGCGAGGCTGACACCAGACTGACCCCATCACGAGGCGAGGCTGACACCAGACTGACCCCATCACGAGGCGAGGCTGACACCAGACTGACACCATCACGAGGCGAGACTGACACCAGACTGACCCCATCACGAGGCGACGCTGACACCAGACTGACCCCATCAAGATGTGAGGCTGACACCAGACTGACCCCATCACTAGGCGAGGCTGAAACCAGACTAACCCCATCACGAGGTGAGGCTGACACCAGACTGACACCATCACGAGGCGAGGCTGACACCAGACTGACACCATCATGATGTGAGGCTGACACCAGACTGACCCCATCACGAGTCGAGGCTGACACCAGACTGACCCCATCACGAGGCGAAGCTGACACCAGACTGACCCCATCACGAGGCGAGGCTGACACCAGACTGACCCCATCACGAGGCGAGGCTGACACCAGACTGACCCCATCAAGATGTGAGGCTGACACCAGACTGACCCCATCACTAGGCGAGGCTGACACCAGACTAACCCCATCACGAGGCGAGGCTGACACCAGACTGACCCCATCACGAGGCGAGGCTGAAACCCGACTGACCCCATCACGAGGCGAGGCTGATACAAGACTGACACCATCACGAGGCGAGGCTGACACCAGACTGACACCATCACGAGGCGAGGCTGACACCAGACTGACCCCATCACGAGGCGAGGCTGACACCAGACTGACCCTATCACTAGGCGAGGCTGACACCAGACTGACACCATCACGAGGCGAGGCTGAAACCCGACTGACCCCATCATGAAGCGAGGCTGATACAAGACTGACACCATCACGAGGCGAGGCTGTCACCAGACTGACACCATCATGATGTGAGGCTGACACCAGACTGACCCCATCACGAGGCGAGGCTGACACCAGACTGACCCTATCACTAGGCGAGGCTGACACCAGACTGACACCATCACGAGGCGAGGCTGACACCAGACTGACTCCATCACGAGGTTAGGCTGACACCAGACTGACCCCATCACGAGGCGAGGCTGACACCATACTCACACCATCACGAGGCGAGGCGGACACCAGACTGACCCCATCACGGGGCGAGGCTGACACCAGACTGACCCCATCACGAGGCGAGACTGACACCAGACTGACCCCATCATGATGTGAGGCTGACACCAGACTGACCCCATCACTAGGCGAGGCTGACACCAGACTGACACCATCATAATGTGAGGCTGACACCAGACTGACCCCATCACGAGGCGAGGCTGACACCAGACTGACCCCATCACGAGGTGAGGCTGACACCGGACTGACACCATCATGATGTGAGGCTGACACAAGACTGACCCCATCACGAGGCGAGGCTGACACCAGACTGACCACATCACGAGGCGAGGCTGACACCAGACTGACCCCATCACGAGGCGAGGCTGACACCAGACTGACCCCATCACGGGGCGAGGCTGACACCAGACTGACCCCATCATGAGGCGAGACTGACACCAGACTGACCCCATCATGATGTGAGGCTGACACCAGACTGACCCCATCACGAGGCGAGGCTGACACCAGACTGACACCATCACAAGGCAAAACTGACACCAGACTGACACCTTCATGATGTGAGGCTGACACCAGACTGACCCCATCACTAGGCGAGGCTGACACCAGACTGACCCCATCACGAGGCAAGGCTGACACCAGACTGACACCATCACGAGGCGAAGCTGACACCAGACTGACCCCATCACAAGGCGAGGCTGACACCTGACTGACACCATCACGAGGCGAGGCTGACACCATACTGACCCCATCACGAGGCGAGGCTGACACCAGAATGACACCATCACGAGGCAAGGCTGACACAAGACTGACCCCATCACGAGGCGAGGCTGACACCAGACTGACCCCATCACGAGGCGAGGCTGACACCAGACTGACACCATCACGAGGCGAAGCTGACACCAGACTGACACCATCACGAGGCGAAGCTGACACCAGAATGACACCATCACGAGGCGAGGCTGACACAAGACTGACCCCATCACGAGGCGAGGCTGACACCAGACTGACCCATTCACGAGGCGAGGCTGACACCAGACTGACACCATCACGAGGCGAAGCTGACACCAGACTGACACCATCACGAGGCGAGGCTGACACCTGACTGACACCATCACGAGGCGAGGCTGACACCAGACTGACCCCATCACGAGGCGAGGCTGAAACCCGACTGACCCCATCACGAGGCGAGGCTGATACAAGACTGACACCATCACGAGGCGAGGCTGTCACCAGACTGACACCATCATGATGTGAGGCTGACACCAGACTGACCCCATCACGAGGCGAGGCTGACACCAGACTGACCACATCACGAGGCGAGGCTGACACCAGACTGACCCCATCACGAGGCGAGGCTGACACCAGACTGACCCCATCACGGGGCGAGGCTGACACCAGACTGACCCCATCATGAGGCGAGACTGACACCAGACTGACCCCATCACTAGGCGAGGCTGACACCAGACTGACCCCATCACGAGGCGAGGCTGACACCAGACTGACACCATCACGAGGCGAAGCTGACACCAGACTGACCCCATCACGAGGCGAGGCTGACACCTGACTGACACCATCACGAGGCGAGGCTGACACCATACTGACCCCATCACGAGGCGAGGCTGACACCAGAATGACACCATCACGAGGCGAGGCTGACACCAGACTGACACCTTCATGATGTGAGGCTGACACCAGACTGACCCCATCACGAGGCGAGGCTGACACCAGACTGACCCATCAAGATGTGAGGCTGACACCAGACTGACCCCATCACTAGGCGAGGCTGACACCAGACTGACCCCATCACTAGTCGAGGCTGACACCAGACTGACACCATCACGAGGCGAGGTTGACACCAGACTGACCCCATCACGAGGCGAGGCTGACACCAGACTGACCCTATCACGAGGCGAGGCTGACCCCAGACTGAACCCATCACGAGGTGAGGCTGACACCAGACTGACCCCATCACGAGGCGAGGCTGACACCATACTCACACCATCACGAGGCGAGGCGGACACCAGACTGACACCATCACGAGGCGAGGCTGACACCAGACTGACACCATCACGAGGCGAAGCTGACACCAGACTGACACCATCACGAGGCGAGGCTGACACCTGACTGACACCATCACGAGGCGAGGCTGACACCAGACTGACACCATCACGAGGCGAGGCTGACACCAGACTGACCCCATCACGAGGCGAGGCTGAAACCCGACTGACCCCATCACGAGGCGAGGCTGATACAAGACTGACACCATCACGAGGCGAGGCTGACACCAGACTGACCCCATCACGAGGCGAGGCTGACACCAGACTGACCCCATCACGAGGCGAGGCTGACACCAGACTGACACCATCACGAGGCGAGGCTGAAACCCGACTGACCCCATCATGAGGCGAGGCTGATACAAGACTGACACCATCACGAGGCGAGGCTGTCACCAGACTGACACCATCATGATGTGAGGCTGACACCAGACTGACCCCATCACGAGGCGAGGCTGACACCAGACTGACCCTATCACTAGGCGAGGCTGACACCAGACTGACACCATCACGAGGCGAGGCTGACACCAGACTGACTCCATCACGAGGTTAGGCTGACACCAGACTGACCCCATCACGAGGCGAGGCTGACACCATACTCACACCATCACGAGGCGAGGCAGACACCAGACTGACACCATCACGAGGCGAGGCTGACACCGGACTGACACCATCATGATGTGAGGCTGACACAAGACTGACCCCATCACGAGGCGAGGCTGACACCAGACTGACCCCATCACGAGGCGAGGCTGACACCAGACTGACCCCATCACGAGGCGAGGCTGACACCAGACTGACACCATCACGAGGCGAGACTGACACCAGACTGACCCCATCACGAGGCGACGCTGACACCAGACTGACCCCATCAAGATGTGAGGCTGACACCAGACTGACCCCATCACTAGGCGAGGCTGAAACCAGACTAACCCCATCACGAGGTGAGGCTGACACCAGACTGACACCATCACGAGGCGAGGCTGACACCAGACTGACACCATCATGATGTGAGGCTGACACCAGACTGACCCCATCACGAGTCGAGGCTGACACCAGACTGACCCCATCACGAGGCGAAGCTGACACCAGACTGACCCCATCACGAGGCGAGGCTGACACCAGACTGACCCCATCACGAGGCGAGGCTGACACCAGACTGACCCCATCAAGATGTGAGGCTGACACCAGACTGACCCCATCACTAGGCGAGGCTGACACCAGACTAACCCCATCACGAGGCGAGGCTGACACCAGACTGACCCCATCACGAGGCGAGGCTGAAACCCGACTGACCCCATCACGAGGCGAGGCTGATACAAGACTGACACCATCACGAGGCGAGGCTGACACCAGACTGACACCATCACGAGGCGAGGCTGACACCAGACTGACCCCATCACGAGGCGAGGCTGACACCAGACTGACCCTATCACTAGGCGAGGCTGACACCAGACTGACACCATCACGAGGCGAGGCTGAAACCCGACTGACCCCATCATGAAGCGAGGCTGATACAAGACTGACACCATCACGAGGCGAGGCTGTCACCAGACTGACACCATCATGATGTGAGGCTGACACCAGACTGACCCCATCACGAGGCGAGGCTGACACCAGACTGACCCTATCACTAGGCGAGGCTGACACCAGACTGACACCATCACGAGGCGAGGCTGACACCAGACTGACTCCATCACGAGGTTAGGCTGACACCAGACTGACCCCATCACGAGGCGAGGCTGACACCATACTCACACCATCACGAGGCGAGGCGGACACCAGACTGACCCCATCACGGGGCGAGGCTGACACCAGACTGACCCCATCACGAGGCGAGACTGACACCAGACTGACCCCATCATGATGTGAGGCTGACACCAGACTGACCCCATCACTAGGCGAGGCTGACACCAGACTGACACCATCATAATGTGAGGCTGACACCAGACTGACCCCATCACGAGGCGAGGCTGACACCAGACTGACCCCATCACGAGGTGAGGCTGACACCGGACTGACACCATCATGATGTGAGGCTGACACAAGACTGACCCCATCACGAGGCGAGGCTGACACCAGACTGACCACATCACGAGGCGAGGCTGACACCAGACTGACCCCATCACGAGGCGAGGCTGACACCAGACTGACCCCATCACGGGGCGAGGCTGACACCAGACTGACCCCATCATGAGGCGAGACTGACACCAGACTGACCCCATCATGATGTGAGGCTGACACCAGACTGACCCCATCACGAGGCGAGGCTGACACCAGACTGACACCATCACAAGGCAAAACTGACACCAGACTGACACCTTCATGATGTGAGGCTGACACCAGACTGACCCCATCACTAGGCGAGGCTGACACCAGACTGACCCCATCACGAGGCAAGGCTGACACCAGACTGACACCATCACGAGGCGAAGCTGACACCAGACTGACCCCATCACAAGGCGAGGCTGACACCTGACTGACACCATCACGAGGCGAGGCTGACACCATACTGACCCCATCACGAGGCGAGGCTGACACCAGAATGACACCATCACGAGGCAAGGCTGACACAAGACTGACCCCATCACGAGGCGAGGCTGACACCAGACTGACCCCATCACGAGGCGAGGCTGACACCAGACTGACACCATCACGAGGCGAAGCTGACACCAGACTGACACCATCACGAGGCGAAGCTGACACCAGAATGACACCATCACGAGGCGAGGCTGACACAAGACTGACCCCATCACGAGGCGAGGCTGACACCAGACTGACCCCTTCACGAGGCGAGGCTGACACCAGACTGACACCATCACGAGGCGAAGCTGACACCAGACTGACACCATCACGAGGCGAGGCTGACACCTGACTGACACCATCACGAGGCGAGGCTGACACCAGACTGACCCCATCACGAGGCGAGGCTGAAACCCGACTGACCCCATCACGAGGCGAGGCTGATACAAGACTGACACCATCACGAGGCGAGGCTGTCACCAGACTGACACCATCATGATGTGAGGCTGACACCAGACTGACCCCATCACGAGGCGAGGCTGACACCAGACTGACCACATCACGAGGCGAGGCTGACACCAGACTGACCCCATCACGAGGCGAGGCTGACACCAGACTGACCCCATCACGGGGCGAGGCTGACACCAGACTGACCCCATCATGAGGCGAGACTGACACCAGACTGACCCCATCACTAGGCGAGGCTGACACCAGACTGACCCCATCACGAGGCGAGGCTGACACCAGACTGACACCATCACGAGGCGAAGCTGACACCAGACTGACCCCATCACGAGGCGAGGCTGACACCTGACTGACACCATCACGAGGCGAGGCTGACACCATACTGACCCCATCACGAGGCGAGGCTGACACCAGAATGACACCATCACGAGGCGAGGCTGACACCAGCCTGACCCCATCACGGGGCGAGGCTGACACCAGACTGACCCCATCACGAGGCGAGACTGACACCAGACTGACCCCATCATGATGTGAGGCTGACACCAGACTGACCCCATCACTAGGCGAGGCTGACACCAGACTGACACCATCATGATGTGAGGCTGACACCAGACTGACCCCATCACGAGGCGAGGCTGACACCAGACTGACCGCATCACGAGGCGAGGCTGACACCGGACTGACACCATCATGATGTGAGGCTGACACAAGACTGACCCCATCACGAGGCGAGGCTGACACCAGACTGACCACATCACGAGGCGAGGCTGACACCAGACTGACACCATCACGAGGCGAAGCTGACACCAGACTGACACCATCACGAGGCGAAGCTGACACCAGAATGACACCATCACGAGGCGAGGCTGACACAAGACTGACCCCATCACGAGGCGAGGCTGACACCAGACTGACCCCTTCACGAGGCGAGGCTGACACCAGACTGACACCATCACGAGGCGAAGCTGACACCAGACTGACACCATCACGAGGCGAGGCTGACACCTGACTGACACCATCACGAGGCGAGGCTGACACCAGACTGACCCCATCACGAGGCGAGGCTGAAACCCGACTGACCCCATCACGAGGCGAGGCTGATACAAGACTGACACCATCACGAGGCGAGGCTGTCACCAGACTGACACCATCATGATGTGAGGCTGACACCAGACTGACCCCATTACGAGGCGAGGCTGACACCAGACTGACCCTATCACTAGGCGAGGCTGACACCAGACTGACACCATCACGAGGCGAGGCTGACACCAGACTGACCCCATCACGAGGTGAGGCTGACACCAGACTGACCCCATCACGAGGCGAGGCTGACACCATACTCACACCATCACGAGGCGAGGCGGACACCAGACTGACCCGATCACGAGGCGAGGCTGACACCAGACTGACCCCATCACGAGGCGAGGCTGACACCGGACTGCACCATCATGATGTGAGGCTGACACAAGACTGACCCCATCACGAGGCGAGGCTGACACCAGACTGACCACATCACGAGGCGAGGCTGACACCAGACTGACACCATCACGAGGCGAGGCTGACACCGGACTGACACCATCACGAGTCGAGACTGACACCGGACTGACCCCATCACGAGGCGAGGCTGACACCAGACTGACCCCATCAAGATGTGAGGCTGACACCAGAATGACCCCATCACTAGGCGAGGCTGACACCAGACTGACACCATCATAATGTGAGGCTGACACCAGACTGACCCCATCACGAGGCGAGGCTGACACCAGACTGACCCCATCACGAGGCGAGGCTGACACCGGACTGACACCATCATGATGTGAGGCTGACACAAGACTGACCCCATCACGAGGCGAGGCTGACACCAGACTGACCACATCACGAGGCGAGGCTGACACCAGACTGACCCCATCACGAGGCGAGGCTGACACCAGACTGACCCCATCACGGGGCGAGGCTGACACCAGACTGACCCCATCATGAGGCGAGACTGACACCAGACTGACCCCATCATGATGTGAGGCTGACACCAGACTGACCCCATCACGAGGCGAGGCTGACACCAGACTGACACCATCACAAGGCAAAACTGACACCAGACTGACACCTTCATGATGTGAGGCTGACACCAGACTGACCCCATCACTAGGCGAGGCTGACACCAGACTGACCCCATCACGAGGCAAGGCTGACACCAGACTGACACCATCACGAGGCGAAGCTGACACCAGACTGACCCCATCACGAGGCGAGGCTGACACCTGACTGACACCATCACGAGGCGAGGCTGACACCATACTGACCCCATCACGAGGCGAGGCTGACACCAGAATGACACCATCACGAGGCAAGGCTGACACAAGACTGACCCCATCACGAGGCGAGGCTGACACCAGACTGACCCCATCACGAGGCGAGGCTGACACCAGACTGACACCATCACGAGGCGAAGCTGACACCAGACTGACACCATCACGAGGCGAAGCTGACACCAGAATGACACCATCACGAGGCGAGGCTGACACAAGACTGACCCCATCACGAGGCGAGGCTGACACCAGACTGACCCCTTCACGAGGCGAGGCTGACACCAGACTGACACCATCACGAGGCGAAGCTGACACCAGACTGACACCATCACGAGGCGAGGCTGACACCTGACTGACACCATCACGAGGCGAGGCTGACACCAGACTGACCCCATCACGAGGCGAGGCTGAAACCCGACTGACCCCATCACGAGGCGAGGCTGATACAAGACTGACACCATCACGAGGCGAGGCTGTCACCAGACTGACACCATCATGATGTGAGGCTGACACCAGACTGACCCCATCACGAGGCGAGGCTGACACCAGACTGACCACATCACGAGGCGAGGCTGACACCAGACTGACCCCATCACGAGGCGAGGCTGACACCAGACTGACCCCATCACGGGGCGAGGCTGACACCAGACTGACCCCATCATGAGGCGAGACTGACACCAGACTGACCCCATCATGATGTGAGGCTGACACCAGACTGACCCCATCACGAGGCGAGGCTGACACCAGACTGACACCATCACAAGGCAAAACTGACACCAGACTGACACCTTCATGATGTGAGGCTGACACCAGACTGACCCCATCACTAGGCGAGGCTGACACCAGACTGACCCCATCACGAGGCGAGGCTGACACCAGACTGACACCATCACGAGGCGAAGCTGACACCAGACTGACCCCATCACGAGGCGAGGCTGACACCTGACTGACACCATCACGAGGCGAGGCTGACACCATACTGACCCCATCACGAGGCGAGGCTGACACCAGAATGACACCATCACGAGGCGAGGCTGACACCAGACTGACCCCATCACGGGGCGAGGCTGACACCAGACTGACCCCATCACGAGGCGAGACTGACACCAGACTGACCCCATCATGATGTGAGGCTGACACCAGACTGACCCCATCACTAGGCGAGGCTGACACCAGACTGACACCATCATGATGTGAGGCTGACACCAGACTGACCCCATCACGAGGCGAGGCTGACACCAGACTGACCGCATCACGAGGCGAGGCTGACACCGGACTGACACCATCATGATGTGAGGCTGACACAAGACTGACCCCATCACGAGGCGAGGCTGACACCAGACTGACCACATCACGAGGCGAGGCTGACACCAGACTGACACCATCACGAGGCGAAGCTGACACCAGACTGACACCATCACGAGGCGAAGCTGACACCAGAATGACACCATCACGAGGCGAGGCTGACACAAGACTGACCCCATCACGAGGCGAGGCTGACACCAGACTGACCCCTTCACGAGGCGAGGCTGACACCAGACTGACACCATCACGAGGCGAAGCTGACACCAGACTGACACCATCACGAGGCGAGGCTGACACCTGACTGACACCATCACGAGGCGAGGCTGACACCAGACTGACCCCATCACGAGGCGAGGCTGAAACCCGACTGACCCCATCACGAGGCGAGGCTGATACAAGACTGACACCATCACGAGGCGAGGCTGTCACCAGCCTGACACCATCATGATGTGAGGCTGACACCAGACTGACCCCATTACGAGGCGAGGCTGACACCAGACTGACCCTATCACTAGGCGAGGCTGACACCAGACTGACACCATCACGAGGCGAGGCTGACACCAGACTGACCCCATCACAAGGTGAGGCTGACACCAGACTGACCCCATCACGAGGCGAGGCTGACACCATACTCACACCATCACGAGGCGAGGCGGACACCAGACTGACCCGATCACGAGGCGAGGCTGACACCAGACTGACCCCATCACGAGGCGAGGCTGACACCGGACTGCACCATCATGATGTGAGGCTGACACAAGACTGACCCCATCACGAGGCGAGGCTGACACCAGACTGACCACATCACGAGGCGAGGCTGACACCAGACTGACACCATCACGAGGCGAGGCTGACACCGGACTGACACCATCACGAGTCGAGACTGACACCGGACTGACCCCATCACGAGGCGAGGCTGACACCAGACTGACCCCATCAAGATGTGAGGCTGACACCAGACTGACCCCATCACTAGGCGAGGCTGACACCAGACTGACCCCATCACGGGGCGAGGCTGACACCAGACTGACCCCATCACGAGGCGAGACTGACACCAGACTGACCCCATCATGATGTGAGGCTGACACCAGACTGACCCCATCACTAGGCGAGGCTGACACCAGACTGACCCGATCACGAGGCGAGGCTGACACCAGACTGACCCCATCACGGGGCGAGGCTGACACCAGACTGACCCCATCACGAGGCGAGACTGACACCAGACTGACCCCATCATGATGTGAGGCTGACACCAGACTGACCCCATCACTAGGCGAGGCTGACACCAGACTGACCCCATCACGAGGTGAGGCTGACACCAGACTGACCCCATCACGAGGCGAGGCTGACACCATACTCACACCATCACGAGGCGAGGCGGACACCAGACTGACCCCATCACGAGGCGAGGCTGACACCAGACTGACCGCATCACGACGCGAGGCTGACACCAGACTGACCCTATCACGAGGCAAGGCTGACACCTGACTGACACCATCATGATGTGAGGCTGACACCAGACTGACCCCATCACGAGGCGAGGCTGACACCAGACTGATACCATCACGAGGCGAGGCTGACACCAGACTGACACCATCATGATGTGAGGCTGACACCAGACTGACACCATCATGATGTGAGGCTGACACCAGATTGACCCCATCACGAGGCGAGGCTGACACCAGACTAACCCCATCACGAGGCGAGGCTGACACCAAACTGACCCCATCACGAGGCGAGGCTGACACCAGACTGACACCATCATGATGTGAGGCTGACACCAGACTGACCCCATCACGAGGCGAGACTGACACCGGACTGACCCCATCACGAGGCGAGGCTGACACCGGACTGACACCATCATGATGTGAGGCTGACACAAGACTGACCCCATCACGAGGCGAGGCTGACACCAGACTGACCCCATCACGAGGCGAGGCTGACACCAGACTGACCCCATCACGAGGCGAGGCTGACACCAGACTGACCCCATCATGAGGCGAGGCTGACACCAGACTGACACCATCACGAGGCGAGACTGACACCAGACTGACCCCATCATGATGTGAGGCTGACACCAGACTGACCCCATCAAGATGTGAGGCTGACACCAGACTGACCCCATCACTAGGCGAGGCTGACACCAGACTAACCCCATCACGAGGCGAGGCTGACACCAGACTGACAACATCACGAGGCGAGGCTGACACCAGACTGACACCATCATGATGTGAGGCTGACACCAGACTGACCCCATCACGAGGCGAGGCTGACACCAGACTGACACCATCACGAGGCGAGGCTGACACCAGACTGACCGCATCACGACGCGAGGCTGACACCAGACTGACCCTATCACGAGGCGAGGCTGACACCTGACTGACACCATCATGATGTGAGGCTGACACCAGACTGACCCCATCACGAGGCGAGGCTGACACCAGACTGATACCATCACGAGGCGAGGCTGACACCAGACTGACACCATCATGATGTGAGGCTGACTCCAGACTGACACCATCATGATGTGAGGCTGACACAAGACTGACCCCATCACGAGGCGAGGCTGACACCAGACTGACCCCATCACGAGGCGAGGCTGACACCAGACTGACCCCATCACGAGGCGAGGCTGACACCAGACTGACACCATTACGAGGCGAGACTGACACCGGACTGACCCCATCACGAGGCGAGGCTGACACCAGACTGACCCCATCAAGATGTGAGGCTGACACCAGACTGACCCCATCACTAGGCGAGGCTGACACCAGACTAACCCCATCACGAGGCGAGGCTGACACCAGACTGACACCATCACGAGGCGAGGCTGACACCAGACTGACACCATCATGATGTGAGGCTGACACCAGACTGACCCCATCACGAGGAGAGGCTGACACCAGACTGACCCCATCACGAGGCGAGGCTGACACCAGACTGACCCCATCACGGGGCGAGGCTGACACCAGACTGACCCCATCACGAATCGAGACTGACACCAGACTGACCCCATCATGATGTGAGGCTGACACCAGACTGACCCCATCACGAGGCGAGGCTGACACCAGACTGACACCATCACAAGGCAAAACTGACACCAGACTGACACTTTCATGATGTGAGGCTGACACCAGACTGACCCCATCACGAGGCGAGGCTGACACCTGACTGACACCATCACGAGGCGAGGCTGACACCAGACTGACACCATCACGAGGCGAGGCTGACACCAGACTGACCCCATCACAAGGCGAGGCTGAAACCCGACTGACTCCATCACGAGGCGAGGCTGATACAAGACTGACACCATCACGAGGCGAGGCTGTCACCAGACTGACACCATCATGATGTGAGGCTGACACCAGACTGACCCCATCACGAGGCGAGGCTGACACCAGACTGACCCTATCACTAGGCGAGGCTGACACCAGACTGACACCATCACGAGGCGAGGCTGACACCAGACTGACCCCATCACGAGGTGAGGCTGACACCAGACTGACCCCATCACGAGGCGAGGCTGACACCATACTCACACCATCACGAGGCGAGGCGGACACCAGACTGACCCCATCACGAGGCAAGGCTGACACCAGACTGACCGCATCACGATGCGAGGCTGACACCAGACTGACCCCATCACAAGGCGAGGCTAACACCGGACTGACACCATCATGATGTGAGGCTGACACAAGACTGACAACATCACGAGGCGAGGCTGACACCAGACTGACCACATCACGAGGCGAGGCTGACACCAGACTGACACCATCACGAGGCGAGGCTGACACCAGACTGACACCTTCACGAGGCGAGACTGACACCGGACTGACCCCATCACGAGGCGAGGCTGACACCAGACTGACCCCATCAAGATGTGAGGCTGACACCAGACTGACCCCATCACTAGGCAAGGCTGACACCAGACTGACCACATCACGAGGCGAGGCTGACACCAGACTGACACCATCACGAGGCGAGGCTGACACCAGACTGACACCATCACGAGGCGAGACTGACACCGGACTGACCCCATCACGAGGCGAGGCTGACACCAGACTGACCCCATCACGAGGCGAGACTGACACTGGACTGACCCCACCACGAGGCGAGGCTGACACCGGACTGACACCATCATGATGTGAGGCTGACACCAGACTGACTCCATCACGGGGCGATGCTGACACCAGACTGACCCGATCACGAGGCGAGACTGACACCAGACTGACCCCATCAAGATGTGAGGCTGACACCAGACTGACCCCATCACTAGGCGAGGCTGACACCAGACTAACCCCATCACGAGGCGAGGCTCACACCAGACTGACACCATCACGAGGCGAGGCTGACACCAGACTGACAACATCATGATGTGAGGCTGACACCAGACTGACCCCATCACGAGGCGAGGCTGACACCAGACTGACACCATCACGAGGCGAGGCTGACACCAGACTGACACCTTCATGATGTGAGGCTGACGTCAGACTGACCCTATCACGAGGCGAGGCTGACACCAGACTGACCCCATCACGAGGCGAGGCTGACACCAGACTGACCCCATCACGAGGCGAGGCTGACACCAGACTGACCCCATCACAAGGCGAGACTGACACTGGACTGACCCCATCACGAGGCGAGGCTGACACCGGACTGACACCATCATGATGTGAGGCTGACACCAGACTGACTCCATCACGGGGCGATGCTGACACCAGACTGACCCCATCACAAGGCGAGACTGACACCAGACTGACCCCATCAAGATGTGAGGCTGACACCAGACTGACCCCATCACTAGGCGAGGATGACACCAGACTAACCCCATCACGAGGCGAGGCTGACACCAGACTGACACCATCACGAGGCGAGGCTGACACCAGACTGACACCATCATGATGTGAGGCTGACACCAGACTGACCCCATCACGAGGCGAGACTGACACCAGAATGACCCCATCACGGGGCGAGGCTGACACCAGACTGACCCCATCACTAGGCGAGGCTGACACCAGACTGACCCCATCACGAGGCGAGACTGACACCAGACTGACCCCATCACGAGGCGAGGCTGACACCAGACTGACCCCATCACTAGTCGAGGCTGACACCAGACTGACACCATCACGAGGCGAGGTTGACACCAGACTGACCCCATCATGAGGCGAGGCTGACACCAGACTGACCCCATCACGGGCGAGGCTGACACCAGACTGACCCCATCACGAGGCGAGACTGACACCAGACTGACCCCATCACGAGGCGAGGCTGACACCAGACTGACCCCATCACGACGCGAGGCTGACACCAGACTGACACCATCACGATGCGAGACTGACACCAGACTGACCCCATCACGAGGCGAGATTGACACCAGACTGACCCCATCACGAGGCGAGGCTGACACCAGACTGACCCCATCACGAGGCGAGGCTGACACCAGACTGACACCATCACGAGGCGAGACTGACACCAGACTGACCCCATCACGAGGCGACGCTGACACCAGACTGACCCCATCAAGATGTGAGGCTGACACCAGACTGACCCCATCACTAGGCGAGGCTGAAACCAGACTAACCCCATCACGAGGCGAGGCTGACACCAGACTGACACCATCATGATGTGAGGCTGACACCAGACTGACCCCATCACGAGTCGAGGCTGACACCAGACTGACACCATCACGAGGCGAGGCTGACACCAGACTGACCCCATCACGAGGCGAGGCTGACACCAGACTGACTCCATCACAAGGCGAAACTGACACCAGACTGACACCATCACGAGGAGAGGCTGACACCAGACTGACACCATCACGAGGCGAGGCTGACACCAGACTGACCCTATCACGAGGCGAGGCTGACACCTGACTGACACCATCATGATGTGAGGCTGACACCAGACTGACCCCATCACGAGGCGAGGCTGACACCAGACTGATACCATCACGAGGCGAGGCTGACACCAGACTGACACCATCATGATGTGAGGCTGACACCAGACTGACACCATCATGATGTGAGGCTGACACCAGACTGACCCCATCACGAGGCGAGGATGACACCAGACTGACCCCATCACTAGGCGAGGCTGACACCAGACTGACCCCATCACGAGGCGAGGCTGACACCAAACTGACCCCATCACGAGGCGAGGCTGACACCAGACTGACCCCATCAAGATGTGAGGCTGACACCAGACTGACCCCATCACTAGGCAAGGCAGACACCAGACTAACCCCATCACGAGACGAGGCTGACACCAGACTGACACCATCACAAGGCGAAGCTGACACCAGACTGACACCATCATGATGTGAGGCTGACACAAGACTGACCCCATCACGAGGCGAGGCTGACACCAGACTGACCCCATCACGAGGCGAGGCTGACACCAGACTGACCCCATCACGAGGCGAGGCTGACACCAGACTGACACCATCACGAGGCGAGACTGACACCAGACTGACCCCATCACGAGGCGACGCTGACACCAGACTGACACCATCATGATGTGAGGCTGACACCAGACTGACCCCATCACGAGTCGAGGCTGACACCAGACTGACCCCATCACGAGGCGAGGCTGACACCAGACTGACCCCATCACGAGGCGAGGCTGACACCAGACTGACACCTTCATGATGTGAGGCTGACACCAGACTGACCCCATCACGAGGCGAGGCTGACACCAGACTGACCCCATCAAGATGTGAGGCTGACACCAGACTGACCCCATCACTAGGCGAGGCTGACACCAGACTAACCCCATCACGAGGCGAGGCTGACACCAGACTGACACCATCACGAGGCGAGGCTGACACCAGACTGACACCATCATGATGTGAGGCTGACACCAGACTGACCCCATCACGAGGCGAGGCTGACACCAGACTGACCCCATCACGAGGCGAGGCTGACACCGGACTGACACCATCATGATGTGAGGCTGACACAAGACTGACCCCATCACGAGGCGAGGCTGACACCAGACTGACCCCATCACGAGGCGAGGCTGACACCAGACTGACACCATCACGAGGCGAGGCTGACACCAGACTGACACCATCACGAGGCGAGACTGACACCGGACTGACCCCATCACGAGGCGAGGCTGACACCAGACTGACCCCATCAAGATGTGAGGCTGACACCAGACTGACCCCATCACTAGGCGAGGCTGACACCAGACTAACCCCATCACGAGGCGAGGCTGACACCAGACTGACACCATCACGAGGCAAGGCTGACACCAGACTGACACCATCATGATGTGAGGCTGACACCAGACTGACCCCATCACGAGGCGAGGCAGACACCAGACTGACCCCATCACGAGGCGAGGCTGACACCAGACTGACCCCATCACGAGGCGAGGATGACACCAGACTGACCCCATCACGAGGCGAGGCTGACACCATACTAACCCCATCACGAGGCGAGGCTGACACCAAACTGACCCCATCACGAGGCGAGGCTGACACCAGACTGACACCATCATGATGTGAGGCTGACACCAGACTAACCCCATCACGAGGCGAGGCTGACACCAAACTGACCCCATCACGAGGCGAGGCTGACACCAGACTGACACCATCATGATGTGAGGCTGATACCAGACTGACCCCATCACGAGGCGAGGCTGACACCAGACTGACACCATCACGAGGCGAGGCTGACACCAGACTGACACCTTCATGATGTGAGGCTGACGTCAGACTGACCCTATCACGAGGCGAGGCTGACACCAGACTGACCCCATCACGAGGCGAGGTTGACACCAGACTGACCCCATCACGAGGCGAGGCTGACACCAGACTGACCCCATCACGAGGCGAGACTGACACCGGACTGACCCCATCACGAGGCGAGGTTGACACCAGACTGACCCCATCACGAGGCGAGGCTGACACCAGACTGACCCCATCGCGAGGCGAGACTGACACCAGACTGACCCCATCACGAGGCGAGGCTGACACCAGACTGACACCATCACGAGGCGAGACTGACACCAGACTGACCCCATCACGAGGCGACGCTGACACCAGACTGACCCCATCAAGATGTGAGGCTGACACCAGACTGACCCCATCACTAGGCGAGGCTGAAACCAGACTAACCCCATCACGAGGTGAGGCTGACACCAGACTGACACCATCACGAGGCGAGGCTGACACCAGACTGACCCCATCACGAGGCGAGGCTGACACCAGACTGACACCTTCATGATGTGAGGCTGACACCAGACTGACCCCATCACGAGGCGAGGCTGAAACCAGACTGACCCCATCACGAGGCGAGGCTGACACCAGACTGACCCCATCACGAGGCGAGGCTGACACCAGACTGACCCCATCACAAGGCGAGACTGACACTGGACTGACCCCATCACGAGGCGAGGCTGACATCGGACTGACACCATCATGATGTGAGGCTGACACCAGACTGACTCCATCACGGGGCGATGCTGACACCAGACTGACCCCATCACAAGGCGAGACTGACACCAGACTGACCCCATCAAGATGTGAGGCTGACACCAGACTGACCCCATCACTAGGCGAGGATGACACCAGACTAACCCCATCACGAGGCGAGGCTGACACCAGACTGACACCATCACGAGGCGAGGCTGACACCAGACTGACACCATCACGAGGCGAGGCTGACACCAGACTGACCCCATCACGAGGCGAGACTGACACCAGAATGACCCCATCACGGGGCGAGGCTGACACCAGACTGACCCCATCACTAGGCGAGGCTGACACCAGACTGACCCCATCACGAGGCGAGACTGACACCAGACTGACCCCATCACGAGGCGAGGCTGACACCAGACTGACCCCATCACTAGTCGAGGCTGACACCAGACTGACACCATCACGAGGCGAGGTTGACACCAGACTGACCCCATCATGAGGCGAGGCTGACACCAGACTGACCCCATCACGGGCGAGGCTGACACCAGACTGACCCCATCACGAGGCGAGACTGACACCAGACTGACCCCATCACGAGGCGAGGCTGACACCAGACTGACCCCATCACGACGCGAGGCTGACACCAGACTGACACCATCACGATGCGAGACTGACACCAGACTGACCCCATCACGAGGCGAGATTGACACCAGACTGACCCCATCACGAGGCGAGGCTGACACCAGACTGACCCCATCACGAGGCGAGGCTGACACCAGACTGACACCATCACGAGGCGAGACTGACACCTGACTGACCCCATCACGAGGCGACGCTGACACCAGACTGACCCCATCAAGATGTGAGGCTGACACCAGACTGACCCCATCACTAGGCGAGGCTGAAACCAGACTAACCCCATCACGAGGCGAGGCTGACACCAGACTGACACCATCATGATGTGAGGCTGACACCAGACTGACCCCATCACGAGTCGAGGCTGACACCAGACTGACCCCATCACGAGGCGAGGCTGACACCAGACTGACCCCATCACGAGGCGAGGCTGACACCAGACTGACACCATCACAAGGCGAAACTGACACCAGACTGACACCATCACGAGGAGAGGCTGACACCAGACTGACACCATCACGAGGCGAGGCTGACACCAGACTGACCCTATCACGAGGCGAGGCTGACACCTGACTGACACCATCATGATGTGAGGCTGACACCAGACTGACCCCATCACGAGGCGAGGCTGACACCAGACTGATACCATCACGAGGCGAGGCTGACACCAGACTGACACCATCATGATGTGAGGCTGACACCAGACTGACACCATCATGATGTGAGGCTGACACCAGACTGACCCCATCACGAGGCGAGGATGACACCAGACTGACCCCATCACGAGGCGAGGCTGACACCAGACTGACCCCATCACGAGGCGAGGCTGACACCAGACTGACCCCATCAAGATGTGAGGCTGACACCAGACTGACCCCATCACTAGGCAAGGCTGACACCAGACTAACCCCATCACGAGACGAGGCTGACACCAGACTGACACCATCACAAGGCGAAGCTGACACCAGACTGACACCATCATGATGTGAGGCTGACACAAGACTGACCCCATCACGAGGCGAGGCTGACACCAGACTGACCCCATCACGAGGCGAGGCTGACACCAGACTGACCCCATCACGAGGCGAGGCTGACACCAGACTGACACCATCACGAGGCGAGACTGACACCAGACTGACCCCATCACGAGGCGACGCTGACACCAGACTGACACCATCATGATGTGAGGCTGACACCAGACTGACCCCATCACGAGTCGAGGCTGACACCAGACTGACCCCATCACGAGGCGAGGCTGACACCAGACTGACCCCATCACGAGGCGAGGCTGACACCAGACTGACACCTTCATGATGTGAGGCTGACACCAGACTGACCCCATCACGAGGCGAGGCTGACACCAGACTGACCCCATCAAGATGTGAGGCTGACACCAGACTGACCCCATCACTAGGCGAGGCTGACACCAGACTAACCCCATCACGAGGCGAGGCTGACACCAGACTGACACCATCACGAGGCGAGGCTGACACCAGACTGACACCATCATGATGTGAGGCTGACACCAGACTGACCCCATCACGAGGCGAGGCTGACACCAGACTGACCCCATCACGAGGCGAGGCTGACACCGGACTGACACCATCATGATGTGAGGCTGACACAAGACTGACCCCATCACGAGGCGAGGCTGACACCAGACTGACCCCATCACGAGGCGAGGCTGACACCAGACTGACACCATCACGAGGCGAGGCTGACACCAGACTGACACCATCACGAGGCGAGACTGACACCGGACTGACCCCATCACGAGGCGAGGCTGACACCAGACTGACCCCATCAAGATGTGAGGCTGACACCAGACTGACCCCATCACTAGGCGAGGCTGACACCAGACTAACCCCATCACGAGGCGAGGCTGACACCAGACTGACACCATCACGAGGCGAGGCTGACACCAGACTGACACCATCATGATGTGAGGCTGACACCAGACTGACCCCATCACGAGGCGAGGCAGACACCAGACTGACCCCATCACGAGGCGAGGCTGACACCAGACTGACCCCATCACGAGGCGAGGATGACACCAGACTGACCCCATCACGAGGCGAGGCTGACACCATACTAACCCCATCACGAGGCGAGGCTGACACCAAACTGACCCCATCACGAGGCGAGGCTGACACCAGACTGACACCATCATGATGTGAGGCTGACACCAGACTAACCCCATCACGAGGCGAGGCTGACACCAAACTGACCCCATCACGAGGCGAGGCTGACACCAGACTGACACCATCACGAGGCGAGACTGACACCAGACTGACCCCATCACGAGGCGACGCTGACACCAGACTGACACCATCATGATGTGAGGCTGACACCAGACTGACCCCATCACGAGTCGAGGCTGACACCAGACTGACCCCATCACGAGGCGAGGCTGACACCAGACTGACCCCATCACGAGGCGAGGCTGACACCAGACTGACACCTTCATGATGTGAGGCTGACACCAGACTGACCCCATCACGAGGCGAGGCTGACACCAGACTGACCCCATCAAGATGTGAGGCTGACACCAGACTGACCCCATCACTAGGCGAGGCTGACACCAGACTAACCCCATCACGAGGCGAGGCTGACACCAGACTGACACCATCACGAGGCGAGGCTGACACCAGACTGACACCATCATGATGTGAGGCTGACACCAGACTGACCCCATCACGAGGCGAGGCTGACACCAGACTGACCCCATCACGAGGCGAGGCTGACACCGGACTGACACCATCATGATGTGAGGCTGACACAAGACTGACCCCATCACGAGGCGAGGCTGACACCAGACTGACCCCATCACGAGGCGAGGCTGACACCAGACTGACACCATCACGAGGCGAGGCTGACACCAGACTGACACCATCACGAGGCGAGACTGACACCGGACTGACCCCATCACGAGGCGAGGCTGACACCAGACTGACCCCATCAAGATGTGAGGCTGACACCAGACTGACCCCATCACTAGGCGAGGCTGACACCAGACTAACCCCATCACGAAGCGAGGCTGACACCAGACTGACACCATCATGAGGCGAGGCTGACACCAGACTGACACCATCATGATGTGAGGCTGACACCAGACTGACCTCATCACGAGGCGAGGCAGACACCAGACTGACCCCATCACGAGGCGAGGCTGACACCAGACTGACCCCATCACGAGGCGAGGATGACACCAGACTGACCCCATCACGAGGCGAGGCTGACACCATACTAACCCCATCACGAGGCGAGGCTGACACCAAACTGACCCCATCACGAGGCGAGGCTGACACCAGACTGACACCATCATGATGTGAGGCTGACACCAGACTAACCCCATCACGAGGCGAGGCTGACACCAAACTGACCCCATCACGAGGCGAGGCTGACACCAGACTGACACCATCATGATGTGAGGCTGATACCAGACTGACCCCATCACGAGGCGAGGCTGACACCAGACTGACCCCATCACGAGGCGAGACTGACACCGGACTGACCCCATCACGAGGCGAGGCTGACACCGGACTGACACCATCATGATGTGAGGCTGACACAAGACTGACCCCATCACGAGGCGAGGCTGACACCAGACTGACCCCATCACGAGGCGAGGCTGACACCAGACTGACCCCATCACGAGGCGAGGCTGACACCAGACTGACACCATCACGAGGCGAGACTGACACCAGACTGACCCCATCACGAGGCGACGCTGACACCAGACTGACCCCATCAAGATGTGAGGCTGACACCAGACTGACCCCATCACTAGGCGAGGCTTAAACCAGACTAACCCCATCACGAGGTGAGGCTGACACCAGACTGACACCATCACGAGGCGAGGCTGACACCAGACTGACCCCATCACGAGGCGAGGCTGACACCAGACTGACACCTTCATGATGTGAGGCTGACACCAGACTGACCCCATCACGAGGCGAGGCTGAAACCAGACTGACCACATCACGAGGCGAGGCTGACACCAGACTGACCCCATCACGAGGCGAGGCTGACACCAGACTGACCCCATCACAAGGCGAGACTGACACTGGACTGACCCCATCACGAGGCGAGGCTGACACCAGACTGACCCCATCAAGATGTGAGGCTGACACCAGACTGACCCCATCACTAGGCGAGGCTGACACCAGACTAACCCCATCACGAGGCGAGGCTGACACCAGACTGACACCATCACGAGGCGAGGCTGACACCAGACTGACACCATCATGATGTGAGGCTGACACCAGACTGACCCCATCACGAGGCGAGGCAGACACCAGACTGACCCCATCACGAGGCGAGGCTGACACCAGACTGACCCCATCACGAGGCGAGGATGACACCAGACTGACCCCATCACGAGGCGAGGCTGACACCATACTAACCCCATCACGAGGCGAGGCTGACACCAAACTGACCCCATCACGAGGCGAGGCTGACACCAGACTGACACCATCATGATGTGAGGCTGACACCAGACTAACCCCATCACGAGGCGAGGCTGACACCAAACTGACCCCATCACGAGGCGAGGCTGACACCAGACTGACACCATCATGATGTGAGGCTGATACCAGACTGACCCCATCACGAGGCGAGGCTGACACCAGACTGACCCCATCACGAGGCGAGACTGACACCGGACTGACCCCATCACGAGGCGAGGCTGACACCGGACTGACACCATCATGATGTGAGGCTGACACAAGACTGACCCCATCACGAGGCGAGGCTGACACCAGACTGACCCCATCACGAGGCGAGGCTGACACCAGACTGACCCCATCACGAGGCGAGGCTGACACCAGACTGACACCATCACGAGGCGAGACTGACACCAGACTGACCCCATCACGAGGCGACGCTGACACCAGACTGACCCCATCACGAGGTGAGGCTGACACCAGACTGACCCCATCACTAGGCGAGGCTTAAACCAGACTAACCCCATCACGAGGTGAGGCTGACACCAGACTGACACCATCACGAGGCGAGGCTGACACCAGACTGACCCCATCACGAGGCGAGGCTGACACCAGACTGACACCTTCATGATGTGAGGCTGACACCAGACTGACCCCATCACGAGGCGAGGCTGAAACCAGACTGACCCCATCACGAGGCGAGGCTGACACCAGACTGACCCCATCACGAGGCGAGGCTGACACCAGACTGACCCCATCACAAGGCGAGACTGACACTGGACTGACCCCATCACGAGGCGAGGCTGACACCGGACTGACACCATCATGATGTGAGGCTGACACCAGACTGACTCCATCACGGGGCGATGCTGACACCAGACTGACCCCATCACGAGGCGAGACTGACACCAGACTGACCCCATCAAGATGTGAGGCTGACACCAGACTGACCCCATCACTAGGCGAGGCTGACACCAGACTAACCCCATCACGAGGCGAGGCTGACACCAGACTGACACCATCACGAGGCGAAGCTGACACCAGACTGACACCATCATGATGTGAGGCTGACACCAGACTGACCCCATCACGAGGCGAGGCTGACACCAGACTGACACCATCACGAGGCGAGGCTGACACCAGACTGTCCGCATCAGGACGCGAGGCTGACACCAGACTGACCCTATCACGAGGCGAGGCTGACACCTGACTGACCCCATCACGAGGCGAGGCTGACACCAGACTGACCACATCACGAGGCGAGGCTGACACCAGACTGACACCATCACGAGGCGAGGCTGACACCAGACTGACACCATTACGAGGCGAGACTGACACCGGACTGACCCCATCACGAGGCGAGGCTGACACCAGACTGACCCCATCAAGATGTGAGGCTGACACCAGACTGACCCCATCACTAGGCGAGGCTGACACCAGACTAACCCCATCACGAGGCGAGGCTGACACCAGACTGACACCATCACGAGGCGAGGCTGACACCAGACTGACACCATCATGATGTGAGGCTGACACCAGACTGACCCCATCACGAGGCGAGGCTGACACCAGACTGACCCCATCACGAGGCGAGGCTGACACCAGACTGACCCCATCACGGGGCGAGGCTGACACCAGACTGACCCCATCACGAGGCGAGACTGACACCAGACTGACCCCATCATGATGTGAGGCTGACACCAGACTGACCCCATCACGAGGCGAGGCTGACACCAGACTGACACCATCACAAGGCAAAACTGACACCAGACTGACACTTTCATGATGTGAGGCTGACACCAGACTGACCCCATCACTAGGCGAGGCTGACACCAGACTGACCCCATCACGAGGCGAGGCTGACACCAGACTGACACCATCACGAGGCGAAGCTGACACCAGACTGACCCCATCACGAGGCGAGGCTGACACCTGACTGACACCATCACGAGGCGAGGCTGACATCAGACTGACACCATCACGAGGCGAGGCTGACACCAGACTGACCCCATCACGAGGCGAGGCTGATACAAGACTGACACCATCACGAGGCGAGGCTGTCACCAGACTGACCCTATCACGAGGCGAGGCTGACACCTGACTGACACCATCATGATGTGAGGCTGACACCAGACTGACCCCATCACGAGGCGAGGATGACACCAGACTGACCCCATCACGAGGCGAGGCTGACACCAGACTAACCCCATCACGAGGCGAGGCTGACACCAAACTGACCCCATCACGAGGCGAGGCTGACACCAGACTGACACCATCATGATGTGAGGCTGACACCAGACTGACCCCATCACGAGGCGAGGCTGACACCAGACTGACCCCATCACGAGGCGAGACTGACACCGGACTGACCCCATCACGAGGCGAGGCTGACACCGGACTGACACCATCATGATGTGAGGCTGACACAAGACTGACCCCATCACGAGGCGAGGCTGACACCAGACTGACCCCATCACGAGGCGAGGCTGACACCAGACTGACCCCATCACGAGGCGAGGCTGACACCAGACTGACACCATCACGAGGCGAGACTGACACCAGACTGACCCCATCACGAGGCGACGCTGACACCAGACTGACCCCATCAAGATGTGAGGCTGACACCAGACTGACCCCATCACTAGGCGAGGCTGAAACCAGACTAACCCCATCACGAGGTGAGGCTGACACCAGACTGACACCATAACGAGGCGAGGCTGACACCAGACTGACCCCATCACGAGGCGAGGCTGACACCAGACTAACACCTTCATGATGTGAGGCTGACACCAGACTGACCCCATCACGAGGCGAGGCTGAAACCAGACTGACCCCATCACGAGGCGAGGCTGACACCAGACTGACCCCATCACGAGGCGAGGCTGACACCAGACTGATCCCATCACGAGGCGAGACTGACACTGGACTGACCCCATCACGAGGCGAGGCTGACACCGGACTGACACCATCATGATGTGAGGCTGACACCAGACTGACTCCATCACGGGGCGATGCTGACACCAGACTGACCCCATCACAAGGCGAGACTGACACCAGACTGACCCCATCAAGATGTGAGGCTGACACCAGACTGACCCCATCACTAGGCGAGGCTGACACCAGACTAACCCCATCACGAGGCGAGGCTGACACCAGACTGACACCATCACGAGGCGAAGCTGACACCAGACTGACACCATCATGATGTGAGGCTGACACCAGACTGACCCCATCACGAGGCGAGGCTGACACCAGACTGACCCCATCACGAGGCGAGGCTGACACCAGACTGTCCGCATCAGGACGCGAGGCTGACACCAGACTGACCCTATCACGAGGCGAGGCTGACACCTGACTGACCCCATCACGAGGCGAGGCTGACACCAGACTGACCACATCACGAGGCGAGGCTGACACCAGACTGACACCATCACGAGGCGAGGCTGACACCAGACTGACACCATTACGAGGCGAGACTGACACCGGACTGACCCCATCACGAGGCGAGGCTGACACCAGACTGACCCCATCAAGATGTGAGGCTGACACCAGACTGACCCCATCACTAGGCGAGGCTGACACCAGACTAACCCCATCACGAGGCGAGGCTGACACCAGACTGACACCATCACGAGGCGAGGCTGACACCAGACTGACACCATCATGATGTGAGGCTGACACCAGACTGACCCCATCACGAGGCGAGGCTGACACCAGACTGACCCCATCACGAGGCGAGGCTGACACCAGACTGACCCCATCACGGGGCGAGGCTGACACCAGACTGACCCCATCACGAGGCGAGACTGACACCAGACTGACCCCATCATGATGTGAGGCTGACACCAGACTGACCCCATCACGAGGCGAGGCTGACACCAGACTGACACCATCACAAGGCAAAACTGACACCAGACTGACACTTTCATGATGTGAGGCTGACACCAGACTGACCCCATCACTAGGCGAGGCTGACACCAGACTGACCCCATCACGAGGCGAGGCTGACACCAGACTGACACCATCACGAGGCGAAGCTGACACCAGACTGACCCCATCACGAGGCGAGGCTGACACCTGACTGACACCATCACGAGGCGAGGCTGACACCAGACTGACACCATCACGAGGCGAGGCTGACACCAGACTGACCCCATCACGAGGCGAGGCTGATACAAGACTGACACCATCACGAGGCGAGGCTGTCACCAGACTGACCCTATCACGAGGCGAGGCTGACACCTGACTGACACCATCATGATGTGAGGCTGACACCAGACTGACCCCATCACGAGGCGAGGCTGACACCGGACTGACACCATCATGATGTGAGGCTGACACAAGACTGACCCCATCACGAGGCGAGGCTGACACCAGACTGACCCCATCACGAGGCGAGGCTGACACCAGACTGACCCCATCACGAGGCGAGGCTGACACCAGACTGACACCATCACGAGGCGAGACTGACACCAGACTGACCCCATCACGAGGCGACGCTGACACCAGACTGACCCCATCAAGATGTGAGGCTGACAGCAGACTGACCCCATCACTAGGCGAGGCTGAAACCAGACTAACCCCATCACGAGGTGAGGCTGACACCAGACTGACACCATAACGAGGCGAGGCTGACACCAGACTGACCCCATCACGAGGCGAGGCTGACACCAGACTAACACCTTCATGATGTGAGGCTGACACCAGACTGACCCCATCACGAGGCGAGGCTGAAACCAGACTGACCCCATCACGAGGCGAGGCTGACACCAGACTGACCCCATCACGAGGCGAGGCTGACACCAGACTGATCCCATCACGAGGCGAGACTGACACTGGACTGACCCCATCACGAGGCGAGGCTGACACCGGACTGACACCATCATGATGTGAGGCTGACACCAGACTGACTCCATCACGGGGCGATGCTGACACCAGACTGACCCCATCACGAGGCGAGGCTGACACCAGACTAACCCCATCACGAGGCGAGGCTGACACCAAACTGACCCCATCACGAGGCGAGGCTGACACCAGACTGACACCATCATGATGTGAGGCTGACACCAGACTGACCCCATCACGAGGCGAGGCTGACACCAGACTGACCCCATCACGAGGCGAGACTGACACCGGACTGACCCCATCACGAGGCGAGGCTGACACCGGACTGACACCATCATGATGTGAGGCTGACACAAGACTGACCCCATCACGAGGCGAGGCTGACACCAGACTGACCCCATCACGAGGCGAGGCTGACACCAGACTGACCCCATCACGAGGCGAGGCTGACACCAGACTGACACCATCACGAGGCGAGACTGACACCAGACTGACCCCATCACGAGGCGACGCTGACACCAGACTGACCCCATCAAGATGTGAGGCTGACACCAGACTGACCCCATCACTAGGCGAGGCTGAAACCAGACTAACCCCATCACGAGGTGAGGCTGACACCAGACTGACACCATAACGAGGCGAGGCTGACACCAGACTGACCCCATCACGAGGCGAGGCTGACACCAGACTAACACCTTCATGATGTGAGGCTGACACCAGACTGACCCCATCACGAGGCGAGGCTGAAACCAGACTGACCCCATCACGAGGCGAGGCTGACACCAGACTGACCCCATCACGAGGCGAGGCTGACACCAGACTGATCCCATCACGAGGCGAGACTGACACTGGACTGACCCCATCACGAGGCGAGGCTGACACCGGACTGACACCATCATGATGTGAGGCTGACACCAGACTGACTCCATCACGGGGCGATGCTGACACCAGACTGACCCCATCACGAGGCGAGACTGACACCAGACTGACCCCATCAAGATGTGAGGCTGACACCAGACTGACCCCATCACTAGGCGAGGCTGACACCAGACTAACCCCATCACGAGGCGAGGCTGACACCAGACTGACACCATCACGAGGCGAAGCTGACACCAGACTGACACCATCATGATGTGAGGCTGACACCAGACTGACCCCATCACGAGGCGAGGCTGACACCAGACTGACCCCATCACGAGGCGAGGCTGACACCAGACTGTCCGCATCAGGACGCGAGGCTGACACCAGACTGACCCTATCACGAGGCGAGGCTGACACCTGACTGACCCCATCACGAGGCGAGGCTGACACCAGACTGACCACATCACGAGGCGAGGCTGACACCAGACTGACACCATCACGAGGCGAGGCTGACACCAGACTGACACCATTACGAGGCGAGACTGACACCGGACTGACCCCATCACGAGGCGAGGCTGACACCAGACTGACCCCATCAAGATGTGAGGCTGACACCAGACTGACCCCATCACTAGGCGAGGCTGACACCAGACTAACCCCATCACGAGGCGAGGCTGACACCAGACTGACACCATCACGAGGCGAGGCTGACACCAGACTGACACCATCATGATGTGAGGCTGACACCAGACTGACCCCATCACGAGGCGAGGCTGACACCAGACTGACCCCATCACGAGGCGAGGCTGACACCAGACTGACCCCATCACGGGGCGAGGCTGACACCAGACTGACCCCATCACGAGGCGAGACTGACACCAGACTGACCCCATCATGATGTGAGGCTGACACCAGACTGACCCCATCACGAGGCGAGGCTGACACCAGACTGACACCATCACAAGGCAAAACTGACACCAGACTGACACTTTCATGATGTGAGGCTGACACCAGACTGACCCCATCACTAGGCGAGGCTGACACCAGACTGACCCCATCACGAGGCGAGGCTGACACCAGACTGACACCATCACGAGGCGAAGCTGACACCAGACTGACCCCATCACGAGGCGAGGCTGACACCAGACTGACACCATCACGAGGCGAGGCTGACACCAGACTGACCCCATCACGAGGCGAGGCTGATACAAGACTGACACCATCACGAGGCGAGGCTGACACCAGACTGACACCATCACGAGGCGAGGCTGACACCAGACTGACCCCATCACGAGGCGAGGCTGATACAAGACTGACACCATCACGAGGCGAGGCTGTCACCAGACTGACCCTATCACGAGGCGAGGCTGACACCTGACTGACACCATCATGATGTGAGGCTGACACCAGACTGACCCCATCACGAGGCGAGGCTGACACCGGACTGACACCATCATGATGTGAGGCTGACACAAGACTGACCCCATCACGAGGCGAGGCTGACACCAGACTGACCCCATCACGAGGCGAGGCTGACACCAGACTGACCCCATCACGAGGCGAGGCTGACACCAGACTGACACCATCACGAGGCGAGACTGACACCAGACTGACCCCATCACGAGGCGACGCTGACACCAGACTGACCCCATCAAGATGTGAGGCTGACAGCAGACTGACCCCATCACTAGGCGAGGCTGAAACCAGACTAACCCCATCACGAGGTGAGGCTGACACCAGACTGACACCATAACGAGGCGAGGCTGACACCAGACTGACCCCATCACGAGGCGAGGCTGACACCAGACTAACACCTTCATGATGTGAGGCTGACACCAGACTGACCCCATCACGAGGCGAGGCTGAAACCAGACTGACCCCATCACGAGGCGAGGCTGACACCAGACTGACCCCATCACGAGGCGAGGCTGACACCAGACTGATCCCATCACGAGGCGAGACTGACACTGGACTGACCCCATCACGAGGCGAGGCTGACACCGGACTGACACCATCATGATGTGAGGCTGACACCAGACTGACTCCATCACGGGGCGATGCTGACACCAGACTGAACCCATCACGAGGCGAGACTGACACCAGACTGACCCCATCAAGATGTGAGGCTGACACCAGACTGACCCCATCACTAGGCGAGGCTGACACCAGACTAACCCCATCACGAGGCGAGGCTGACACCAGACTGACACCATCACGAGGCGAGGCTGACACCAGACTGACAACATCATGATGTGAGGCTGACACCAGACTGACCCCATCACGAGGCGAGGCTGACACCAGACTGACACCATCACGAGGCGAGGCTGACACCAGACTGACACCTTCATGATGTGAGGCTGACGTCAGACTGACCCCATCACGAGGCGAGGCTGACACCATACTGACCCCATCACGAGGCGAGGTTGACACCAGACTGACCCCATCACGAGGCGAGGCTGACACCAGACTGACCCCATCACGAGGCGAGACTGACACCGGACTGACCCCATCACGAGGCGAGGTTGACACCAGACTGACCCCATCACGAGGCGAGACTGACACCGGACTGACCCCATCACGAGGCGAGGCTAACACCGGACTGACACCATCATGATGTGAGGCTGACACAAGACTGACCCCATCACGAGGCAAGGCTGACACCAGACTGACCACATCACGAGGCGAGGCTGACACCAGACTGACACCATCATGAGGCGAGGCTGACACCAGACTGACACCATCACGAGGCGAGACTGACACCGGACTGACCCCATCACGAGGCGAGGCTGACACCAGACTGACCCCATCAAGATGTGAGGCTGACACCAGACTGACCCCATCACTAGGCAAGGCTGACACCAGACTGACCACATCACGAGGCGAGGCTGACACCAGACTGACACCATCACGAGGCGAGGCTGACACCAGACTGACACCATCACGAGGCGAGACTGACACCGGACTGACCCCATCACGGGGCGAGGCTGACACCAGACTGACCCCATCAAGATGTGAGGCTGACACCAGACTGACCCCATCACTAGGCAAGGCTGACACCAGACTAACCCCATCACGAGACGAGGCTGACACCAGACTGACACCATCACGAGGCGAGGCTGACACCAGACTGACACCATCATGATGTGAGGCTGACACCAGACTGACCCCATCACGAGGCGAGGCTGACACCAGACTGACCCCATCACGAGGCGAGGCTGACACCAGACTGACCCCATCACGAGGCGAGGCTGACACCAGACTGACCCCATCACGAGGCGAGACTGACACCAGACTGACCCCATCATGATGTGAGGCTGACACCAGACTGACCCCATCACGAGGCGAGGCTGACACCAGACTGACCCCATCACGAGGCGAGGCTGACACCAGACTGACCCCATCACGAGGCGAGGCTGACACCAGACTGACCCCATCACGAGGCGAGACTGACACCAGACTGACCCCATCATGATGTGAGGCTGACACCAGACTGACCCCATCACGAGGCGAGGCTGACACCAGACTGACACCATCACAAGGCGAAACTGACACCAGACTGACACCATCACGAGGAGAGGCTGACACCAGACTGACACCATCACGAGGCGAGGCTGACACCAGACTGACCCTATCACGAGGCGAGGCTGACACCTGACTGACACCATCATGATGTGAGGCTGACACCAGACTGACCCCATCACGAGGCGAGGCTGACACCAGACTGACCCCATCACGAGGCGAGGCTGACACCAGACTGTCCGCATCAGGACGCGAGGCTGACACCAGACTGACCCTATCACGAGGCGAGGCTGACACCTGACTGACCCCATCACGAGGCGAGGCTGACACCAGACTGACCACATCACGAGGCGAGGCTGACACCAGACTGACACCATCACGAGGCAAGGCTGACACCAGACTGACACCATTACGAGGCGAGACTGACACCGGACTGACCCCATCACGAGGCGAGGCTGACACCAGACTGACCCCATCAAGATGTGAGGCTGACACCAGACTGACCCCATCACTAGGCGAGGCTGACACCAGACTAACCCCATCACGAGGCGAGGCTGACACCAGACTGACACCATCACGAGGCGAGGCTGACACCAGACTGACACCATCATGATGTGAGGCTGACACCAGACTGACCCCATCACGAGGCGAGGCTGACACCAGACTGACCCCATCACGAGGCGAGGCTGACACCAGACTGACCCCATCACGGGGCGAGGCTGACACCAGACTGACCCCATCACGAGGCGAGACTGACACCAGACTGACCCCATCATGATGTGAGGCTGACACCAGACTGACCCCATCACGAGGCGAGGCTGACACCAGACTGACACCATCACAAGGCAAAACTGACACCAGACTGACACTTTCATGATGTGAGGCTGACACCAGACTGACCCCATCACTAGGCGAGGCTGACACCAGACTGACCCCATCACGAGGCGAGGCTGACACCAGACTGACACCATCACGAGGCGAAGCTGACACCAGACTGACCCCATCACGAGGCGAGGCTGACACCTGACTGACACCATCACGAGGCGAGGCTGACACCAGACTGACACCATCACGAGGCGAGGCTGACACCAGACTGACCCCATCACGAGGCGAGGCTGATACAAGACTGACACCATCACGAGGCGAGGCTGTCACCAGACTGACCCTATCACGAGGCGAGGCTGACACCTGACTGACACCATCATGATGTGAGGCTGACACCAGACTGACCCCATCACGAGGCGAGGATGACACCAGACTGACCCCATCACGAGGCGAGGCTGACACCAGACTAACCCCATCACGAGGCGAGGCTGACACCAAACTGACCCCATCACGAGGCGAGGCTGACACCAGACTGACACCATCATGATGTGAGGCTGACACCAGACTGACCCCATCACGAGGCGAGGCTGACACCAGACTGACCCCATCACGAGGCGAGACTGACACCGGACTGACCCCATCACGAGGCGAGGCTGACACCGGACTGACACCATCATGATGTGAGGCTGACACAAGACTGACCCCATCACGAGGCGAGGCTGACACCAGACTGACCCCATCACGAGGCGAGGCTGACACCAGACTGACACCATCACGAGGCGAGACTGACACCAGACTGACCCCATCACGAGGCGACGCTGACACCAGACTGACCCCATCAAGATGTGAGGCTGACAGCAGACTGACCCCATCACTAGGCGAGGCTGAAACCAGACTAACCCCATCACGAGGTGAGGCTGACACCAGACTGACACCATAACGAGGCGAGGCTGACACCAGACTGACCCCATCACGAGGCGAGGCTGACACCAGACTAACACCTTCATGATGTGAGGCTGACACCAGACTGACCCCATCACGAGGCGAGGCTGAAACCAGACTGACCCCATCACGAGGCGAGGCTGACACCAGACTGACCCCATCACGAGGCGAGGCTGACACCAGACTGATCCCATCACGAGGCGAGACTGACACTGGACTGACCCCATCACGAGGCGAGGCTGACACCGGACTGACACCATCATGATGTGAGGCTGACACCAGACTGACTCCATCACGGGGCGATGCTGACACCAGACTGACCCCATCACGAGGCGAGACTGACACCAGACTGACCCCATCAAGATGTGAGGCTGACACCAGACTGACCCCATCACTAGGCGAGGCTGACACCAGACTAACCCCATCACGAGGCGAGGCTGACACCAGACTGACACCATCACGAGGCGAGGCTGACACCAGACTGACAACATCATGATGTGAGGCTGACACCAGACTGACCCCATCACGAGGCGAGGCTGACACCAGACTGACACCATCACGAGGCGAGGCTGACACCAGACTGACACCTTCATGATGTGAGGCTGACGTCAGACTGACCCCATCACGAGGCGAGGCTGACACCATACTGACCCCATCACGAGGCGAGGTTGACACCAGACTGACCCCATCACGAGGCGAGGCTGACACCAGACTGACCCCATCACGAGGCGAGACTGACACCGGACTGACCCCATCACGAGGCGAGGTTGACACCAGACTGACCCCATCACGAGGCGAGGCTGACACCAGACTGACCCCATCACGAGGCGAGACTGACACCGGACTGACCCCATCACGAGGCGAGGCTAACACCGGACTGACACCATCATGATGTGAGGCTGACACAAGACTGACCCCATCACGAGGCAAGGCTGACACCAGACTGACCACATCACGAGGCGAGGCTGACACCAGACTGACACCATCATGAGGCGAGGCTGACACCAGACTGACACCATCACGAGGCGAGACTGACACCGGACTGACCCCATCACGAGGCGAGGCTGACACCAGACTGACCCCATCAAGATGTGAGGCTGACACCAGACTGACCCCATCACTAGGCAAGGCTGACACCAGACTGACCACATCACGAGGCGAGGCTGACACCAGACTGACACCATCACGAGGCGAGGCTGACACCAGACTGACACCATCACGAGGCGAGACTGACACCGGACTGACCCCATCACGGGGCGAGGCTGACACCAGACTGACCCCATCAAGATGTGAGGCTGACACCAGACTGACCCCATCACTAGGCAAGGCTGACACCAGACTAACCCCATCACGAGACGAGGCTGACACCAGACTGACACCATCACGAGGCGAGGCTGACACCAGACTGACACCATCATGATGTGAGGCTGACACCAGACTGACCCCATCACGAGGCGAGGCTGACACCAGACTGACCCCATCACGAGGCGAGGCTGACACCAGACTGACCCCATCACGAGGCGAGGCTGACACCAGACTGACCCCATCACGAGGCGAGACTGACACCAGACTGACCCCATCATGATGTGAGGCTGACACCAGACTGACCCCATCACGAGGCGAGGCTGACACCAGACTGACCCCATCACGAGGCGAGGCTGACACCAGACTGACCCCATCACGAGGCGAGGCTGACACCAGACTGACCCCATCACGAGGCGAGACTGACACCAGACTGACCCCATCATGATGTGAGGCTGACACCAGACTGACCCCATCACGAGGCGAGGCTGACACCATCACAAGGCGAAACTGACACCAGACTGACACCATCACGAGGAGAGGCTGACACCAGACTGACACCATCACGAGGCGAGGCTGACACCAGACTGACCCTATCACGAGGCGAGGCTGACACCTGACTGACACCATCATGATGTGAGGCTGACACCAGACTGACCCCATCACGAGGCGAGGCTGACACCAGACTGACCCCATCACGAGACGAGGCTGACACCGGACTGACACCATCATGATGTGAGGCTGACACAAGACTGACCCCATCACGAGGCGAGGCTGACACCAGACTGACCACATCACGAGGCGAGGCTGACACCAGACTGACACCATCACGAGGCGAGGCTGACACCAGACTGACCACATCACGAGGCGAGGCTGACACCAGACTGACACCATCACGAGGCGAGGCTGACACCAGACTAACCCCATCACGAGGCGAGGCTGACACCAAACTGACCCCATCACGAGGCGAGGCTGACACCAGACTGACACCATCATGATGTGAGGCTGACACCAGACTGACCCCATCACGAGGCGAGGCTGACACCAGACTGACCCCATCACGAGGCAAGACTGACACCGGACTGACCCCATCACGAGGCGTGGCTGACACCGGACTGACACCATCATGATGTGAGGCTGACACAAGACTGACCCCATCACGAGGCGAGGCTGACACCAGACTGACCCCATCACGAGGCGAGGCTGACACCAGACTGACCCCATCACGAGGCGAGGCTGACACCAGACTGACACCATCACGAGGCGAGACTGACACCAGACTGACCCCATCACGAGGCGACGCTGACACCAGACTGACCCCATCAAGATGTGAGGCTGACACCAGACTGACCCCATCACTAGGCGAGGCTGAAACCAGACTAACCCCATCACGAGGTGAGGCTGACACCAGACTGACACCATCACGAGGCGAGGCTGACACCAGACTGACCCCATCACGAGGCGAGGCTGACACCAGACTGACACCTTCATGATGTGAGGCTGACACCAGACTGACCCCATCACGAGGCGAGGCTGAAACCAGACTGACCCCATCACGAGGCGAGGCTGACACCAGACTGACCCCATCACGAGGCGAGACTGACACTGGACTGACCCCATCACGAGGCGAGGCTGACACCGGACTGACACCATCATGATGTGAGGCTGACACCAGACTGACTCCATCACGGGGCGATGCTGACACCAGACTGACCCGATCACGAGGCGAGACTGACACCAGACTGACCCCATCAAGATGTGAGGCTGACACCAGACTGACCCCATCACTAGGCGAGGCTGACACCAGACTAACCCCATCACGAGGCGAGGCTGACACCAGACTGACACCATCACGAGGCGAGGCTGACACCAGACTGACAACATCATGATGTGAGGCTGACACCAGACTGACCCCATCACGAGGCGAGGCTGACACCAGACTGACACCATCACGAGGCGAGGCTGACACCAGACTGACACCTTCATGATGTGAGGCTGACGTCAGACTGACCCTATCACGAGGCGAGGCTGACACCAGACTGACCCCATCACGAGGCGAGGTTGACACCAGACTGACCCCATCACGAGGCGAGGCTGACACCAGACTGACCCCATCACGAGGCGAGACTGACACCGGACTGACCCCATCACGAGGCGAGGTTGACACCAGACTGACCCCATCACGAGGCGAGACTGACACCGGACTGACCCCATCACGAGGCGAGGCTAACACCGGACTGACACCATCATGATGTGAGGCTGACACAAGACTGACCCCATCACGAGGCGAGGCTGACACCAGACTGACCACATCACGAGGCGAGGCTGACACCAGACTGACACCATCACGAGGCGAGGCTGACACCAGACTGACACCATCACGAGGCGAGACTGACACCGGACTGACCCCATCACGAGGCGAGGCTGACACCAGACTGACCCCATCAAGATGTGAGGCTGACACCAGACTGACCCCATCACTAGGCAAGGCTGACACCAGACTGACCACATCACGAGGCGAGGCTGACACCGGACTGACACCATCATGATGTGAGGCTGACACAAGACTGACCCCATCACGAGGCGAGGCTGACACCAGACTGACCCCATCACGAGGCGAGGCTGACACCAGACTGACCCCATCACGAGGCGAGGCTGACACCAGACTGACACCATCACGAGGCGAGGCTGACACCAGACTGACACCATCACGAGGCGAGGCTGACACCAGACTGACCCCATCACGAGGCGAGGCTGACACCAGACTGACACCATCACGAGGCGAGACTGACACCAGACTGACCCCATCACGAGGCGACGCTGACACCAGACTGACCCCATCAAGATGTGAGGCTGACACCAGACTGACCCCATCACTAGGCGAGGCTGAAACCAGACTAACCCCATCACGAGGTGAGGCTGACACCAGACTGACACCATCACGAGGCGAGGCTGACACCAGACTGACCCCATCACGAGGCGAGGCTGACACCAGACTGACACCTTCATGATGTGAGGCTGACACCAGACTGACCCCATCACGAGGCGAGGCTGAAACCAGACTGACCCCATCACGAGGCGAGGCTGACACCAGACTGACCCCATCACGAGGCGAGGCTGACACCAGACTGACCCCATCACGAGGCGAGACTGACACTGGACTGACCCCATCACGAGGCGAGGCTGACACCGGACTGACACCATCATGATGTGAGGCTGACACCAGACTGACTCCATCACGGGGCGATGCTGACACCAGACTGACCCCATCACGAGGCGAGACTGACACCAGACTGACCCCATCAAGATGTGAGGCTGACACCAGACTGACCCCATCACGAGGCGAGGCTGACACCAGACTAACCCCATCACGAGGCGAGGCTGACACCAGACTGACACCATCACGAGGCGAGGCTGACACCAGACTGACAACATCATGATGTGAGGCTGACACCAGACTGACCCCATCACGAGGCGAGGCTGACACCAGACTGACACCATCACGAGGCGAGGCTGACACCAGACTGACACCTTCATGATGTGAGGCTGACGTCAGACTGACCCCATCACGAGGCGAGGCTGACACCAGACTGACCCCATCACGAGGCGAGGTTGACACCAGACTGACCCCATCACGAGGCGAGGCTGACACCAGACTGACCCCATCACGAGGCGAGGTTGACACCAGACTGACCCCATCACGAGGCGAGGCTGACACCAGACTGACCCCATCACGAGGCGAGACTGACACCAGACTGACCCCATCACGAGGCGAGACTGACACCGGACTGACCCCATCACGAGGCGAGGCTAACACCGGACTGACACCATCATGATGTGAGGCTGACACAAGACTGACAACATCACGAGGCGAGGCTGACACCAGATTGACCACATCACGAGGCGAGGCTGACACCAGACTGACACCATCACGAGGCGAGGCTGACACCAGACTGACACCTTCACGAGGCGAGACTGACACTGGACTGACCCCATCACGAGGCGAGGCTGACACCGGACTGACACCATCATGATGTGAGGCTGACACCAGACTGACTCCATCACGGGGCGATGCTGACACCAGACTGACCCGATCACGAGGCGAGACTGACACCAGACTGACCCCATCAAGATGTGAGGCTGACACCAGACTGACCCCATCACTAGGCGAGGCTGACACCAGACTAACCCCATCACGAGGCGAGGCTGACACCAGACTGACACCATCACGAGGCGAGGCTGACACCAGACTGACAACATCATGATGTGAGGCTGACACCAGACTGACCCCATCACGAGGCGAGGCTGACACCAGACTGACACCATCACGAGGCGAGGCTGACACCAGACTGACACCTTCATGATGTGAGGCTGACGTCAGACTGACCCTATCACGAGGCGAGGCTGACACCAGACTGACCCCATCACGAGGCGAGGTTGACACCAGACTGACCCCATCACGAGGCGAGGCTGACACCAGACTGACCCCATCACGAGGCGAGACTGACACCGGACTGACCCCATCACAAGGCGAGGTTGACACCAGACTGACCCCATCACGAGGCGAGGCTGACACCAGACTGACCCCATCACGAGGCGAGACTGACACCGGACTGACCCCATCACGAGGCGAGACTGACACCGGACTGACCCCATCACGAGGCGAGGCTAACACCAGACTGACCCCATCACGAGGCGAGGCTGACACCAGACTGACCCCATCACGAGGCGAGACTGACACCGGACTGACCCCATCACGAGGCGAGGTTGACACCAGACTGACCCCATCACGAGGCGAGGCTGACACCAGACTGACCCCATCACGAGGCGAGACTGACACCGGACTGACCCCATCACGAGGCGAGGCTGACACCAGACTGACCCCATCACGAGGCGAGGCTGACACCAGACTGACACCATCACGAGGCGAGGCTGACACCAGACTGACACCATCACGAGGCGAGACTGACACCGGACTGACCCCATCACGAGGCGAGGCTGACACCAGACTGACCCCATCAAGATGTGAGGCTGACACCAGACTGACCCCATCACTAGGCGAGGCTGACACCAGACTGACCACATCACGAGGCGAGGCTGACACCAGACTGACCCCATCACGAGGCGAGGCTGACACCAGACTGACACCATCACAAGGCGAAACTGACACCAGACTGACCACATCACGAGGCGAGGCTGACACCAGACTGACCCCATCACGAGGCGAGGCTGACACCGGACTGACACCATCATGATGTGAGGCTGACACAAGACTGACCCCATCACGAGGCGAGGCTGACACCAGACTGACCCCATCACGAGGCGAGGCTGACACCAGACTGACCCCATCACGAGGCGAGGCTGACACCAGACTGACACCATCACGAGGCGAGACTGACACCAGACTGACCCCATCACGAGGCGACGCTGACACCAGACTGACCCCATCAAGATGTGAGGCTGACACCAGACTGACCCCATCACTAGGCGAGGCTGAAACCAGACTAACCCCATCACGAGGTGAGGCTGACACCAGACTGACACCATCACGAGGCGAGGCTGACACCAGACTGACCCCATCACGAGGCGAGGCTGACACCAGACTGACACCTTCATGATGTGAGGCTGACACCAGACTGACCCCATCACGAGGCGAGGCTGAAACCAGACTGACCCCATCACGAGGCGAGGCTGACACCAGACTGACCCCATCACGAGGCGAGGCTGACACCAGACTGACCCCATCACGAGGCGAGACTGACACTGGACTGACCCCATCACGAGGCGAGGCTGACACCGGACTGACACCATCATGATGTGAGGCTGACACCAGACTGACTCCATCACGGGGCGATGCTGACACCAGACTGACCCCATCACAAGGCGAGACTGACACCAGACTGACCCCATCAAGATGTGAGGCTGACACCAGACTGACCCCATCACTAGGCGAGGCTGACACCAGACTAACCCCATCACGAGGCGAGGCTGACACCAGACTGACACCATCACGAGGCGAGGCTGACACCAGACTGACACCATCATGATGTGAGGCTGACACCAGACTGACCCCATCACGAGGCGAGGCTGACACCAGACTGACCCCATCACTAGTCGAGGCTGACACCAGACTGACAGCATCACGAGGCGAGGTTGACACCAGACTGACCCCATCACGAGGCGAGGCTGACACCAGACTGACCCCATCACGGGCGAGGCTGACACCAGACTGACCCTATCACGAGGCGAGGCTGACCCCAGACTGACCCCATCACGAGGCGAGGCTGACACCAGACTGACCACATCACGAGGCGAGACTGACACCAGACTGACCCCATCACGAGGCGAGGCTGACACCAGACTGACCCCATCACGATGCGAGACTGACACCAGACTGACCCCATCACGAGGCGAGATTGACACCAGACTGACCCCATCACTAGGCGAGGCTGAAACCAGACTAACCCCATCACTAGGCGAGGCTGACACCAGACTGACACCATCATGATGTGAGGCTGACACCAGACTGACCCCATCACGAGTCGAGGCTGACACCAGACTGACCCCATCACGAGGCGAGGCTGACACCAGACTGACCCCATCACGAGGCGAGGCTGACACCAGACTGACACCATCACAAGGCGAAACTGACACCAGACTGACACCATCACGAGGAGAGGCTGACACCAGACTGACACCATCACGAGGCGAGGCTGACACCAGACTGACCCTATCACGAGGCGAGGCTGACACCTGACTGACACCATCATGATGTGAGGCTGACACCAGACTGACCACATCACGAGGCGAGGCTGACACCAGACTGATACCATCATGATGTGAGGCTGACACCAGACTGACCCCATCACGAGGCGAGGATGACACCAGACTGACCCCATCACGAGGCGAGGCTGACACCAGACTGACCCCATCACGAGGCGAGGCTGACACCAAACTGACCCCATCACGAGGCGAGGCTGACACCAGACTGACCCCATCAAGATGTGAGGCTGACACCAGACTGACCCCAACACTAGGCAAGGCTGACACCAGACTAACCCCATCACGAGACGAGGCTGACACCAGACTGACACCATCACAAGGCGAAGCTGACACCAGACTGACACCATCATGATGTGAGGCTGACACAAGACTGACCCCATCACGAGGCGAGGCTGACACCAGACTGACCCCATCACGAGGCGAGGCTGACACCAGACTGACCCCATCACGAGGCGAGGCTGACACCAGACTGACACCATCACGAGGCGAGACTGACACCAGACTGACCCCATCACGAGGCGACGCTGACACCAGACTGACACCATCATGATGTGAGGCTGACACCAGACTGACCCCATCACGAGTCGAGGCTGACACCAGACTGACCCCATCACGAGGCGAGGCTGACACCAGACTGACCCCATCACGAGGCGAGGCTGACACCAGACTGACACCTTCATGATGTGAGGCTGACACCAGACTGACCCCATCACGAGGCGAGGCTGACACCAGACTGACCCCATCAAGATGTGAGGCTGACACCAGACTGACCCCATCACTAGGCGAGGCTGACACCAGACTAACCCCATCACGAGGCGAGGCTGACACCAGACTGACACCATCACGAGGCGAGGCTGACACCAGACTGACCCCATCACGAGGCGAGGCTGACACCATACTAACCCCATCACGAGGCGAGGCTGACACCAAACTGACCCCATCACGAGGCGAGGCTGACACCAGACTGACACCATCATGATGTAAGGCTGACACCGGACTAACCCCATCACGAGGCGAGGCTGACACCAAACTGACCCCATCACGAGGCGAGGCTGACACCAGACTGACACCATCATGATGTGAGGCTGACACCAGACTGACCCCATCACGAGGCGAGGCTGACACCAGACTGACCCCATCACGAGGCGAGACTGACACCGGACTGACCCCATCACGAGGCGAGGCTGACACCGAACTGACACCATCATGATGTGAGGCTGACACAAGACTGACCCCATCACGAGGCGAGGCTGACACCAGACTGACCCCATCACGAGGCGAGGCTGACACCAGACTGACCCCATCACGAGGCGAGGCTGACACCAGACTGACACCATCACGAGGCGAGACTGACACCAGACTGACCCCATCACGAGGCGACGCTGACACCAGACTGACCCCATCAAGATGTGAGGCTGACACCAGACTGACCCCATCACTAGGCGAGGCTGAAACCAGACTAACCCCATCACGAGGTGAGGCTGACACCAGACTGACACCATCACGAGGCGAGGCTGACACCAGACTGACCCCATCACGAGGCGAGGCTGACACCAGACTAACACCTTCATGATGTGAGGCTGACACCAGACTGACCCCATCACGAGGCGAGGCTGAAACCAGACTGACCCCATCACGAGGCGAGGCTGACACCAGACTGACCCCATCACGAGGCGATGCTGACACCAGACTGACCACATCACGAGGCGAGGCTGACACCAGACTGACACCATCATGAGGCAAGGCTGACACCAGACTGACACCATCACGAGGCGAGACTGACACCGGACTGACCCCATCACGAGGAGAGGCTGACACCAGACTGACCCCATCAAGATGTGAGGCTGACACCAGACTGACCCCATCACTAGGCAAGGCTGACACCAGACTGACCACATCACGAGGCGAGGCTGACACCAGACTGACACCATCACGAGGCGAGGCTGACACCAGACTGACACCATCACGAGGCGAGACTGACACCGGACTGACCCCATCACGGGGCGAGGCTGACACCAGACTGACCCCATCAAGATGTGAGGCTGACACCAGACTGACCCCATCACTAGGCAAGGCTGACACCAGACTAACCCCATCACGAGACGAGGCTGACACCAGACTGACACCATCACGAGGCGAGGCTGACACCAGACTGACACCATCATGATGTGAGGCTGACACCAGACTGACCCCATCACGAGGCGAGGCTGACACCAGACTGACCCCATCACGAGGCGAGGCTGACACCAGACTGACCCCATCACGAGGCGAGGCTGACACCAGACTGACCCCATCACGAGGCAAGACTGACACCAGACTGACCCCATCATGATGTGAGGCTGACACCAGACTGACCCCATCACGAGGCGAGGCTGACACCAGACTGACCCCATCACGAGGCGAGGCTGACACCAGACAGACCCCATCACGAGGCGAGGCTGACACAAGACTGACCCCATCACGAGGCGAGACTGACACCAGACTGACCCCATCATGATGTGAGGCTGACACCAGACTGACCCCATCACGAGGCGAGGCTGACACCAGACTGACACCATCACAAGGCGAAACTGACACCAGACTGACACCATCACGAGGAGAGGCTGACACCAGACTGACACCATCACGAGGCGAGGCTGACACCAGACTGACCCTATCACGAGGCGAGGCTGACACCTGACTGACACCATCATGATGTGAGGCTGACACCAGACTGACCCCATCACGAGGTGAGGCTGACACCAGACTGATACCATCACGAGGCGAGGCTGACACCAGACTGACACCATCATGATGTGAGGCTGACACCAGACTGACACCATCACGATGTGAGGCTGACACCATACTGACCCCATCACGAGGCGAGGATGACACCAGACTGACCCCATCACGAGGCGAGGCTGACACCAGACTGACCCCATCACGAGGCGAGGCTGACACCAAACTGACCCCATCACGAGGCGAGGCTGACACCAGACTGACCCCATCAAGATGTGAGGCTGACACCAGACTGACCCCATCACTAGGCAAGGCTGACACCAGACTAACCCCATCAAGAGACGAGGCTGACACCAGACTGACACCATCACAAGGCGAAGCTGACACCAGACTGACACCATCATGATGTGAGGCTGACACAAGACTGACCCCATCACGAGGCGAGGCTGACACCAGACTGACCCCATCACGAGGCGAGGCTGACACCAGACTGACCCCATCACGAGGCGAGGCTGACACCAGACTGACACCATCACGAGGCGAGACTGACACCAGACTGACCCCATCACGAGGCGACGCTGACACCAGACTGACACCATCATGATGTGAGGCTGACACCAGACTGACCCCATCACGAGTCGAGGCTGACACCAGACTGACCCCATCATGAGGCGAGGCTGACACCAGACTGACCCCATCACGAGGCAAGGCTGACACCAGACTGACACCTTCATGATGTGAGGCTGACACCAGACTGACCCCATCACGAGGCGAGGCTGACACCAGACTGACCCCATCAAGATGTGAGGCTGACACCAGACTGACCCCATCACTAGGCGAGGCTGACACCAGACTAACCCCATCACGAGGCGAGGCTGACACCAGACTGACACCATCACGAGGCGAGGCTGACACCAGACTGACACCATCATCATGTGAGGCTGACACAAGACTGACCCCATCACGAGGCGAGGCTGACACCAGACTGACCACATCACGAGGCGAGGCTGACACCAGACTGACACCATCACGAGGCGAGGCTGACACCAGACTGACACCATCACGAGGCGAGACTGACACCGGACTGACCCCATCACGAGGTGAGGCTGACACCAGACTGACCCCATCAAGATGTGAGGCTGACACCAGACTGACCCCATCACTAGGCGAGGCTGAAACCAGACTAACCCCATCACGAGGTGAGGCTGACACCAGACTGACACCATCACGAGGCGAGGCTGACACCAGACTGACCCCATCACGAGGCGAGGCTGACACCAGACTGACACCTTCATGATGTGAGGCTGACACCAGACTGACCCCATCACGAGGCGAGGCTGACACCAGACTGACCCCATCACGAGGCGAGGCTGACACCAGACTGACCCCATCACGAGGCGAGGCTGACACCAGACTGACCCCATCACGAGGCGAGACTGACACCAGACTGACCCCATCAAGATGTGAGGCTGACACCAGACTGACCCGATCACTAGGCGAGGCTGACACCAGACTAACCCCATCACGAGGCGAGGCTGACACCAGACTGACACCATCACGAGGCGAGGCTGACACCAGACTGACACCATCATGATGTGAGGCTGACACCAGACTGACCCCATCACGAGGCGAGGCTGACACCAGACTGACCCCATCACGAGGCGAGACTGACACCGGACTGACCCCATCACGAGGCGAGGCTGACACCGGACTGACACCATCATGATGTGAGGCTGACACAAGACTGACCCCATCACGAGGCGAGGCTGACACCAGACTGACCCCATCACGAGGCGAGGCTGACACCAGACTGACCCCATCACGAGGCGAGGCTGACACCAGACTGACACCATCACGAGGCGAGACTGACACCAGACTGACCCCATCACGAGGCGACGCTGACACCAGACTGACCCCATCAAGATGTGAGGCTGACACCAGACTGACCCCATCACTAGGCGAGGCTGAAACCAGACTAACCCCATCACGAGGTGAGGCTGACACCAGACTGACACCATCACGAGGCGAGGCTGACACCAGACTGACCCCATCACGAGGCGAGGCTGACACCAGACTGACACCTTCATGATGTGAGGCTGACACCAGACTGACCCCATCACGAGGCGAGGCTGAAACCAGACTGACCCCATCACGAGGCGAGGCTGACACCAGACTGACCCCATCACGAGGCGAGGCTGACACCAGACTGACCCCATCACGAGGCGAGACTGACACTGGACTGACCCCATCACGAGGCGAGGCTGACACCGGACTGACACCATCATGATGTGAGGCTGACACCAGACTGACTCCATCACGGGGCGATGCTGACACCAGACTGACCCCATCACGAGGCGAGACTGACACCAGACTGACCCCATCAAGATGTGAGGCTGACACTAGACTGACCCCATCACTAGGCGAGGCTGACACCAGACTAACCCCATCACGAGGCGAGGATGACACCAGACTGACACCATCACGAGGCGAGGCTGACACCAGACTGACACCATCATGATGTGAGGCTGACACCAGACTGACCCCATCACGAGGCTAGACTGACACCAGAATGACCCCATCACGGGGCGAGGCTGACACCAGACTGACCCCATCACTAGGCGAGGCTGACACCAGACTGACCCCATCACGAGGCGAGACTGACACCAGACTGACCCCATCACGAGGCGAGGCTGACACCAGACTGACCCCATCACTAGTCGAGGCTGACACCAGACTGACACCATCACGAGGCGAGGTTGACACCAGACTGACCCCATCACGAGGCGAGGCTGACACCAGACTGACCCCATCACGGGCGAGGCTGACACCAGACTGACCCTATCACGAGGCGAGGCTGACCCCAGACTGACCCCATCACGAGGCGAGGCCGACACCAGACTGACCCCATCACGAGGCGAGACTGACACCAGACTGACCCCATCACGAGGCGAGGCTGACACCAGACTGACCCCATCACGACGCGAGGCTGACACCAGACTGACACCATCACGATGCGAGACTGACACCAGACTGACCCCATCACGAGGCGAGATTGACACCAGACTGACCCCATCACGAGGCGAGGCTGACACCAGACTGACACCATCACGAGGCGAGACTGACACCAGACTGACCCCATCACGAGGCGAGGCTGACACCAGACTGACCCCATCACGAGGCGAGGCTGACACCAGACTGACACCATCATGATGTGAGGCTGACACCAGACTGACCCCATCACGAGGCGAGGCTGACACCAGACTGACACGATCACGAGGCGAGGCTGACACCCGGCTGACACCATCATGATGTGAGGCTGACACCAGACTGACCCCATCACGAGGCGAGGCTGTCACCAGACTGACACCATCATGATGTGAGGCTAACACCAGACTGACCCCATCACGAGGCGAGGCTGACACCAGACTGACCCCATCACGAGGTGAGGCTGACACCAGAATGACCCCATCACGAGGCGAGGCTGACACCAGACTGACACCATCACGAGGCGAGACTGACACCAGACTGACACCATCATGATGTGAGGCTGACACCAGAATGACCCCATCACGAGGCGAAGTGGACACCAGACTGACCCCATCACGAAGCGAGGCTGACACCAGACTGACCGCATCACGACGCGAGGCTGACACCAGACTGACACCATCACAAGGCGAGACTGACACCGGACTGACCCCATCACGAGGCGAGGTTGACACCAGACTGACCCCATCAAGATGTGAGGCTGAAACCAGACTGACCCCATCACTAGGCGAGGCTGACACCAGACTAACCCCATCAAGAGGCGAGTCTGACACCAGACTGACACCATCACGAGGCGAGGCTGACACCAGACTGACACCATCATGATGTGAGGCTGACACCAGACTGACCCCATCACGAGGCGAGGCTGACACCAGACTGAGCTCATCACGAGGCGAGGCTGATACAAGACTGACACCATCACGACGCGAGGCTGACACCAGACTGACCCTATCACGACGCGAGGCTGACACCTGACTGACACCATCATGATGTGAGGCTGACACCAGACTGACCCCAACACGAGGCGAGGCTGACACCAGACTGACACCATCACGAGGCGAGGCTGACACCAGACTGACACCATCATGATGTGAGGCTGACACCAGACTGAAACCATCATGATGTGAGGCTGACACCAGACTGACCCCATCACGAGGCGAGGCTGACACGAGACTGACCCCATCACGAGGCGAGGCTGACACCAGACTGACCCCATCACGAGGCGAGGCTTAAACCAGACTGACCCCATCACGAGGCGAGGCTGACACCAGACTGAAACCATCACGATGTGAGACTGACACCAGACAGACCTCATCACGAGGCGAGGCTGACACCAGACTGACCCCATCACGAGGCGAGGCTGACAGCAGACTGACCCCATCACGAGGCGAGACTGAAACCGGACTGACCCCATCACGGGGCGAGGCTGACACCAGACTGACACCATCATGATGTGAGGCTGACACCAGACTGACCCCATCACGAGTCGAGGCTGACACCAGACTGACCCCATCACGAGGCGAGGCTGACACCAGACTGACACCATCACGAGGCGAGGCTGAAACCAGACTGACCCCATCACGAGGCGAGGCTGACACCAGACTGAAACCATCACGATGTGAGACTTACACCAGACAGACCCCATCACGAGGCGAGGCTGACACCAGACTGACCCCATCACGAGGCGAGGCTGACAGCAGACTGACCCCATCACGAGGCGAGACTGAAACCGGACTGACCCCATCACGGGGCGAGGCTGACACCGGACTGACACCATCATGATATGAGGCTGACACCAGTCTGACCCCATCAAGATGTGAGGCTGACACCAGACTGACCTCATCACAAGGCGAGGCTCACACCAGACTAACCCCATCACGAGGCGAGGCTGACACTAGACTGACACCATCACGAGGCGAGGCTGACACCAGACTGACACCATCATGATGTGAGGCTGACACCAGACTGACCCCATCACGAGGCGAGGCTGACACCAGACTGACCCCATCACGAGGCGAGGCTGACACCAGACTGACCCCATCACGAGGCGAGGCTGACACCAGACTGACCCCATCACGAGGCGAGACAAACACCGGACTGTCCCCATCACGAGGCGAGGCTGACACCGGACTGACACCATCATGATGTGAGGCTGACACCAGACTGACCCCATCACGAGTCGAGACTGAAACCAGACTAACCCCATCACGAGGCGAGGCTGACACCAGACTGACACCATCATGATGTGAGGCTGACACCAGACTGACCCCATCACGAGTCGAGGCTGACACCAGACTGACCCCATCACGAGGCGAGGCTGACACCAGACTGACCCCATCACGAGGCGAGGCTGACACCAGACTGACACCTTCATGATGTGAGGCTGACACCAGACTGACCCCATCACGAGGCGAGGCTGACACCAGACTGACACGATCACGAGGCGAGGCTGACTCCAGACTGACACGATCACGAGGCGAGGCTAACACCCGGCTGACACCATCATGATGTGAGGCTGACACCAGACTGACCCCATCACGAGGCGAGGCTGACACCAGACTGACCTCATCACCAGGCGAGGCTGATACAAGACTGACACCATCACGAGGCGAGGCTGTCACCAGACTGACACCATCATGATGTGAGGCTAACACCAGACTGACCCCATCACGAGGCGAGGCTGACACCAGACTGTGCCTATCACTTGGCGAGGCTGACACCAGACTGACACCATCACGAGGCGAGGCTGACACCAGACTGACCCCATCACGAGGTGAGGCTGACACCAGAATGACCCCATCACGAGGCGAGGCTGACACCAGACTGACACCATCACGAGGCGAGACTGACACCGGACTGACCCCATCACGAGGCGAGGTTGACACCAGACTGACCCCATCAAGATGTGAGGCTGAAACCAGACTGACCCCATCACTAGGCGAGGCTGACACCAGACTAACCCCATCACGAGGCGAGTCTGACACCAGACTGACACCATCACGAGGCGAGGCTGACACCAGACTGACACCATCATGATGTGAGGCTGACACCAGACTGACCCCATCACGAGGCGAGGCTGACACCAGACTGAGCTCTTCACGAGGCGAGGCTGATACAAGACTGACACCATCATGATGTGAGGCTGACACCAGACTGACCCCAACACGAGGCGAGGCTGACACCAGACTGACACCATCACGAGGCGAGGCTGACACCAGACTGGCACCATCATGATGTGAGGCTGACACCAGACTGAAACCATCATGATGTGAGGCTGACACCAGACTGACCCCATCACGAGGCGAGGCTGACACGAGACTGACCCCATCACGAGGCGAGGCTGACACCAGACTGACCCCATCACGAGGCGAGGCTGAAACCAGACTGACCCCATCACGAGTCGAGGCTGACACCAGACTGAAACCATCACGATGTGAGACTGACACCAGACAGACCCCATCACGAGGCGAGGCTGACACCAGACTGACCCCATCACGAGGCGAGGCTGACAGCAGACTGACCCCATCACGAGGCGAGACTGAAACCGGACTGACCCCATCACGGGGCGAGGCTGACACCGGACTGACACCATCATGATATGAGGCTGACACCAGACTGACCCCATCAAGATGTGAGGCTGACACCAGACTGACCTCATCACAAGGCGAGGCTCACACCAGACTAACCCCATCACGAGGCGAGGCTGACACTAGACTGACACCATCACGAGGCGAGGCTGACACCAGACTGACACCATCATGATGTGAGGCTGACACCAGACTGACCCCATCACGAGGCGAGGCTGACACCAGACTGACCCCATCACGAGGCGAGGCTGACAGCAGACTGACCCCATCACGAGGCGAGACTGAAACCGGACTGACCCCATCACGGTGCGAGGCTGACACCGGACTGACACCATCATGATATGAGGCTGACACCAGTCTGACCCCATCAAGATGTGAGGCTGACACCAGACTGACCTCATCACAAGGCGAGGCTCACACCAGACTAACCCCATCACGAGGCGAGGCTGACACTAGACTGACACCATCACGAGGCGAGGCTGACACCAGACTGACACCATCATGATGTGAGGCTGACACCAGACTGACCCCATCACGAGGCGAGGCTGACACCAGACTGACCCCATCACGAGGCGAGGCTGACACCAGACTGACCCCATCACGAGGCGAGGCTGACACCAGACTGACCCCATCACGAGGCGAGACAAACACCGGACTGTCCCCATCACGAGGCGAGGCTGACACCGGACTGACACCATCATGATGTGAGGCTGACACCAGACTGACCCCATCACGAGTCGAGACTGAAACCAGACTAACCCCATCACGAGGCGAGGCTGACACCAGACTGACACCATCATGATGTGAGGCTGACACCAGACTGACCCCATCACGAGTCGAGGCTGACACCAGACTGACCCCATCACGAGGCGAGGCTGACACCAGACTGACCCCATCACGAGGCGAGGCTGACACCAGACTGACACCTTCATGATGTGAGGCTGACACCAGACTGACCCCATCACGAGGCGAGGCTGACACCAGACTGACACGATCACGAGGCGAGGCTGACTCCAGACTGACATGATCACGAGGCGAGGCTAACACCCGGCTGACACCATCATGATGTGAGGCTGACACCAGACTGACCCTATCACGAGGCGAGGCTGACACCAGACTGACCTCATCACCAGGCGAGGCTGATACAAGACTGACACCATCACGAGGCGAGGCTGTCACCAGACTGACACCATCATGATGTGAGGCTAACACCAGACTGACCCCATCACGAGGCGAGGCTGACACCAGACTGTCCCTATCACTTGGCGAGGCTGACACCAGACTGACACCATCACGAGGCGAGGCTGACACCAGACTGACCCCATCACGAGGTGAGGCTGACACCAGAATGACCCCATCACGAGGCGAGGCTGACACCAGACTGACACCATCACGAGGCGAGACTGACACCGGACTGACCCCATCACGAGGCGAGGTTGACACCAGACTGACCCCATCAAGATGTGAGGCTGAAACCAGACTGACCCCATCACTAGGCGAGGCTGACACCAGACTAACCCCATCACGAGGCGAGTCTGACACCAGACTGACACCATCACGAGGCGAGGCTGACACCAGACTGACACCATCATGATGTGAGGCTGACACCAGACTGACCCCATCACGAGGCGAGGCTGACACCAGACTGAGCTCATCACGAGGCGAGGCTGATACAAGACTGACACCATCACGACGCGAGGCTGACACCAGACTGACCCTATCATGAGGCGAGGCTGACACCTGACTGACACCATCATGATGTGAGGCTGACACCAGACTGACCCCAACACGAGGCGAGGCTGACACCAGACTGACACCATCACGAGGCGAGGCTGACACCAGACTGGCACCATCATGATGTGAGGCTGACACCAGACTGAAACCATCATGATGTGAGGCTGACACCAGACTGACCCCATCACGAGGCGAGGCTGACACGAGACTGACCCCATCACGAGGCGAGGCTGACACCAGACTGACCCCATCACGAGGCGAGGCTGAAACCAGACTGACCCCATCACGAGTCGAGGCTGACACCAGACTGAAACCATCACGATGTGAGACTGACACCAGACAGACCCCATCAGGAGGCGAGGCTGACACCAGACTGACCCCATCACGAGGCGAGGCTGACAGCAGACTGACCCCATCACGAGGCGAGACTGAAACCGGACTGACCCCATCACGGGGCGAGGCTGACACCGGACTGACACCATCATGATATGAGGCTGACACCAGACTGACCCCATCAAGATGTGAGGCTGACACCAGACTGACCTCATCACAAGGCGAGGCTCACACCAGACTAACCCCATCACGAGGCGAGGCTGACACTAGACTGACACCATCACGAGGCGAGGCTGACACCAGACTGACACCATCATGATGTGAGGCTGACACCAGACTGACCCCATCACGAGGCGAGGCTGACACCAGACTGACCCCATCACGAGGCGAGGCTGACACCAGACTGACCCCATCACGAGGCGAGGCTGACACCAGACTGACCCCATCACGAGGCGAGACAAACACCGGACTGTCCCCATCACGAGGCGAGGCTGACACCGGACTGACACCATCATGATGTGAGGCTGACACCAGACTGACCCCATCACGAGGTGAGGCTGACACCAGACTGACACCATCACGAGGCGAGGCTGAGACCAGACTGACACCATTACGAGGCGAGACTGAAACCGGACTGACCGCATCACGAGGCGAGGCTGACACCAGACTGACTCCATCACGAGGCTAGGCTAACACCAGACTTACACCATCATGATGTGAGGCTGACACCAGACTGACCGCATCACGAGGCGAGGCTGACACCAGACTGACCCTAATCACTAGGCGAGGCTGACACCAGACTGACACCATCAGGAGGCGAAGCTGACACCAGACTGACACCATTACGAGGCGAGGCTGACACCTGACTGACACCATCACGAGGCGAGGCTGACACCATACTGACCCCATCACGAGGCGAGGCTGACACTAGAATGACACCATCACGAGGCGAGACTGACACCAGACTGACCCCATCACGAGGCGAGGCTGACACCAGACTGACCCCATCACGAGGCGAGGCTTTCACCAGACTGACCCCATCACGAGGCGAGGCTGACACCAGACTGACACAATCATGAGGCGAGGCTGACACCAGACTGACACCATCACGAGGCGAGACTGACACCAGACTGACCCCATCATGATTTGAGGCTGACACCAGACTGACCCCATCACTAGGCGAGGCTGACACCAGACTGAAACCATCACGAGGCGAAGCTGACACCAGACTGACACCATCACGAGGCGAGGCTGACACCAGACTGACACCATCATGATGTGAGGCTGACACCAGACTGACCCCATGAAGAGGCTAGGCTGACACCAGACTGACCCCATCACGAGGCGAGGCTGACACCAGACTTACACCATCATGATGTGAGGCTGACACCAGACTGACCCTATCACGATGTGAGGCTTACACCAGACTGACACCATCACGAGGTGAGACTGACACCAGACTGACCCCATCACGAGGCGAGGCTGACACCAGACTGACACCTTCATGATGTGAGGCTGACACCAGACTGACCCCATCACGAGGCGAGGCTGACACCAGACTGACCCCATCAAGATGTGAGGCTGACACCAGACTGACCCCATCACTAGGCGAGGCTGACACCAGACTAACCCCATCACGAGGCGAGGCTGACACCAGACTGACACCATCACGAGGCGAGGCTGACACCAGACTGACACCATCATGATGTGAGGCTGACACTAGACTGACCCCATCACGAGGCGAGGCTGACACCAGACTGACCCCATCACGAGGCGAGGCTGACACCGGACTGACACCATCATGATGTGAGGCTGACACAAGACTGACCCCATCACGAGGCGAGGCTGACACCAGACTGACCACATCACGAGGCGATGCTGACACCAGACTGACACCATCACGAGGCGAGGCTGACACCAGACTGACACCATCACGAGGCGAGACTGACACCGGACTGACCCCATCACGAGGCGAGGCTGACACCAGACTGACCCCATCAAGATGTGAGGCTGACACCAGACTGACCCCATCACTAGGCGAGGCTGACACCAGACTAACCCCATCACGAGGCGAGGCTGACACCAGACTGACACCATCACGAGGCGAGGCTGACACCAGACTGACACCATCATAATGTGAGGCTGACACCAGACTGACCCCATCACGAGACGTGGCTGACACCAGACTGACCCCATCATGATGTGAGGCTGACACCAGAATGACCCCATCACTAGGCGAAGCTGACACCAGACTGACCCCATCTCGAGGCGAGGCTGACACCAGACTGACACCATCACGAGGCGAGGCTGACACCAGACTGACACCATCATAATGTGAGGATGACACCAGACTGACCCCATCACGAGGCGAGACTGACACCAGACTGACCCCATCACGAGGCGAGACTGACACCAGACTGACCCCATCACGAGGCGAGACTGACACCAGACTGACCCCATCACGAGGCGAGGCTGACACCAGACTGACCCCATCACTAGGCGAGGCTGACACCAGACTGACCCCATCACGAGGCGAGACTGACACCAGACTGACCCCATCACGAGGCGAGGCTGACACCAGACTGACCCCATCACGAGGCGAGGCTGACACCAGACTGACCCCATCACGAGTCGAGGCTGACACCAGACTGACCCCATCATGAGGCGAGGCTGACACCAGACTGACCCCATCACGAGGCGAGGCTGACATCAGACTGACACCATCACGAGGCGAGGCTGACACCAGACTGACCCCATCACGATGTGAGGCTGACACTAGACTGACACCATCACTAGGCGAGACTGACACCAGACTGACCCCATCACGAGGCGAGGCTGACACCAGACTGACACCATCATGATGTGAGGCTGACACCAGACTGACCCCATCACGAGGCGAGGGTGACACCAGACTGACCCCATCACGAGGCGAGGCTGACACCAGACTGACACAATCATGATGTGAGGCTGACACCAGACTGACCCCATCACGAGGCGAGGCTGACATTAGACTGACCCTATCACTAGGCGAGGCTGACACCAGACTGACCCCATCACGAGGCGAGGCTGACACCAGACTGACACCATCATGATTTGAGGCTGACACCAGACTGACCCCATCACGAGGTGAGGCTGTCACCAGACTGACACCATCACGAGGCGAGGCTGACACCAGACGGACACCATCACGAGGCGAGGCTGACACTAGACTGACCCAATCACGAGGCGAGGCTGACACCAGACGGACACCATCACGAGGTGAGGCTGACACCAGACTGACACAATCACGAGGCAAGGCTGACACCAGACTGACACCATCATGATGTGAGGCTGACACCAGACTGACACAATCACGAGGCAAGGCTGACACCAGACTGACACCATCATGATGTGAGGCTGACACCAGACTGACCTCATCATGAGTCGAGACTGACACCAGACTGACCCCATCACGAGGCAAGGCTGACACCAGACTGACCCCATCACGAGGCGAGGCTGACACCAGACTGACCCCATTACGAGGCGAGGCTGACACCAGACTGACCCCATCACGAGGCGAGGCTGACACCTGACTGACACCATCATGATGTGAGGCTGACACCAGACTGACCCCATCACTAGGCGAGGCTGACACCAGACTGATCCCATCACGAGGCGAGGCTGACACCAGACTGACACCATCATGATGTGAGGCTGACACCAGACTGACACCATCATGATGTGAGGCTGACACCAGACTGACACCATCACGAGGCGAGGCTGACACCAGACTGACACCATCACGAGGCGAGGCTGACACCAGACTGACACCATCATGATGTGAGGCTGACACCAGACTGATCCCATCACGAGGCGAGGGTGACACCAGACTGACCCTATCACTAGGCGAGGCTGACACCAGACTGACACCATCATGATGTGAGGCTGACACCAGACTGACACCATCATGATGTGAGGCTGACACCAGACTGACCCCATCATGATGTGAGGCTGACACTAGACTGACACCATCACTAGGCGAGACTGACACCAGACTGACACCATCACGAGGCGAGGCTGACACCAGACTGACCCCATCATGATGTGAGGCTGACACTAGACTGACACCATCACTAGGCGAGAATGACACCAGACTGACCCCATCACGAGGCGAGGCTGACACCAGACTGACACAATCATGATGTGAGGCTGACACCAGACTGACCCCATCACGAGGCGAGGCTGACACCAGACTGAACCTATCACTAGGCGAGGCTGACACCAGACGGACACCATCACGAGGCGAGGCTGACACTAGACTGACCCAATCACGAGGCGAGGCTGACACCAGACGGACACCATCACGAGGTGAGGCTGACACCAGACTGACACAATCACGAGGCGAGGCTGACACCAGACTGACACCATCATGATGTGAGGCTGACACCAGACTGACCTCATCATGAGGCGAGACTGACACCAGACTGACCCCATCACGAGGCAAGGCTGACACCAGACTGACCCCATCACGAGGCGAGGCTGACACCAGACTGACACCATCACGAGGCGAGGCTGACACCAGACTGACCCCATCACGAGGCGAGGCTGACACCAGACTGACACAATCATGAGGCGAGGCTGACACCTGACTGACACCATCATGATGTGAGGCTGACACCAGACTGACCCCATCACTAGGCGAGGCTGACACCAGACTGACCCCATCACGAGGCGAGGCTGACACCAGACTGACCCTATCACTAGGCGAGGCTTATACCAGACTGACACCATCTCGAGGCGAGGCTGACACCAGACTGACCACATAACGAGGCGAGGCTGACACCAGACTGACCCCATCATGATGTGAGGCTGACACCAGACTGACCCCATCACTAGGCGAGGCTGACACCAGACTGACCCCATCACGAGGCGAGGCTGACACCAGACTGACACCATCACGAGGCGAGGCTGACACCAGACTGACACCATCACGAGGCGAGGCTGACACCAAACTGACACCATCATAATGTGAGGCTGACACCAGACTGACCCCATCACGAGACGTGGCTGACACCAGACTGACCCCATCATGATGTGAGACTGACACCAGAATGACCCCATCACTAGGCGAGGCTGACACCAGACTGACCCCATCACGAGGCGAGGCTGACACCAGACTGACACCATCACGAGGCGAGGCTGACACCAGACTGACACCATCATAATGTGAGGCTGACACCAGACTGACCCCATCACGAGGCGAGACTGACACCAGACTGACCCCATCACGAGGCGAGACTGACACCAGACTGACCCCATCACGAGGCGAGACTGACACCAGACTGACCCCATCACGAGGCGAGGCTGACACCAGACTGACCCCATCACTAGGCGAGGCTGACACCAGACTGACCCCATCACGAGGCGAGACTGACACCAGACTGACCCCATCACGAGGCGAGGCTGACACCAGACTGACCCCATCACGAGTCGAGGCTGACACCAGACTGACCCCATCATGAGGCGAGGCTGACACCAGACTGACACCATCACGAGGCGAGGCTGACACCAGACTGACCCCATCATGATGTGAGGCTGACACTAGACTGACACCATCACTAGGTGAGACTGACACCAGACTGACCCCATCACGAGGCGAGGCTGACACCAGACTGACCCCATCACGAGGCGAGGCTGACACCAGACTGACACCATCACGAGGCGAGGCTGACACCAGACTGACACCATCATGATGTGAGGCTGACACCAGACTGACCCCATCACGAGGCGAGACTGACAACAGACTGACCCCATTACGAGGCGAGACTGACACCAGACTGACCCCATCACGAGGCGAGACTGACACCAGACTGACCCCATCATGATGTGAGGCTGACACCAGACTGACCCCATCACGAGGCGATGCTGACACCAGACTTACCCCATCACGAGGCGAGGCTGACACCAGACTGACACCATCACAAGGTGAAGCTGACACCAGATTGACACCATCATGATGTGAGGCTGAAACCAGACTGACCCCGTCAAGGAGCGAGGCTGACACCAGACTGACCCCATCACGAGGCAAGGCTGACACTAGACTGACCCCATCACAAGGCGAGACTGACACCAGACTGACCCAATCACGAGGTGAGGCTGACACTAGACTGACCCCATCACGAGGCGAGACTGACACCAGACTGACCCCATCACGAGGCGAGGCTGACACCAGACTGACCCCATCACGAGGCGAGACTGACACCAGACTGACCCCATCACGAGGCGAGGCTGACACCAGACTGACCTCATCACGAGGCGAGGCTGACACCAGACTGACCCCATCACGAGGCGAGTCTGACACCAGACTGACCCCATCACGAGGCGAGGCTGACACCAGACTGACACCATCACGAGGCGAGGCTGACACCAGACTGACACCATCACGAGGCAAGGCTGACACCAGACTGACCCCATCACGAGGCGAGGCTGACACCTGACTGACACCATCAGGATGTGAGGCTGACACCAGACTGACCCCATCACGAGGCGAGGCTGACACGAGACTGACCCCATCACGAGGCGAGGCTGACACCAGACTGACCCCATCACGAGGCGAGGCTGACACCAGAGACTGACCCCATCACGAGGCGAGACTGAAACCAGACTGACCCCATCAGGAGGCGAGGCTGACACCAGACTGACCCCATCACGAGGCGAGGCTGACACCAGACTGACACCATCATGATGTGAGGCTGACACCAGACTGACCCCATCACGAGGCGAGACTGACACCAGACTGACCCCATCACGAGGCGAGGCTGACACCAGACTGACACCATCATGATGTGAGGCTGACACCAGACTGACCTCATCACGAGGCGAGGCTGACACCAGACTGACACCATCACGAGGCGAGGCTGACACCAGACTGACACCATCATGATGTGAGGCAGACACCAGACTGATCCCATCACGAGGCGAGGGTGACACCAGACTGACCCTATCACTAGGCGAGGCTGACACCAGACTGACCCCATCACGAGGCGAGGCTGACACCAGACTGACCCCATCACGAGGCGAGGCTGACACCAGACTGACCCCATCACGAGGCGAGGCTGACACCAGACTGACCCCATCACGAGGCGAGGCTGACACCAGACTGACACCATCACGAGGCGAGGCTGACACCAGACTGACACCATCATAATGTGAGGCTGACACCAGACTGACCCCATCACGAGGCGAGACTGACACCAGACTGACCCCATCACGAGGCGAGACTGACACCAGACTGACCCCATCACGAGGCGAGACTGACACCAGACTGACCCCATCACGAGGCGAGGCTGACACCAGACTGACCCCATCACTAGGCGAGGCTGACACCAGACTGACCCCATCACGAGGCGAGACTGACACCAGACTGACCCCATCACGAGGCGAGGCTGACACCAGACTGACCCCATCACGAGGCGAGGCTGACACCAGACTGACCCCATCACGAGTCGAGGCTGACACCAGACTGACCCCATCATGAGGCGAGGCTGACACCAGACTGACCCCATCACGAGGCGAGGCTGACATCAGACTGACACCATCACGAGGCGAGGCTGACACCAGACTGACCCCATCATGATGTGAGGCTGACACTAGACTGACACCATCACTAGGTGAGACTGACACCAGACTGACCCCATCACGAGGCGAGGCTGACACCAGACTGACCCCATCACGAGGCGAGGCTGACACCAGACTGACACCATCACGAGGCGAGGCTGACACCAGACTGACACCATCATGATGTGAGGCTGACACCAGACTGACCCCATCACGAGGCGAGACTGACAACAGACTGACCCCATTACGAGGCGAGACTGACACCAGACTGACCCCATCACGAGGCGAGACTGACACCAGACTGACCCCATCATGATGTGAGGCTGACACCAGACTGACCCCATCACGAGGCGATGCTGACACCAGACTTACCCCATCACGAGGCGAGGCTGACACCAGACTGACACCATCACAAGGTGAAGCTGACACCAGATTGACACCATCATGATGTGAGGCTGACACCAGACTGACCCTGTCACGGAGCGAGGCTGACACCAGACTGACCCCATCACGAGGCGAGGCTGACACCAGACTGACCCCATCACTAGGCGAGACTGACACCAGACTGACCCCATCACGAGGCGAGGCTGACACCAGACTGACCCCATCACTAGGCGAGGCTGACACCAGACTGACCCCATCACGAGGCGAGACTGACACCAGACTGACCCCATCACGAGGCGAGGCTGACACCAGACTGACCCCATCACGAGGCGAGACTGACACCAGACTGACCCCATCACGAGGCGAGGCTGACACCAGACTGACCCCATCACGAGGCGAGGCTGACACCAGACTGACACCATCACGAGGCGAGGCTGACACCAGACTGACACCATCATGATGTGAGGCTGACACCAGACTGACCCCATCACGAGGCGAGACTGACAACAGACTGACCCCATTACGAGGCGAGACTGACACCAGACTGACACCATCACAAGGTGAAGCTGACACCAGATTGACACCATCACAAGGTGAAGCTGACACCAGATTGACACCATCATGATGTGAGGCTGACACCAGACTGACCCTGTCACGGAGCGAGGCTGACACCAGACTGACCCCATCACGAGGCGAGGCTGACACTAGACAGACCCCATCACTAGGCGAGACTGACACCAGACTGACCCAATCACGAGGTGAGGCTGACACTAGACTGACCCCATCACGAGGCGAGACTGACACCAGACTGACCCCATCACGAGGCGAGGCTGACACCAGACTGACCCCATCACGAGGCGAGTCTGACACCAGACTGACCCCATCACGAGGCGAGGCTGACACCAGACTGACCTCATCACGAGGCGAGGCTGACACCAGACTGACCCCATCACGAGGCGAGTCTGACACCAGACTGACCCCATCACGAGGCGAGGCTGACACCTGACTGACACCATCATGATGTGAGGCTGACACCAGACTGACCCCATCACTAGGCGAGGCTGACACCAGACTGACCCCATCACGAGGCGAGGCTGACACCAGACTGACACCATCACGAGGCGAGGCTGACACCAGACTGACACCATCATAATGTGAGGCTGACACCAGACTGACCCCATCACGAGGCGAGACTGACACCAGACTGACCCCATCACGAGGCGAGACTGACACCAGACTGACCCCATCACGAGGCGAGACTGACACCAGACTGACCCCATCACGAGGCGAGGCTGACACCAGACTGACCCCATCACTAGGCGAGGCTGACACCAGACTGACCCCATCACGAGGCGAGACTGACACCAGACTGACCCCATCACGAGGCGAGGCTGACACCAGACTGACCCCATCACGAGTCGAGGCTGACACCAGACTGACCCCATCATGAGGCGAGGCTGACACCAGACTGACACCATCACGAGGCGAGGCTGACACCAGACTGACACCATCACGAGGCGAGGCTGACACCAGACTGACACCATCATGATGTGAGGCTGACACCAGACTGACCCCATCACGAGGCGAGACTGACAACAGACTGACCCCATTACGAGGCGAGACTGACACCAGACTGACCCCATCACGAGGCGAGACTGACACCAGACTGACCCCATCATGATGTGAGGCTGACACCAGACTGACCCCATCACGAGGCGATGCTGACACCAGACTTACCCCATCACGAGGCGAGGCTGACACCAGACTGACACCATCACAAGGTGAAGCTGACACCAGATTGACACCATCATGATGTGAGGCTGAAACCAGACTGACCCCGTCAAGGAGCGAGGCTGACACCAGACTGACCCCATCATGAGGCGAGGCTGACACTAGACTGACCCCATCACAAGGCGAGACTGACACCAGACTGACCCAATCACGAGGTGAGGCTGACACTAGACTGACCCCATCACGAGGCGAGACTGACACCAGACTGACCCCATCACGAGGCGAGGCTGACACCAGACTGACCCCATCACGAGGCGAGACTGACACCAGACTGACCCCATCACGAGGCGAGGCTGACACCAGACTGACCTCATCACGAGGCGAGGCTGACACCAGACTGACCCCATCACGAGGCGAGTCTGACACCAGACTGACCCCATCACGAGGCGAGGCTGACACCAGACTGACACCATCACGAGGCGAGGCTGACACCAGACTGACACCATCACGAGGCAAGGCTGACACCAGACTGACCCCATCACGAGGCGAGGCTGACACCTGACTGACACCATCAGGATGTGAGGCTGACACCAGACTGACCCCATCACGAGGCGAGGCTGACACGAGACTGACCCCATCACGAGGCGAGGCTGACACCAGACTGACCCCATCACGAGGCGAGGCTGACACCAGAGACTGACCCCATCACGAGGCGAGACTGAAACCAGACTGACCCCATCAGGAGGCGAGGCTGACACCAGACTGACCCCATCACGAGGCGAGGCTGACACCAGACTGACACCATCATGATGTGAGGCTGACACCAGACTGACCCCATCACGAGGCGAGACTGACACCAGACTGACCCCATCACGAGGCGAGGCTGACACCAGACTGACACCATCATGATGTGAGGCTGACACCAGACTGACCTCATCACGAGGCGAGGCTGACACCAGACTGACACCATCACGAGGCGAGGCTGACACCAGACTGACACCATCATGATGTGAGGCAGACACCAGACTGATCCCATCACGAGGCGAGGGTGACACCAGACTGACCCTATCACTAGGCGAGGCTGACACCAGACTGACCCCATCACGAGGCGAGGCTGACACCAGACTGACCCCATCACGAGGCGAGGCTGACACCAGACTGACCCCATCACGAGGCGAGGCTGACACCAGACTGACCCCATCACGAGGCGAGGCTGACACCAGACTGACACCATCACGAGGCGAGGCTGACACCAGACTGACACCATCATAATGTGAGGCTGACACCAGACTGACCCCATCACGAGGCGAGACTGACACCAGACTGACCCCATCACGAGGCGAGACTGACACCAGACTGACCCCATCACGAGGCGAGACTGACACCAGACTGACCCCATCACGAGGCGAGGCTGACACCAGACTGACCCCATCACTAGGCGAGGCTGACACCAGACTGACCCCATCACGAGGCGAGACTGACACCAGACTGACCCCATCACGAGGCGAGGCTGACACCAGACTGACCCCATCATGATGTGAGGCTGACACTAGACTGACACCATCACTAGGTGAGACTGACACCAGACTGACCCCATCACGAGGGGAGGCTGACACCAGACTGACCCCATCACGAGGCGAGGCTGACACCAGACTGACACCATCACGAGGCGAGGCTGACACCAGACTGACACCATCATGATGTGAGGCTGACACCAGACTGACCCCATCACGAGGCGAGACTGACAACAGACTGACCCCATTACGAGGCGAGACTGACACCAGACTGACCCCATCACGAGGCGAGACTGACACCAGACTGACCCCATCATGATGTGAGGCTGACACCAGACTGACCCCATCACGAGGCGATGCTGACACCAGACTTACCCCATCACGAGGCGAGGCTGACACCAGACTGACACCATCACAAGGTGAAGCTGACACCAGATTGACACCATCATGATGTGAGGCTGACACCAGACTGACCCTGTCACGGAGCGAGGCTGACACCAGACTGACCCCATCACGAGGCGAGGCTGACACTAGACTGACCCCATCACTAGGCGAGACTGACACCAGACTGACCCCATCACGAGGCGAGGCTGACACCAGACTGACCCCATCACTAGGCGAGGCTGACACCAGACTGACCCCATCACGAGGCGAGACTGACACCAGACTGACCCCATCACGAGGCGAGGCTGACACCAGACTGACCCCATCACGAGGCGAGACTGACACCAGACTGACCCCATCACGAGGCGAGGCTGACACCAGACTGACCCCATCACGAGGCGAGGCTGACACCAGACTGACACCATCACGAGGCGAGGCTGACACCAGACTGACACCATCATGATGTGAGGCTGACACCAGACTGACCCCATCACGAGGCGAGACTGACAACAGACTGACCCCATTACGAGGCGAGACTGACACCAGACTGACACCATCACAAGGTGAAGCTGACACCAGATTGACACCATCACAAGGTGAAGCTGACACCAGATTGACACCATCATGATGTGAGGCTGACACCAGACTGACCCTGTCACGGAGCGAGGCTGACACCAGACTGACCCCATCACGAGGCGAGGCTGACACTAGACAGACCCCATCAGTAGGCGAGACTGACACCAGACTGACCCAATCACGAGGTGAGGCTGACACTAGACTGACCCCATCACGAGGCGAGACTGACACCAGACTGACCCCATCACGAGGCGAGGCTGACACCAGACTGACCCCATCACGAGGCGAGTCTGACACCAGACTGACCCCATCACGAGGCGAGGCTGACACCAGACTGACCTCATCACGAGGCGAGGCTGACACCAGACTGACCCCATCACGAGGCGAGTCTGACACCAGACTGACCCCATCACGAGGCGAGGCTGACACCTGACTGACACCATCATGATGTGAGGCTGACACCAGACTGACCCCATCACGAGGCGAGGCTGACACGAGACTGACCCCATCACGAGGCGAGGCTGACACCAGACTGACCCCATCACGAGGCGAGGCTGACACCAGACTGACCCCATCACGAGGCGAGGCTGACACCAGACTGACACCATCATGATGTGAGGCTGACACCAAACTGACCCCATCACGAGGCGAGGCTGACACCAGAGACTGACCCCATCACGAGGCGAGACTGAAACCAGACTGACCCCATCACGAGGCGAGGCTGACACCAGACTGACCCCATCACGAGGCGAGGCTGACACCAGACTGACACCATCATGATGTGAGGCTGACACCAGACTGACCCCATCACGAGGCGAGACTGACACCAGACTGACCCCATCACGAGGCGAGGCTGACACCAGACTGACACCATCATGAGGTGAGGCTGACACCAGACTGACCTCATCACGAGGCGAGGCTGACACCAGACTGACACCATCACGAGGCGAGGCTGACACCAGACTGACACCATCATGATGTGAGGCTGACACCAGACTGATCCCATCACGAGGCGAGGGTGACACCAGACTGACCCTATCACTAGGCGAGGCTGACACCAGACTGACCCCATCACGAGGCGAGGCTGACACCAGACTGACCCCATCACGAGGCGAGGCTGACACCAGACTGACCCCATCACGAGGCGAGTCTGACACCAGACTGACCCTATCACGAGGCGAGGCTTACACCAGACTGACACCATCACGAGGCGAGGCTGACACCAGACTGACACCATCACGAGGCAAGGCTGACGCCAGAATGACCCCATCGCGAGGCGAGGCTGACACCTGACTGACACCATCACGATGTGAGGCTGACACCAGACTGACCCCATCACGAGGCGAGGCTGACACCAGACTGACCCCATCACGAGGCGAGGCTGACACCAGACTGACCCCATCACGAGGTGAGGCTGACACCAGACTGACCCCATCACGAGGCGAGGCTGACACCAGACTGACCCCATCACGAGGCGAGGCTGATACCAGACTGACACCATCATGATGTGAGACTGACACCAGACTGACCCCATCACGAGGCGAGGCTGACACCAGACTGACACCATCACGAGGCGAGGCTGACACCAGACTGACCCCATCACGAGGCGAGGCTGACACCAGACTGACCCCATCACGAGGCGAGGCTGAAACCAGACTGACACCATCACGAGTCGAGACTGACACCAGACTGACACCATCATGATGTGAGGCTGACACCAGACTGACCTCATCATGAGGCGAGGCTGACACCAGACTGACACCATCTCGAGGCGAGGCTGACACCAGACTGACCACATAACGAGGCGAGGCTGACACCAGACTGACCCCATCATGATGTGAGGCTGACACCAGTCTGACCCCATCACGAGGCGAGGCTGACACCAGACTGACCCCATCACGAGGCGAGGCTGACACCAGACTGACCCCATCACGAGGCGAGGCTGACACCAGACTGACCCCGTCACGGGGCGAGGCTGACACCAGACTGACCCCATCACGAGGCGAGGCTGACACCAGACTGACGCCATCACGAGGCGAGACTGACACAGGACTGACCCCATCACGGGGCGAGGCTGACACCAGACTGACCCCATCACGAGGCGAGGCTGACACCAGACTGACACCATCACGAGACGTGGCTGACACCAGACTGACCCCATCATGATGTGAGGCTGACACCAGACTGAGCCCAACACTAGGCGAGGCTGACACCAGACTGACCCCATCACGAGGCGAGGCTGACACCAGACTGACCCCATCACGAGGCGAGACTGACACCAGACTGACCCCATCACGAGGCGAGACTGACACCAGACTGACCCCATCACGAGGCGAGGCTGACACCAGACTGACCCCATCACTAGGCGAGGCTGACACCAGACTGACCCCATCACGAGGCGAGGCTGACACCAGACTGACACCATCACGAGGCGAGGCTGACACCAGACTGACCCCATCACGAGGCAAGGCTGACACCAGACTGACACCATCATGATGTGAGACTGACACAAGACTGACCCCATCACGAGGCGAGGCTGACACCAGACTGACCCCATCACGAGGCGAGGCTGACACCAGACTGACCCCATCACGAGGCGAGGCTGACACCTGACTGACACCATCATGATGTGAGGCTGACACCAGACTGACCCCATCACTAGGCGAGGCTGACACCAGACTGACCCCATCACGAGGCAAGGCTGACACCAGACTGACCCCATCACAAGGCGAGGCTGACACCAGACTGACACCATCATGATGTGAGGCTGACACCAGACAGATCCCATCACGAGGGGAGGCTGACACAAGACTGACACCATCACGAGGCGAGGCTGACACCAGACTGACACCATCACGAGGCGAGGCTGACACCAGACTGACACAATCATGATGTGAGGCTGACACCAGACTGACCCCATCACGAGGCGAGGCTGACACCAGACTGACCCTATCACTAGGCGAGGCTGACACCAGACTGACCCCATCACGAGGCGAGGCTGACACCAGACTGACCCCATCACGAGACGAGGCTGACACCAGACTGACCCCATCACGAGACGAGGCTGACACCAGACTGACCCCATCACGAGGCGAGGCTGACACCAGACTGACCCCATCACGAGTCGAGGCTGACACCTGACTGACACCATCATGATGTGAGGCTGACACCAGACTGACCCCATCACTAGGCGATGCTGACACCAGACTGACGCCATCACGAGGCGAGGCTGACACCAGACTGACCCCATCACGAGGCGAGGCTGACACCAGACTGACCCCATCACGAGGCGAGACTGACACCGGACTGACCCCATCACGAAGCGAGGCTGACACCGGACTGACCCCATCACGAGGTGAGGCTGACACCAGACTGACCCCATCACGAGGCAAGGCTGACACGAGACTGACACCATCACGAGGCGAGGCTGACACCAGACTGACTCCATCACGAGGCGAGACTGACACCAGACTGACCCCATCACGAGGCGAGGCTGACACCAGACTGACGCCATCATGATGTGAGGCTGACACCAGACTGACCCCATCACAAGGCGAGACTGACACCAGATTTACCCCATCACGAGGCGAGGCTGACACCAGACTGACACCATCACGAGGCGAGGCTGACACCAGACTGACACCATCATGATGTGAGGCTGACACCAGACTGACCCCATCACTAGTCGAGACTGACACCAGACTGACCCCATCACTAGGCGAGACTGACACAAGACTGACCCCATCACGAGGCGAGACTGACACCAGACTGACCCCATCACGAGGCGAGACTGACACCAGACTGACCCCATCACGAGGCGAGGCTGACACCTGACTGACCCAATCACAAGGCGAGGCTGACACCAGACTGACACCATCACGAGGCGAGACTGACACCAGACTGACCCACTCAGGAGGCGAGGCTGACACCAGACTGACCTCGTCACGAGGCGGGGCTGACACCAGACTGACAGCATCACGGGGCGAGGCTGACACCAGACTGACCCCATCACGAGGCGAGACTGACACCAGACTGACCCCATTACGAGGCGAGACTGACTCCAGACTGACCCCATCATGATGTGAGGCTAACACCAGACTGACCCCATCACGAGGCGATGCTGACACCAGACTGACCCCATCGCGAGGCGAGGCTGACACCAGACTAACCCCATCGCGAGGCGAGGCTGACACCAGACTGACCCCATCACGAGGCGAGACTGCAACCAGCCTGACCCCATCACGAGGCGAGGCTGACACCAGACTGACCCCATCACGAGGCGAGACTGACACCAGACTTACCCCATCACGAGGCGAGGCTGACACCAGACTGACACCATCACAAGGCAAAGCTGACACCAGATTGACACCATCATGATGTGAGGCTGACACCAGACTGACCCCATCACGGGACAAGGCTGACACCAGACTGACACCATCACGAGGCGTGGCTGACACCAGACTGACCCCATCATGATGTGAGGCTGACACCAGACTGACCCCATCACGAGGCGATGCTGACACCAGACTGACACCATCATGATATAAAGCTGCCACCAGACTGACCCCGTCACGGGGCGAGGCTGACACCAGACTGACCCCATCACGAGGCGAGGCTGACACCAGACTGACGCCATCACGAGGCGAGACTGACACAGGACTGACCCCATCACGGGACGAGGCTGACACCAGACTGACCCCATCACGAGGCGAGGCTGACACCAGACTGACACCATCATAATGCGAGGCTGACACCAGACTGACCCCATCACGAGGCGAGGCTGACACCAGACTGACCCCATCACGAGGCGAGGCTGACACCAGACTGACCCCATCACGAGGCGAGACTGACACCGGAATGACCCAATCACGGGGCGAGGCTGACACCAGACTGACACCATCACGAGACGTGGCTGACACCAGACTGACCCCATCATGATGTGAGGCTGACACCAGACTGACCCCATCACTAGGCGAGGCTGACACCAGACTGACCCCATCACGAGGCGAGGCTGACACCAGACTGACCCCATCACGAGGCGAGGCTGACACCAGACTGACCCCATCACGAGGCGAGGCTGACACCAGACTGACACCATCATGATGTGAGGCTGACACCAGACTGACCCCATCACAAGGCAAGGCTGACACCAGACTGACACCATCATGATGTGAGGCTGACACCAGACTGACCCCGTCACGAGGTGAGGCTGACAACATCACGAGGCGAGGCTGACACCAGACTGACACCATCACGAGGCAAGGCTGACACCAGACTGACCCCATCACGAGGCGAGGCTGACACCAGACTGACACCATCATGATGTGAGGCTGAAACCAGACTGACCCCATCACGAGGCGAGACTGACACCAGACTGACCCCATCACGAGGCGAGGCTGACACCAGACTGACACCATAACGAGGCGAGGCTGACACCAGACTGACACCATCACTAGGCGAGGCTGACACCAGACTGACACCATCACGAGGCGAGGCTGACACCAGACTGACCCCATCACGAGGCGAGACTGACACCAGACTGACCCCATCACGAGGCGAGGCTGACACCAGACTGACGCCATCATGATGTGAGACTGACACCAGACTGATCCCATCACGAGGCGAGGCTGACACCAGACTGACCCCATCACGAGGCGAGGCTGACACCGGACTGACCCCATCACGAGGCGATGCTGACACCAGACTGACCCCATCACGAGGTGAGGCTGACACCGGAATGACCCAATCACGGGGCGAGGCTGACACCAGACTGACACCATCACGAGACGTGGCTGACACCAGACTGACCCCATCATGATGTGAGGCTGACACCAGACTGACCCCATCACTAGGCGAGGCTGACACCAGACTGACCCCATCACGAGGCGAGGCTGACACCAGACTGACCCCATCACGAGGCGAGGCTGACACCAGACTGACCCCATCACGAGGCGAGGCTGACACCAGACTGACACCATCATGATGTGAGGCTGACACCAGACTGACCCCATCACAAGGCAAGGCTGACAGCAGACTGACACCATCATGATGTGAGGCTGACACCAGACTGACCCCGTCACGAGGTGAGGCTGACAACATCACGAGGCGAGGCTGACACCAGACTGACACCATCACGAGGCAAGGCTGACACCAGACTGACCCCATCACGAGGCGAGGCTGACACCAGACTGACACCATCATGATGTGAGGCTGAAACCAGACTGACCCCATCACGAGGCGAGACTGACACCAGACTGACCCCATCACGAGGCGAGGCTGACACCAGACTGACACCATAACGAGGCGAGGCTGACACCAGACTGACACCATCACTAGGCGAGGCTGACACCAGACTGACACCATCACGAGGCGAGGCTGACACCAGACTGACCCCATCACGAGGCGAGACTGACACCAGACTGACCCCATCACGAGGCGAGGCTGACACCAGACTGACGCCATCATGATGTGAGGCTGACACCAGACTGACCCCATCACGAGGCGAGACTGACACCAGACTTACCCCATCACGAGGCGAGGCTGACACCAGACTGACACCATCATGATGTGAGGCTGACACCAGACTGACCCCATCACGAGGCGAGGCTGACACCAGAATGACCCCATTACGAGGCAAGGCTGACACCAGACTGACACCATCACGAGGCGAGGCTGACACCAGACTGACACCATCACGAGGCGAGGCTGACACTAGACTGACCCGATCACGAGGCAAGGCTGACACCAGACTGACACCATCATGATGTGAGACTGACACCAGACTGACCCCATCACGAGGCGAGGCTGACACCAGACTGACCCCATCACGAGGCGAGGCTGACACCAGACTGACCCCATCACGAGGTGAGGCTGACACCTGACTGACACCATCATGATGTGAGACTGACACCAGACTGATCCCATCACGAGGCGAGGCTGACACCAGACTGACACCATCATGATGTGAGGCTGACACCAGACTGACCCCATCACGAGGCAAGGCTGACACCAGACTGACCCCATCACGAGGCGAGGCTGACACCGGACTGACCCCATCACGAGGCGATGATGACACCAGACTGACCCCATCACGAGGTGAGGCTGACACCAGACTGACACCATCATGATGTGAGGTTGACACCAGACTGACCCCATCACGAGTCGAGGCTGACACGAGACTGACACCATCATGATGTGAGGCTGACACCAGACTGACCCCGTCACGATGTGAGGCTGACACCAGACTGACACCATCACGAGGCGAGGCTGACACCAGACTGACACCATCCAGAGGCGAGGCTGACACCAGACTGACACCATCACGAGGCGAGACTGACACCACACTGACCCCATCACGAGGCGAGGCTGACACGTGACTGACACCATCATGATGTGAGGCTGACACCAGACTGACCCCATCACGAGGCGAGGCTGACACCAGACTGACCCTATCACTAGGCGAGGCTGACACCAGACTGACACCATCACGAGGCGAGGCTGACACCAGACTGACACCATCACGAGGCGAGGCTGACACCAGACTGACCCCATCACGAGGCGAGGCTGACACCAGACTGACACCATCATGATGTGAGGCTGAAACCAGACTGACCCCATCACGAGGCGAGACTGACACCAGACTGACCCCATCACGAGGCAAGGCTGACACCAGACTGACACCATCATGATGTGAGGCTGACACCAGACTGACCCCATCACGAGGCGAGGCTGACACCAGACTGACCCCATCACGAGGCGAGACTGACACCAGACTGACCCCATCACGAGGCAAGGCTGACACCAGACTGACACCATCATGATGTGAGGCTGACACCAGACTGACCCCATCACGAGGCGAGGCTGACACCAGACTGACCCTATCACTAGGCGAGGCTGACACCAGACTGACACCATCACGAGGCGAGGCTGACACCAGACTGACTCCATCACGAGGCGAGACTGACACCAGACTGACCCCATCACGAGGCGAGGCTGACACCAGACTGACGCCATCATGATGTGAGGCTGACACCAGACTGACCCCATCACGAGGCGAGACTGACACCAGACTTACCCCATCACGAGGCGAGGCTGACACCAGACTGACACCATCATGATGTGAGGCTGACACCAGACTGACCCCATCACGAGGCGAGGCTGACACCAGACTGACCCCATCACGAGGCTAGGCTGACACCAGACTGACCCTATCACTAGGCGAGGCTGACACCAGACTGACACCATCACGAGGCGAGGCTGACACCAGACTGACCACATCACGAGGCGAGACTGACACCAGACTGACCCCATCACGAGGCGAGGCTGACACCAGACTGACCCCATCACGAGGCGAGGCTGACACCAGACTGACCCCATCACGAGGCGAGGCTGACACCAGACTGACACCATCATGATGTGAGGCTGACACCAGACTGACCCCATCACAAGGCAAGGCTGACAGCAGACTGACACCATCATGATGTGAGGCTGACACCAGACTGACCCCGTCACGAGGTGAGGCTGACAACATCACGAGGCGAGGCTGACACCAGACTGACACCATCACGAGGCAAGGCTGACACCAGACTGACCCCATCACGAGGCGAGGCTGACACCAGACTGACACCATCATGATGTGAGGCTGAAACCAGACTGACCCCATCACGAGGCGAGACTGACACCAGACTGACCCCATCACGAGGCGAGGCTGACACCAGACTGACACCATAACGAGGCGAGGCTGACACCAGACTGACACCATCACTAGGCGAGGCTGACACCAGACTGACACCATCACGAGGCGAGGCTGACACCAGACTGACCCCATCACGAGGCGAGACTGACACCAGACTGACCCCATCACGAGGCGAGGCTGACACCAGACTGACGCCATCATGATGTGAGGCTGACACCAGACTGACCCCATCACGAGGCGAGACTGACACCAGACTTACCCCATCACGAGGCGAGGCTGACACCAGACTGACACCATCATGATGTGAGGCTGACACCAGACTGACCCCATCACGAGGCGAGGCTGACACCAGAATGACCCCATTACGAGGCAAGGCTGACACCAGACTGACACCATCACGAGGCGAGGCTGACACCAGACTGACACCATCACGAGGCGAGGCTGACACTAGACTGACCCGATCACGAGGCAAGGCTGACACCAGACTGACACCATCATGATGTGAGACTGACACCAGACTGACCCCATCACGAGGCGAGGCTGACACCAGACTGACCCCATCACGAGGCGAGGCTGACACCAGACTGACCCCATCACGAGGTGAGGCTGACACCTGACTGACACCATCATGATGTGAGACTGACACCAGACTGATCCCATCACGAGGCGAGGCTGACACCAGACTGACACCATCATGATGTGAGGCTGACACCAGACTGACCCCATCACGAGGCAAGGCTGACACCAGACTGACCCCATCACGAGGCGAGGCTGACACCGGACTGACCCCATCACGAGGCGATGCTGACACCAGACTGACCCCATCACGAGGTGAGGCTGACACCAGACTGACACCATCATGATGTGAGGTTGACACCAGACTGACCCCATCACGAGTCGAGGCTGACACGAGACTGACACCATCATGATGTGAGGCTGACACCAGACTGACCCCGTCACGATGTGAGGCTGACACCAGACTGACACCATCACGAGGCGAGGCTGACACCAGACTGACACCATCCAGAGGCGAGGCTGACACCAGACTGACACCATCACGAGGCGAGGCTGACACCACACTGACCCCATCACGAGGCGAGGCTAACACGTGACTGACACCATCATGATGTGAGGCTGACACCAGACTGATCCCATCACGAGGCGAGGCTGACACCAGACTGACCCTATCACTAGGCGAGGCTGACACCAGACTGACACCATCACGAGGCGAGGCTGACACCAGACTGACACCATCACGAGGCGAGGCTGACACCAGACTGACCCCATCACGAGGCGAGGCTGACACCAGACTGACACCATCATGATGTGAGGCTGAAACCAGACTGACCCCATCACGAGGCGAGACTGACACCAGACTGACCCCATCACGAGGCAAGGCTGACACCAGACTGACACCATCATGATGTGAGGCTGACACCAGACTGACCCCATCACGAGGCGAGGCTGACACCAGACTGACCCCATCACGAGGCGAGACTGACACCAGACTGACCCCATCACGAGGCAAGGCTGACACCAGACTGACACCATCATGATGTGAGGCTGACACCAGACTGACCCCATCACGAGGCGAGGCTGACACCAGACTGACCCTATCACTAGGCGAGGCTGACACCAGACTGACACCATCACGAGGCGAGGCTGACACCAGACTGACTCCATCACGAGGCGAGACTGACACCAGACTGACCCCATCACGAGGCGAGGCTGACACCAGACTGACGCCATCATGATGTGAGGCTGACACCAGACTGACCCCATCACGAGGCGAGACTGACACCAGACTTACCCCATCACGAGGCGAGGCTGACACCAGACAGACACCATCATGATGTGAGGCTGACACCAGACTGACCCCATCACGAGGCGAGGCTGACACCAGACTGACTCCATCACGAGGCTAGGCTGACACCAGACTGACCCTATCACTAGGCGAGGCTGACACCAGACTGACACCATCACGAGGCGAGGCTGACACCAGACTGACCCCATCACGAGGCGAGACTGACACCAGACTGACCCCATCACGAGGCGAGGCTGACACCAGACTGACACCATCACGAGGCGAGACTGACACCAGACTGACCCACTCAGGAGGCGAGGCTGACACCAGACTGACCTCGTCACGAGGCGGGGCTGACACCAGACTGACAGCATCACGGGGCGAGGCTGACACCAGACTGACCCCATCACGAGGTGAGACTGACACCAGACTGACCCCATTACGAGGCGAGACTGACTCCAGACTGACCCCATCATGATGTGAGGCTAACACCAGACTGACCCCATCACGAGGCGAGGATGACACCAGACTGACCCCATCACGAGGCGAGGCTGACACCAGACTGACCCCATCACGAGGCGAGGCTGACACCAGACTAACCCCATCGCGAGGCGAGGCTGACACCAGACTGACCCCATCACGAGGCGAGACTGACACCAGACTTACCCCATCACGAGGCGAGGCTAACACCAGACTGACACCATCACAAGGCAAAGCTGACACCAGATTGACACCATCATGATGTGAGGCTGACACCAGACTGACCCCATCACGGGACAAGGCTGACACCAGACTGACACCATCACGAGGCGTGGCTGACACCAGACTGACCCCATCATGATGTGAGGCTGACACCAGACTGACCCCATCACGAGGCGATGCTGACACCAGACTGACACCATCATGATATAAAGCTGCCACCAGACTGACCCCGTCACGGGGCGAGGCTGACACCAGACTGACCCCATCACGAGGCGAGGCTGACACCAGACTGACGCCATCACGAGGCGAGACTGACACAGGACTGACCCCATCACGGGACGAGGCTGACACCAGACTGACCCCATCACGAGGCGAGGCTGACACCAGACTGACACCATCATAATGCGAGGCTGACACCAGACTGACCCCATCACGAGGCGAGGCTGACACCAGACTGACCCCATCACGAGGCGAGGCTGACACCAGACTGACCCCATCACGAGGCGAGACTGACACCGGAATGACCCAATCACGGGGCGAGGCTGACACCAGACTGACACCATCACGAGACGTGGCTGACACCAGACTGACCCCATCATGATGTGAGGCTGACACCAGACTGACCCCATCACTAGGCGAGGCTGACACCAGACTGACCCCATCACGAGGCGAGGCTGACACCAGACTGACCCCATCACGAGGCGAGGCTGACACCAGACTGACCCCATCACGAGGCGAGGCTGACACCAGACTGACACCATCATGATGTGAGGCTGACACCAGACTGACCCCATCACAAGGCAAGGCTGACACCAGACTGACACCATCATGATGTGAGGCTGACACCAGACTGACCCCGTCACGAGGTGAGGCTGACAACATCACGAGGCGAGGCTGACACCAGACTGACACCATCACGAGGCAAGGCTGACACCAGACTGACCCCATCACGAGGCGAGGCTGACACCAGACTGACACCATCATGATGTGAGGCTGAAACCAGACTGACCCCATCACGAGGCGAGACTGACACCAGACTGACCCCATCACGAGGCGAGGCTGACACCAGACTGACACCATAACGAGGCGAGGCTGACACCAGACTGACACCATCACTAGGCGAGGCTGACACCAGACTGACACCATCACGAGGCGAGGCTGACACCAGACTGACCCCATCACGAGGCGAGACTGACACCAGACTGACCCCATCACGAGGCGAGGCTGACACCAGACTGACCCTATCACTAGGCGAGGCTGACACCAGACTGACACCATCACGAAGCGAGGCTGACACCAGACTGACCCCATCACGAGGCGAGACTGACACCAGACTGACCCCATCACGAGGCGAGGCTGACACCAGACTGACACCATCATGATGTGAGGCTGACACCAGACTGACCCCATCACGAGGCGAGGCTGACACCAGACTGACCCTATCACTAGGCGAGGCTGACACCAGACTGACACCATCACGAGGCGAGGCTGACACCAGACTGACCCCATCACGAGGCGAGACTGACACCAGACTGACCCCATCACGAGGCGAGGCTGACACCAGACTGACACCATCATGATGTGAGGCTGAAACCAGACTGACCCCATCACGAGGCGAGACTGACACCAGACTGACCCCATCACGAGGCAAGGCTGACACCAGACTGACACCATCATGATGTGAGGCTGACACCAGACTGACCCCATCACGAGGCGAGGCTGACACCAGACTGACCCCATCACGAGGCGAGACTGACACCAGACTGACCACATCACGAGGCAAGGCTGACACCAGACTGACACCATCATGATGTGAGGCTGACACCAGACTGACCCCATCACGAGGCGAGGCTGACACCAGACTGACCCTATCACTAGGCGAGGCTGACACGAGACTGACACCATCACGAGGCGAGGCTGACACCAGACTGACTCCATCACGAGGCGAGACTGACACCAGACTGACCCCATCACGAGGCGAGGCTGACACCAGACTGACGCCATCATGATGTGAGGCTGACACCAGACTGACCCCATCACGAGGCGAGACTGACACCAGATTTACCCCATCACGAGGCGAGGCTGACACCAGACTGACACCATCATGATGTGAGGCTGACACCAGACTGACCCCATCACGAGGCGAGGCTGACACCAGATTGACCCCATCACGAGGCTAGGCTGACACCAGACTGACCCTATCACTAGGCGAGGCTGACACCAGACTGACACCATCACGAGGCGAGGCTGACACCAGACTGACCCCATCACGAGGCGAGACTGACACCAGACTGACCCCATCACGAGGCGAGGCTGACACCAGACTGACGCCATCATGATGTGAGGCTGACACCAGACTGACCCCATCACGAGACGAGACTGACACCAGACTTACCCCATCACGAGGCGAGGCTGACACCAGACTGACACCATCATGATGTGAGGCTGACACCAGACTGACCCCATCACGAGGCGAGGCTGACACCAGAATGACCCCATTACGAGGCGAGGCTGACACCAGACTGACACCATCACGAGGCGAGGCTGACACCAGACTGACACCATCAAGAGGCGAGGCTGACACTAGACTGACCCCATCACGAGGCGAGGCTGACACCAGACTGACACCATCATGATGTGAGACTGACACCAGACTGACCCCATCACGAGGCGAGGCTGACACCAGACTGACACCATCACGAGGCGAGGCTGACACCAGACTGACACCATCACGAGGCGAGGCTGACACCAGACTGACCCCATCACGAGGCGAGGCTGACACCAGACTGACCCCATCACGAGGCGAGACTGACACCAGACTTACCCCATCACGAGGCGAGGCTGACACCAGACTGACACCATCATGATGTGAGGCTGACACCAGACTGACCCCATCACGAGGCGAGGCTGACACCAGAATGACCCCATTACGAGGCAAGGCTGACACCAGACTGACACCATCACGAGGCGAGGCTGACACCAGACTGACACCATCACGAGGCGAGGCTGACACTAGACTGACCCGATCATGAGGCAAGGCTGACACCAGACTGACACCATCATGATGTGAGACTGACACCAGACTGACCCCATCACGAGGCGAGGCTGACACCAGACTGACCCCATCACGAGGCGAGGCTGACACCAGACTGACCCCATCACGAGGTGAGGCTGACACCTGACTGACACCATCATGATGTGAGACTGACACCAGACTGATCCCATCACGAGGCGAGGCTGACACCAGACTGACACCATCATGATGTGAGGCTGACACCAGACTGACCCCATCACGAGGCAAGGCTGACACCAGACTGACCCCATCACGAGGCGAGGCTGACACCGGACTGACCCCATCACGAGGCGATGCTGACACCAGACTGACCCCATCACGAGGTGAGGCTGACACCAGACTGAGACCATCATGATGTGAGGTTGACACCAGACTGACCCCATCACGAGTCGAGGCTGACACGAGACTGACACCATCATGATGTGAGGCTGACACCATACTGACCCCTTCACGATGTGAGGCTGACACCAGACTGACACCATCACGAGGCGAGGCTGACACCAGACTGACACCATCACGAGGCGAGGCTGACACCAGACTGACACCATCCAGAGGCGAGGCTGACACCAGACTGACACCATCACGAGGCGAGGCTGACACCACACTGACCCCATCACGAGGCGAGGCTGACACGTGACTGACACCATCATGATGTGAGGCTGACACCAGACTGACCCCATCACGAGGCGAGGCTGACACCAGACTGACCCTATCACTAGGCGAGGCTGACACCAGACTGACACCATCACGAGGCGAGGCTGACACCAGACTGACACCATCACGAGGCGAGGCTGACACCAGACTGACCCCATCACGAGGCGAGGCTGACACCAGACTGACACCATCATGATGTGAGGCTGAAACCAGACTGACCCCATCACGAGGCGAGACTGACACCAGACTGACCCCATCACGAGGCGAGGCTGACACCAGACTGACACCATCACGAGGCGAGGCTGACACCAGACTGACCCCATCACGAGGCGAGACTGACACCAGACTGACCCCATCACGAGGCGAGGCTGACACCAGACTGACACCATCACGAGGCGAGGCTGACACCAGACTGACACCATCACGAGGCGAGGCTGACACCAGACTGACCCCATCACGAGGCGAGGCTGACACCAGACTGACACCATCATGATGTGAGGCTGAAACCAGACTGACCCCATCACGAGGCGAGACTGACACCAGACTGACCCCATCACGAGGCGAGGCTGACACCAGACTGACACCATCATGATGTGAGGCTGAAACCAGACTGACCCAATCACGAGGCGAGACTGACACGAGACTGACCCCATCACGAGGCGAGGCTGACACCAGACTGACACCATCATGATGTGAGGCTGACACCAGACTGACCCCATCACGAGGCGAGGCTGACACCAGACTGACCCTATCACTAGGCGAGGCTGACACCAGACTGACACCATCACGAAGCGAGGCTGACACCAGACTGACCCCATCACGAGGCGAGACTGACACCAGACTGACCCCATCACGAGGCGAGGCTGACACCAGACTGACACCATCATGATGTGAGGCTGACACCAGACTGACCCCATCACGAGGCGAGGCTGACACCAGACTGACCCTATCACTAGGCGAGGCTGACACCAGACTGACACCATCACGAGGCGAGGCTGACACCAGACTGACCCCATCACGAGGCGAGACTGACACCAGACTGACCCCATCACGAGGCGAGGCTGACACCAGACTGACACCATCATGATGTGAGGCTGAAACCAGACTGACCCCATCACGAGGCGAGACTGACACCAGACTGACCCCATCACGAGGCAAGGCTGACACCAGACTGACACCATCATGATGTGAGGCTGACACCAGACTGACCCCATCACGAGGCGAGGCTGACACCAGACTGACCCCATCACGAGGCGAGACTGACACCAGACTGACCCCATCACGAGGCAAGGCTGACACCAGACTGACACCATCATGATGTGAGGCTGACACCAGACTGACCCCATCACGAGGCGAGGCTGACACCAGACTGACCCTATCACTAGGCGAGGCTGACACGAGACTGACACCATCACGAGGCGAGGCTGACACCAGACTGACTCCATCACGAGGCGAGACTGACACCAGACTGACCCCATCACGAGGCGAGGCTGACACCAGACTGACGCCATCATGATGTGAGGCTGACACCAGACTGACCCCATCACGAGGCGAGGCTGACACCAGATTGACCCCATCACGAGGCTAGGCTGACACCAGACTGACCCTATCACTAGGCGAGGCTGACACCAGACTGACACCATCACGAGGCGAGGCTGACACCAGACTGACCCCATCACGAGGCGAGACTGACACCAGACTGACCCCATCACGAGGCGAGGCTGACACCAGACTGACGCCATCATGATGTGAGGCTGACACCAGACTGACCCCATCACGAGACGAGACTGACACCAGACTTACCCCATCACGAGGCGAGGCTGACACCAGACTGACACCATCATGATGTGAGGCTGACACCAGACTGACCCCATCACGAGGCGAGGCTGACACCAGAATGACCCCATTACGAGGCGAGGCTGACACCAGACTGACACCATCACGAGGCGAGGCTGACACCAGACTGACACCATCAAGAGGCGAGGCTGACACTAGACTGACCCCATCACGAGGCGAGGCTGACACCAGACTGACACCATCATGATGTGAGACTGACACCAGACTGACCCCATCACGAGGCGAGGCTGACACCAGACTGACACCATCACGAGGCGAGGCTGACACCAGACTGACACCATCACGAGGCGAGGCAGACACCAGACTGACCCCATCACGAGGCGAGGCTGACACCAGACTGACACCATCATGATGTGAGGCTGAAACCAGACTGACCCCATCACGAGGTGAGACTGACACCAGACTGACCCCATCACGAGGCGAGGCTGACACCAGACTGACACCATCATGATGTGAGGCTGAAACCAGACTGACCCCATCACGAGGCGAGACTGACACCAGACTGACCCCATCACGAGGCGAGGCTGACACCAGACTGACACCATCATGATGTGAGGCTGACACCAGACTGACCCCATCACGAGGCGAGACTGACACCAGACTTACCCCATCACGAGGCGAGGCTGACACCAGACTGACACCATCATGATGTGAGGCTGACACCAGACTGACCCCATCACGAGGCGAGGCTGACACCAGAATGACCCCATCATGATGTGAGGCTGACACCAGACTGACCCCATCACGAGGCGATGCTGACACCAGACTGACACCATCATGATATAAAGCTGACACCAGACTGACCCTGTCACGGGGCGAGGCTGACACCAGACTGACCCTGTCACGGGGCGAGGCTGACACCAGACTGACCCCATCACGAGGCGAGGCTGACACCAGACTGACCCCATCACGAGGCGAGGCTGACACCAGACTGACCCCATCACGAGGCGAGGCTGACACTATACTGACCCCATCACGAGGCGAGGCTGACACCAGACTGACACCATCCAGAGGCGAGGCTGACACCAGACTGACACCATCACGAGGCGAGGCTGACACCACACTGACCCCATCACGAGGCGAGGCTGACACGTGACTGACACCATCATGATGTGAGGCTGACACCAGACTGACCCCATCACGAGGCGAGGCTGACACCAGACTGACCCTATCACTAGGCGAGGCTGACACCAGACTGACACCATCACGAGGCGAGGCTGACACCAGACTGACACCATCACGAGGCGAGACTGACACCAGACTGACCCCATCACGAGGCGAGGCTGACACCAGACTGACACCATCATGATGTGAGGCTGAAATCAGACTGACCCCATCACGAGGCGAGACTGACACCAGACTGACCCCATCACGAGGCGAGGCTGACACCAGACTGACACCATCATGATGTGAGGCTGACACCAGACTGACCCCATCACGAGGCGAGGCTGACACCAGACTGACCCTATCACTAGGCGAGGCTGACACCAGACTGACACCATCACGAGGCGAGGCTGACACCAGACTGACCCCATCACGAGGCGAGACTGACACCAGACTGACCCCATCACGAGGCGAGGCTGACACCAGACTGACACCATCATGATGTGAGGCTGAAACCAGACTGACCCCATCACGAGGCGAGACTGACACCAGACTGACCCCATCACGAGGCAAGGCTGACACCAGACTGACACCATCATGATGTGAGGCTGACACCAGACTGACCCCATCACGAGGCGAGGCTGACACCAGACTGACCCCATCACGAGGCGAGACTGACACCAGACTGACCCCATCACGAGGCAAGGCTGACACCAGACTGACACCATCATGATGTGAGGCTGACACCAGACTGACCCCATCACGAGGCGAGGCTGACACCAGACTGACCCTATCACTAGGCGAGGCTGACACGAGACTGACACCATCACGAGGCGAGGCTGACACCAGACTGACTCCATCACGAGGCGAGACTGACACCAGACTGACCCCATCACGAGGCGAGGCTGACACCAGACTGACGCCATCATGATGTGAGGCTGACACCAGACTGACCCCATCACGAGGCGAGGCTGACACCAGATTGACCCCATCACGAGGCTAGGCTGACACCAGACTGACCCTATCACTAGGCGAGGCTGACACCAGACTGACCCCATCACGAGGCGAGGCTGACACCAGAATGACCCCATTACGAGGCGAGGCTGACACCAGACTGACACCATCACGAGGCGAGGCTGACACCAGACTGACACCATCAAGAGGCGAGGCTGACACTAGACTGACCCCATCACGAGGCGAGGCTGACACCAGACTGACACCATCATGATGTGAGACTGACACCAGACTGACCCCATCACGAGGCGAGGCTGACACCAGACTGACACCATCACGAGGCGAGGCTGACACCAGACTGACACCATCACGAGGCGAGGCAGACACCAGACTGACCCCATCACGAGGCGAGGCTGACACCAGACTGACACCATCATGATGTGAGGCTGAAACCAGACTGACCCCATCACGAGGTGAGACTGACACCAGACTGACCCCATCACGAGGCGAGGCTGACACCAGACTGACACCATCATGATGTGAGGCTGAAACCAGACTGACCCCATCACGAGGCGAGACTGACACCAGACTGACCCCATCACGAGGCGAGGCTGACACCAGACTGACACCATCATGATGTGAGGCTGACACCAGACTGACCCCATCACGAGGCGAGACTGACACCAGACTTACCCCATCACGAGGCGAGGCTGACACCAGACTGACACCATCATGATGTGAGGCTGACACCAGACTGACCCCATCACGAGGCGAGGCTGACACCAGAATGACCCCATCATGATGTGAGGCTGACACCAGACTGACCCCATCACGAGGCGATGCTGACACCAGACTGACACCATCATGATATAAAGCTGACACCAGACTGACCCTGTCACGGGGCGAGGCTGACACCAGACTGACCCTGTCACGGGGCGAGGCTGACACCAGACTGACCCCATCACGAGGCGAGGCTGACACCAGACTGACCCCATCACGAGGCGAGGCTGACACCAGACTGACCCCATCACGAGGCGAGGCTGACACTATACTGACCCCATCACGAGGCGAGGCTGACACCAGACTGACACCATCCAGAGGCGAGGCTGACACCAGACTGACACCATCACGAGGCGAGGCTGACACCACACTGACCCCATCACGAGGCGAGGCTGACACGTGACTGACACCATCATGATGTGAGGCTGACACCAGACTGACCCCATCACGAGGCGAGGCTGACACCAGACTGACCCTATCACTAGGCGAGGCTGACACCAGACTGACACCATCACGAGGCGAGGCTGACACCAGACTGACACCATCACGAGGCGAGACTGACACCAGACTGACCCCATCACGAGGCGAGGCTGACACCAGACTGACACCATCATGATGTGAGGCTGAAATCAGACTGACCCCATCACGAGGCGAGACTGACACCAGATTGACCCCATCACGAGGCGAGACTGACACCAGACTGACCCCATCACGAGGCGAGGCTGACACCAGACTGACACCATCATGATGTGAGGCTGAAACCAGACTGACCCCATCACGAGGCGAGACTGACACCAGACTGACCCCATCACGAGGCGAGGCTGACACCAGACTGACACCATCATGATGTGAGGCTGACACCAGACTGACCCCATCACGAGGCGAGGCTGACACCAGACTGACCCTATCACTAGGCGAGGCTGACACCAGACTGACCCAATCACGAGGCTAGGCTGACACCAGACTGACCCTATCACTAGGCGAGGCTGACACCAGACTGACACCATCACGAGGCGAGGCTGACACCAGACTGACCCCATCACTAGCAAGACTGACACCAGACTGACACCATCACGAGGCGAGGCTGACACCAGACTGACCCCATCACGAGGCGAGGCTGACACCAGACGGACACCATCACGATGTGAGGCTGACACCAGACTGACCCCATCACGAGGAGAGACTGACACCAGACTGACCCCATCACGGGGCGAGGCTGACACCAGACTGACACCATCACGAGGCGAGACTGACACCAGACTGAACCCATCACGAGGGGAGGCTGACACCAGACTGACGCCATCACGAGGCGAGACTGACACCAGACTGACCCCATCACGAGGCGAGGCTGACACCAGACTGACACCATCATGATGTGAGGCTGACATAAGACTGACCCCATCACGAGGCGAGGCTGACACCAGACTGACCCCATCACGAGGCGAGGCTGACACCAGATTGACCCCATCACGAGGCGAGGCTGACACCTGACTGACACCATCATGATGTGAGGCTGACACCAGACTGACCCCATCACGAGGCGAGGCTGACACCAGACTGACACCATCATGATGTGAGGCTGACACCAGACTGACCCCATCACGAGGCGGGGCTGACACCAGACTGACCCCATCACGAGGCGAGGCTGACACCAGACTGACCCCATCACGAGGCGAGGCTGACACCAGACTGACACCATCATGATCTGAGGCTGACACCAGACTGACCCCATCACGAGGCGAGGCTGACACCAGACTGACCCTATCACTAGGCGAGGCTGATACCAGACTGACACCATCTCGAGGCGAGGCTGACACCAGACTGACCACATAACGAGGCGAGGCTGACACCAGACTGACCCCATCATGATGTGAGGCTGACACCAGTCTGACCCCATCACGAGGCGAAGCTAACACCAGACTGACCCCATCACGAGGCGAGGCTGACACCAGACTGACCCCATCACGAGGCGAGGCTGACACCAGACTGACCCCATCACGAGGCGAGGCTGACACCAGACTGACCCCATCACGAGGCGAGGCTGACACCAGACTGACCCCATCACGAGGCGAGGCTGACACCAGACTGACCCCATCACGAGGCGAGGCTGACACCAGACTGACCCCATCACGAGGCGAGGCTGACACCTGACTGACACCATCATGATGTGATGCTGACACCAGACTGACCCCATCACTAGGCGAGGCTGACACCAGACTGACCCCATCACGAGGCGAGGCTGACACCAGACTGACCCCATCACGAGGCGAGGCTGACACCAGACTGACCCCATCACGAGGCGAGGCTGACACCAGACTGACCCCATCACGAGGCGAGGCTGACACCAGACTGACCCCATCACGAGGCGAGGCTGACACCAGACTGACCCCATCACGAGGCGAGGCTGACACCAGACTGACCCCATCACGAGGCGAGGCTGACACCTGACTGACACCATCATGATGTGAGGCTGACACCAGACTGACCCCATCACGAGGCGAGGCTGACACCAGACTGACCCCATCACGAAGCGAGGCTGACACCAGACTGACACCATCACAAGGCGAAGCTGACACAAGATTGACACCATCATGATGTGAGGCTGACACCAGACTGACCCCGTCACGGGGCGAGGCTGACTCCAGACTGACCCCATCACGGGGCGAGGCTGACACCAGACTGACCCCATCACGAGACGAGACTGACACCAGACTGACCCCATCAAGAGCCGAGGCTGACACCAGACTGACCCCATCACGGGGCGAGGCTGACACCAGACTGACCCCATCACGGGACGAGGCTGACACCAGACTGACCCCATCACGAGGCGAGACTGACACCAGACTGACACCATCACGAGGCGAGACTGACACCAGACTGACCCCATCACGAGGCGAGGCTGACACCAGACTGACCCCATCACGAGGCGGGGCTGACACCAGACTGACCCCATCACGAGGCGAGGCTGACACCAGACTGACACCATCACGAGGCGAGGCTGACACCAGACTGACACCATCATGAGACGAGGCTGACACCAGACTGACACCATCATGATGTGAGGCTGACACCAGACTGACCCCATCACGAGGCGAGACTGACACCAGACTGACCCCATCACGAGGCGAGGCTGACACCAGACTGACACCATCACGAGGCGAGGTTGACACCAGACTGACCCCATCACGAGGCGAGACTGACACCAGACTGACCCCATCACGAGGCGTGCCTGACAACAGACTGACCCCATCACGAGGCGAGGCTGACACCAGACTGACCCCATCATGATGTGAGGCTGACACTAGACTGACACCATCACGAGGTGAGGCTGACACCAGACTGACACCATCACGAGGCGAGGCTGACACCAGACTGACCCCATCATGATGTGAGGCTGACACTAGACTGACACCATCACTAGGCGAGACTGACACCAGACTGACCCCATCACGAGGCGAGGCTGACACCAGACTGACACCATCACGAGGCGAGGCTGACACCAGACTGACCCCATCATGATGTGAGGCTGACACTAGACTGACACCATCACTAGGCGAGACTGACACCAGACTGACCCCATCACGAGGCGAGGCTGACACCAAACTGACACCATCATGATGTGAGGCTGACACCAGACTGACCCCATCACGAGGCGAGGCTGACACCAGACTGACCCTATCACTAGGCGAGGCTGACACCAGACTGACCCCATCACGAGGTGAGGCTGACACCAGAATGACCCCATCATGATGCGAGGCTGACACCAGACTGACACCATCACAAGGCGAGGCTGACACCAGACTGACATCATCACGAGGCGAGTCTGACACTAGACTGACACCATCACGAGGCGAGGCTGACACCAGACGGACACCATCACGATGTGAGACTGACACCAGACTGACCCCATCACAAGGAGAGACTGACACCAGACTGACCCCATCACGAGGCGAGGCTGACACCAGACGGACACCATCACGATGTGAGACTGACACCAGACTGACCCCATCACAAGGAGAGACTGACACCAGACTGACCCCATCACGGGGCGAGGCTGACACCAGACTGACCCCATCACGATGCGATGCTGACACCAGACTGACCCCATAACGAGGCGAGGCTAACACCAGACTGACCCCATCACGAGGCGAGGCTGACACCGGACTGACCCCACCACGAGGCGAGGCTGACACCAGACTGACACCATCATGATGTGAGGCTGACACCAGACTGACCCCATCACAAGGCGAGGCTGACACCAGACTGACCCTATCACTAGGCGAGGCTGACACCAGACTGACACCATCACGAGACGAGGCTGACACCAGACTGACCCCATCACGAGGCGAGGCAGACACCAGACTTACCCCATCACGATGCGATGCAGACACCAGACTGACCCCATAACGAGGCGAGGCTGACACCAGACTGACACCATCACGATGTGAGGCTGACACCAGACTGACCCCATCACGAGGCGAGGCTGACACCAGACTGACCCCATCACGAGGCGAGGCTGACACCAGACTGACCCCATCACGAGGCGAGGCTGACACCAGACTGACACCATCACGAGGCGAGACTGACACCAGACTGACCCCATCACGAGGCGAGGCTGACTCCAGACTGACACCATCATGATGTGAGGCTGACACCAGACTGACCCCATCACGAGGCGAGGCTGACACCGGACTGACCCCATCACGAGGCGAGACTGACACAGGACTGACCCCAGCACGAGGCGAGGCTGACACCAGACTGACACCATCATGATGTGAGGCTGACACCAGACTGACCCCATCACGAGGCGAGGCTGACACCAGACTGACCCTATCACTAGGCGAGGCTGACACAAGACTGACACCATCACGAGGCGAGGCTGACACCAGACTGACACCATCACGAGGCGAGGCTGACACCAGACAGACCCCATCACGAGGCGAGGCTGACACCAGACTGACACCATCACGAAGTGAGGCTGACACCAGACTGACCCCATCACGAGGCGAGACTGACACCAGACTGACCACATCACGAGGCGAGGCTGACACCAGACTGACACCATCATGATGTGAGGCTGACACCAGACTGACCCCATCACGAGGCGAGGCTGACACCAGACTGACCCCATCACGAGGCGAGGCTGACACCAGACTGACCCCATCACGAGGCGAGGCTGACACCAGACTGACCCCATCACGAGGTGAGGCTGACACCAGACTGACACCATCACGATGTGAGGCTGACACCAGACTGACCCCAGCACGAGGCGAGGCTGACACCAGACTGACCCCATCACGAGGCGAGGCTGACACCAGACTGACACCATCATGAGGCGAGGCTGACACCAGACTGACACCATCCAGAGGCGAGGCTGACACCAGACTGACACCATCACGAGGCGAGGCTGACACCATACTGACCCCATCACGAGGCGAGGCTGACACGTGACTGACACCATCATGATGTGAGGCTGACACCAGACTGACCCCATCACGAGGCGAGGCTGACACCAGACTGACCCTATCACTAGGCGAGGCTAACACCAGACTGACACCATCACGAGGCGAGGCTGACAAAAGACTGACCCCATCACGAGGCGAGGCTGACACCAGACTGACCCCATCACGAGGCGAGGCTGACACCAGACTGACCCCATCACGAGGCGAGGCTGACACCAGACTGACCCCATCACGAGGCGAGGCTGACACCAGACTGACCCTATCACTAGGCGAGGCTGACACCAGACTGACACCATCACGAGGCGAGGCTGAAACCAGACTGACCCCATCACGAGGCGAGGCTGACACCAGACTGACACCATCACGAGGCGAGGCTGACACCAGACTGACCCCATCACGAGGCGAGACTGACACCAGACTGACCCCATCACGAGGCGAGGCTGACACCAGACTGACCCCATCACGAGGCGAGGCTGACACCAGACTGACACCATCATGATGTGAGGCTGACACAAGACTGACCCCATCACGAGGCGAGGCTGACACCAGACTGACCCCATTGCGAGGCGAGGCTGACACCAGACTGACACCATCACGAGGCGAGGCTGACACCAGACTGACACCATCACGAGGCGAGGCTGACACTAGACTGACCCCATCACGAGGCGAGGCTGACACAAGACTGACACCATCATGATGTGAGACTGACACCAGACTGACCCCATCACAATGCGAGGCTGACACCAGACTGACCCCATCACGAGGCGAGGCTGACACCAGACTGACCCCATCACGAGGCGAGGCTGACACCTGACTGACACCATCATGATGTGAGGCTGACACCAGACTGACACCATCCAGAGGCGAGGCTGACACCAGACTGACACCATCACGTGGCGAGGCTGACACCACACTGACCCCATTACGAGGCGAGGCTGACACGTGACTGACACCATCATGATGTGAGGCTGACACCAGACTGACCCCATCACGAGGCGAGGCTGACACCAGACTGACCCCATCACTAGGCGAGGCTGACACCAGACTGACACCATCACGAGGCGAGGCTGACACCAGACTGACCCCATCACGAGGCGAGGCTGACACCAGACTGACCCCATCACGAGGCGAGACTGACACCGGACTGACCCCACCACGAGGCGAGGCTGACACCAGACTGACACCATCATGATGTGAGGCTGACACCAGACTGACCCCATCACGAGGCGAGACTGACACCAGACTGACAACATCACTAGGCGAGACTGACACCAGACTGACCCAATCACGAGGCGAGGCTGACACTAGACTGACCCCATCACAAGGCGAGACTGACACCAGACTGACCCCATCACGAGGCGAAGCTGACACCAGACTGACCCCATCACGAGGCGAGACTGACACCAGACTGACCCCATCACGAGGCGAGACTGACACCAGACTGACCCCATCATGATGTGAGGCTGACAGCAGACTGACCCCATCACTAGGCGAGGCTGACACCAGACTGACCCCATCACGAGACGAGACTGACACCAGACTGACCCCATCAAGAGGCGAGGCTGACACCAGACTGACCCCATCACGAGACGAGACTGACACCAGACTGTCCCCATCACGAGGCGAGGCTGACACCAGACTGGCCCCATCACGAGGCGAGACTGACACCGGACTGACCCCATCACGGGGCGAAGCTGACACCAGACTGACCCCATCACTAGACGAGGCTGACACAATCACGAGGCGTGGCTGACACCAGACTGACCACATCATGATGTGAGGCTGACACCATACTGAGCCCATCACGAGGCGAGGCTGACAGCAGACTGACCCCATCACTAGGCGAGGCTGACACCACACTGACACCATCACGAGGCGATGCTGACACCAGACTGACACCATTATGATGTGAGGATGACACCAGACTGACCCCATCACGAGGTGAGGCTGACACCAGACTGACCCCATCACGAGGCGAGGCTGACACCAGACTGACCCCATCGCGAGGCGAGGCTGACACCAGACTGACACCATCATGATGTGAGGCTGACACCAGACTGACCTCATCGCGAGGCTGACACCAGACTGACCCCATCACGCGGTGAGGCTGACACCAGACTGACACCATCACGAGGCGAGGCTGACACCAGACTGACACCATCACGAGGCGATGCTGACACCAGACTGACCCCATCACTAGGCGTGGCTGACACCAGACTGACACCATCATGATGTGAGGCTGACACCAGACTGACCCCATCACGAGGCGAGACTGACACCAGACTGACCCCATCACGAGGCGAGACTGACACCAGACTGACACCGTCACGAGGCGAGACTGACACCAGACTGACCCCTCACGAGACGAGGCTGACACCAGACTGACCCCATTACGAGGCGAGGCTGACACCAGACTGACCCCATCACGAGGCGGGGCTGACACCAGACTGACCCCATCACGAGGCGAGGCTGACACCAGACTGACCCCATCACGAGGTGGGGCTGACACCAGACTGACCCCATCACTAGGCGAGGCTGACACCAGACTGACCCCATCACGAGGCGAGACTGACACCGGACTGACCCCATCACGAGGCGAGGCTGACACCAGACTGACACCATCATGATGTGAGGCTGACACCAGACTGACCCCATCACGAGGCGATGCTGACACCAGTCTTACCCAATCACGAGGAGAGGCTGACACCAGACTGACACCATCACAAGGCGAAGCTGACACCAGATTGACACCATCATGATGTGAGGCTGACACCAGACTGACCCCGTCACGGAGCGAGGCTGACACCAGACTGACCCTATCACGAGGCGAGGCTTACACCAGACTGACCCCATCACGAGGCGAGGTTGACACCAGACTGACACCATTACGATGTGAGGCTGACACCAGACTGACCCCATCACGAGGCGAGGCTGACACCAGACTGACACCATCACGAGGCGAGGCTGACACCAGACTGACACCATCACGAGGCAAGGCTGACGCCAGACTGACACCATCACGAGGCAAGGCTGACACCAGACTGACCCCGTCACGAGGCGAGGCTGACACCAGACTGACCCCGTCACGGGGCGAGGCTGACACCAGACTGACCCCATCACGAAGCGAGGCTGACACCAGACTGACGCCATCACGAGGCGAGACTGACACAGGACTGACCCCATCACGGGGCGAGGCTGACACCAGACTGACCCCATCACGAGGCGAGGCTGACACCAGACTGACACCATCACGAGACGTGGCTGACAACAGACTGACCCCATCATGATGTGAGGCTGACACCAGACTGACCCCATCACTAGGCGAGGCTGACACCAGACTGACCCCATCACGAGGCGAGGCTGACACCAGACTGACCCCATCATGATGTGAGGCTGACACCAGACTGACCACATCACTAGGCGAGGCTGACACCAGACTGACCCCATCATGATGTGAGGCTGACACCAGACTGACCACATCACTAGGCGAGGCTGACACCAGACTGACACCATCACGAGGCGAGGTTGACACCAGACTGACTCCATCACGAGGCGAGGCTGACACCAGTCTGACCCCATCACGAGGCGATGCTGACACCAGTCTTACCCAATCACGAGGAGAGGCTGACACCAGACTGACACCATCACAAGGCGAAGCTGACACCAGACTGACACCATCACGAGGTGAGGCTGACACCAGACTGACCCCATCACGAGGCGATGCTGACACCAGTCTTACCCAATCACGAGGAGAGGCTGACACCAGACTGACACCATCACAAGGCGAAGCTGACACCAGATTGACCCCATCACGAGGCGAGGTTGACACCAGACTGACACCATTACGATGTGAGGCTGACACCAGACTGACCCCATCACGAGGCGAGGCTGACACCAGACTGACACCATCACGAGGCGAGGCTGACACCAGACTGACACCATCATGAGGCAAGGCTGACGCCAGACTGACCCCATCGCGAGGCGAGGCTGACACCTGACTGACACCATCACGATGTGAGGCTGACACCAGACTGACCCCATTACGAGGCGAGCCTGACACCAGACTGACCCCATCACGAGGCGAGGCTGACACCAGACTGACCCCATCACGAGGCGAGGCTGACACCAGACTGACCCCATCACGAGGCGAGGCTGACACCAGACTGACCCCATCACGAGGCGAGGCTGATACCAGACTGACACCATCATGATGTGAGACCGACACCAGACTGACCCCATCACGAGGCGAGGCTGACACCAGACTGACACCATAATGATGTGAGGCTGACACCAGACTGACCCCATCACGTGGTGAGGCTGACACCAGACTGACCCATTCACGAGGCGAGGCTGACACCAGCCTGACACCATCACGAGGCGAGGCTGACACCAGACTGACCCCATCACGAGGCGAGGCTGACACCAGACTGACCCCATCACGAGGCGAGGCTGACACCAGACTGACCCCATCACGAGGCGAGGCTGACACCAGACTGAAACCATCACGATGTGAGGCTGACACCAGACTTACCCCATCACGAGTCGAGGCTGACACCAGACTGACCCCATCACGAGGCGAGGCTGACACCAGACTGACACCATCACGAGTAGAGACAGACACCAGACTGACACCATCACGAGGCGAGGCTGACACCAGACTGACACCATCATGATGTGAGGCTGACACCAGACTGACCTCATCACGAGGCGAGGCTGACACCAGACTGACACCATCACGAGGCGAGGCTGACACCAGACTGTCACCATCATGATGTGAGGCTGACACCAGACTGACCCCATCACTAGGCGAGGCTGACACCAGACTGACCCCATCACGAGGCGAGGCTGACACCAGACTGACACCATCACGAGGCGAGGCTGACACCAGACTGACCCCATCATGATGTGAGGCTGACACTAGACTGACACCATCACTAGGCGAGACTGACACCAGACTGACCCCGTCACGAGGCGAGGCTGACACCAGACTGACCCCGTCACGGGGCGAGGCTGACACCAGACTGACCCCATCACGAGGCGAGGCTGACACCAGACTGACGCCATCACGAGGCGAGACTGACACAGGACTGACCCCATCACGGGGCGAGGCTGACACCAGACTGACCCCATCACGAGGCGAGGCTGACACCAGACTGACACCATCACGAGACGTGGCTGACACCAGACTGACCCCATCATGATGTGAGGCTGACACCAGACTGACCCCATCACTAGGCGAGGCTGACACCAGACTGACCCCATCACGAGGCGAGGCTGACACCAGACTGACCCCATCATGATGTGAGGCTGACACCAGACTGACCACATCACTAGGCGAGGCTGACACCAGACTGACCCCATCATGATGTGAGGCTGACACCAGACTGACCACATCACTAGGCGAGGCTGACACCAGACTGACCCCATCACGAGGCGAGGCTGACACCAGACTGACACCATCACGAGGCGAGGCTGACACCAGTCTGACCCCATTTCGAGGCGAGGCTGACACCAGACTGACCCCATCACTAGGCGAGGCTGACACCAGACTGACCCCATCACTAGGCGTGGCTGACACCAGACTGACCCCATCACGAGGCGAGGCTGACACCAGACTGACCCCATCACGAGGCGAGGCTGACACCAGACTGACCCCATCACGAGGCGAGGCTGACACCAGACTGACCCCATCACGAAGCGAGGCTGACACCAGACTGACACCATCACAAGGCGAAGCTGACACAAGATTGACACCATCATGATGTGAGGCTGACACCAGACTGACCCCATCACGGGGCGAGGCTGACACCAGACTGACCCCATCACGAGACGAGACTGACACCAGACTGACCCCATCAAGAGGCGAGGCTGACACCAGACTGACCCCATCACGAGGCGAGGCTGAAACCAGACTGAACCCATCACGAGGCGAGGCTGACACAAGACTGACCCCATCACTAGGCGAGGCTGACACCAGACTGACCCCATCACGAGGCGAGACTGACACCGGACTGACCCCATCACGAGGCGAGGCTGACACCAGACTGACACCATCATGATGTGAGGCTGACACCAGACTGACCCCATCACGAGGTGAGGCTGACACCAGACTGACTCCATCACGAAGCGAGGCTGACACCAGACTTACCCCATCACGGGGCGAGGCTGACACCACACTAACCCCATCACGAGGCGAGACTGACACCAGACTGACCCGATCATGAGGCGAGACTGACACCAGACTGACCCCATCATGATGTGAGGCTGACACCAGACTGACCCCATCACGAGGCGATGCTGACACTAGACTGACCCCATCACGAGGCGAGACTGACACCAGACTGACCCCATCACAAGGCGAGACTGACACCAGACTGACCCCATCACGAGGCGAGGCTGACACCAGACTGATCCCATCACGAGGCGAGGCTGACACCAGACTGACCCCATCACTAGGCGAGGCTGACAGCAGACTGACCCCATCATGAGGCGAGGCTGACACCAGACTGACACGATCACGAGGCGAGGCTGACACCAGACTGACCCCATCACGAGGCGAGACTGACACCAGACTGACCCCATCACGAGGCGAGACTGACACCAGACTGACCCCATCACGAGGCGAGGCTGACACCAGACTGAACCCATCACGAGGCGAGGCTGACACCAGACTGACCCCATCACTAGGCGAGGCTGACACCAGACTGACCCCATCATGAGGCGAGGCTGACACCAGACTGACACGATCACGAGGCGAGGCTGACACCAGACTGACACCATCATGATGTGAGGCTGACACCAGACTGACCCCATCACTAGGCAAGGCTGACACCAGACTGACCCCAAGACGAGGCGAGACTGACTCCAGACTGACCCCATCATGTTGTGAGGCTGACACCAGACTGACCCCATCACGAGGCGATGTTGACACCAGACTGACGCCATCACGAGGCGAGACTGACACCAGACTGACCCCATCACGAGGCGAGACTGACACCAGACTGACCCCATCACGGGACGAGGCTGACACCAGACTGACCCCATCACGAGGCGAGACTGACACCAGACTGACACCATCACGAGGCGAGACTGACACCAGACTGACCCCATCATGATGTGAGGCTGACACCAGACTGACCCCATCACGAGGCGATGCTGACACCAGACTGACCCCATCACGAGGCGAGACTGACACCAGACTGAACCCATCACGAGGCGAGGCTGACACCAGACTGACCCCATCACTAGGCGAGGCTGACACCAGACTGACCCCATCATGAGGCGAGGCTGACACCAGACTGACACGATCACGAGGCGAGGCTGACACCAGACTGACACCATCATGATGTGAGGCTGACACCAGACTGACCCCATCACTAGGCAAGGCTGACACCAGACTGACCCCAAGACGAGGCGAGACTGACTCCAGACTGACCCCATCATGTTGTGAGGCTGACACCAGACTGACCCCATCACGAGGCGATGCTGACACCAGACTGACGCCATCACGAGGCGAGACTGACACCAGACTGACCACATCTCGAGGCGAGGCTGACACCAGACTGACCCCATCACGGGACGAGGCTGACACCAGACTGACCCCATCACGAGGCGAGACTGACACCAGACTGACACCATCACGAGGCGAGACTGACACCAGACTGACCCCATCATGATGTGAGGCTGACACCAGACTGACCCCATCACGAGGCGATGCTGACACCAGACTGACCCCATCACGAGGCGAGACTGACACCAGACTGACCCCTTCATGAGGCGAGACTGACACCAGACTGACCCCATCACGGGACGAGGCTGACACCAGACTGACCACATCACGAGGCGAGACTGACAGCAGACTGACACCATCACGAGGCGAGACTGACACCAGACTGACCCCATCACGAGGCGAGTCTGACACCAGACTGACCCCATCACGAGGCGGGGCTGACACCAGACTGACCCCATCACGAGGCAAGGCTGACACCAGACTGACACCATCACGAGGCGAGGCTGACACCAGACTGACACCATCACGAGACGATGCTGACACCAGACTGACACCATCATGATGTGAGGCTGACACCAGACTGACCCCATCACGAGGCGAGACTGACACCAGACTGACCCCATCACGAGGCGAGGCTGACACTAGACTGACACCATCACGAGGCGAGGCTGACACCAGACTGACACCATCATGATGTGAGGCTGACACCAGACTGACCCCATCACTAGGCGAGACTGACACCAGACTGACCCCATCACTAGGCGAGACTGACACCAGACTGACCCCATCACGAGGCGAGACTGACACCAGACTGACCCCATCACGAGGCGAGACTGACACCAGACTGACCCCATCACGAGGCGAGGCTGACACCAGACTGACCCAATCACAAGGCGAGGCTGACACCAGACTGACACCATCACGAGGCGAGACTGACACCAGACTGACCCCCTCACGAGGCGAGGCTGACACCAGACTGACCTCGTCACGAGGCGGGGCTGACACCAGACTGACCCCATCACGGGGCGAGGCTGACACCAGACTGACCCCATTACGAGGCGAGACTGACTCCAGACTGACCCCATCATGATGTGAGGCTAACACCAGACTGACCCCATCACGAGGCGAGGCTGACACCAGACTGACCCCATCGCGAGGCGAGGCTGACACCAGACTGACCCCATCGCGAGGCGAGGCTGACACCAGACTGACCCCATCGCGAGGCGAGGCTGACACCAGCCTGACCCCATCGCGAGGCGAGGCTGACACCAGACTGACCCCATCACGAGGCGAGACTGACACCAGACTTACCCCATCACGAGGCGAGGCTGACACCAGAATGATACCATCACAAGGCAAAGCTGACACCAGATTGACACCATCATGATGTGAGGCTGACACCATACTGACCCCATCACGGGACGAGGCTGACACCAGACTGACCCCATCACGAGGCGAGACTGACACCAGAATGACCCCATCACGAGGCGATGCTGACACCAGACTGACCCCATCACGAGGCGAGACTGACACCAGACTGACCCCATCACGAGGCGAGACTGACACCAGACTGACCCCATCACGATGTGAGGCTGACACCAGACTGACCCCATCACGAGGCGAGGCTGACACCAGACTGACCCCATCACGAGGCGAGACTGACACTGGACTGACCCCATCACGAGGCGAGGCTGACACCAGACTGACACCATCATGATGTGAGGCTGACACCAGACTGACCCCGTCACGGGGCGAGGCTGACACCAGACTGACCCCATCACGAGGCGAGGCTGACACCAGACTGACCCCATCACGAGGCGAGAATGACACCGGAATGACCCAATCACGGGGCGAGGCTGACACCAGACTGACCCCATCACGAGGCGAGGCTGACACCAGACTGACACCATCACGAGGCGTGGCTGACACCAGACTGACCCCATCATGATGTGAGGCTGACACCAGACTGACCCCATCACGAGGCGATGCTGACACCAGACTGACACCATCATGATATAAAGCTGACACCAGACTGACCCCGTCACGAGGCGAGGCTGACACCAGACTGACCCCATCACGAGGCGAGGCTCACACCAGACTGACACCATCACGAGGCGTGGCTGACACCAGACTGACCCCATCATGATGTGAGGCTGACACCAGACTGACCCCATCACTAGGCGAGGCTGACACCAGACTGACCCCATCACGAGGCGAGGCTGACACCAGACTGACCCCATCATGATGTGAGGCTGACACCAGACTGACCACATCACTAGGCGAGGCTGACACCAGACTGACCCCATCATGATGTGAGGCTGACACCAGACTGACCACATCACTAGGCGAGGCTGACACCAGACTGACCCCATCACGAGGCGAGGCTGACACCAGACTGACACCATCACGAGGCGAGGCTGACACCAGTCTGACCCCATTTCGAGGCGAGGCTGACACCAGACTGACCCCATCACTAGGCGAGGCTGACACCAGCCTGACCCCATCACTAGGCGTGGCTGACACCAGACTGACCCCATCACGAGGCGAGGCTGACACCAGACTGACCCCATCACGAGGCGAGGCTGACACCAGACTGACCCCATCACGAGGCGAGGCTGACACCAGACTGACCCCATCACGAAGCGAGGCTGACACCAGACTGACACCATCACAAGGCGAAGCTGACACAAGATTGACACCATCATGATGTGAGGCTGACACCAGACTGACCCCATCACGGGGCGAGGCTGACACCAGACTGACCCCATCACGAGACGAGACTGACACCAGACTGACCCCATCAAGAGGCGAGGCTGACACCAGACTGACCCCATCACGAGGCGAGGCTGAAACCAGACTGAACCCATCACGAGGCGAGGCTGACACAAGACTGACCCCATCACTAGGCGAGGCTGACACCAGACTGACCCCATCACGAGGCGAGACTGACACCGGACTGACCCCATCACGAGGCGAGGCTGACACCAGACTGACACCATCATGATGTGAGGCTGACACCAGACTGACCCCATCACGAGGTGAGGCTGACACCAGACTGACTCCATCACGAAGCGAGGCTGACACCAGACTTACCCCATCACGGGGCGAGGCTGACACCACACTAACCCCATCACGAGGCGAGACTGACACCAGACTGACCCGATCATGAGGCGAGACTGACACCAGACTGACCCCATCATGATGTGAGGCTGACACCAGACTGACCCCATCACGAGGCGATGCTGACACTAGACTGACCCCATCACGAGGCGAGACTGACACCAGACTGACCCCATCACAAGGCGAGACTGACACCAGACTGACCCCATCACGAGGCGAGGCTGACACCAGACTGATCCCATCACGAGGCGAGGCTGACACCAGACTGACCCCATCACTAGGCGAGGCTGACACCAGACTGACCCCATCATGAGGCGAGGCTGACACCAGACTGACACGATCACGAGGCGAGGCTGACACCAGACTGACCCCATCACGAGGCGAGACTGACACCAGACTGACCCCATCACGAGGCGAGACTGACACCAGACTGACCCCATCACGAGGCGAGGCTGACACCAGACTGAACCCATCACGAGGCGAGGCTGACACCAGACTGACCCCATCACTAGGCGAGGCTGACACCAGACTGACCCCATCATGAGGCGAGGCTGACACCAGACTGACACGATCACGAGGCGAGGCTGACACCAGACTGACACCATCATGATGTGAGGCTGACACCAGACTGACCCCATCACTAGGCAAGGCTGACACCAGACTGACCCCAAGACGAGGCGAGACTGACTCCAGACTGACCCCATCATGTTGTGAGGCTGACACCAGACTGACCCCATCACGAGGCGATGTTGACACCAGACTGACGCCATCACGAGGCGAGACTGACACCAGACTGACCCCATCACGAGGCGAGACTGACACCAGACTGACCCCATCACGGGACGAGGCTGACACCAGACTGACCCCATCACGAGGCGAGACTGACACCAGACTGACACCATCACGAGGCGAGACTGACACCAGACTGACCCCATCATGATGTGAGGCTGACACCAGACTGACCCCATCACGAGGCGATGCTGACACCAGACTGACCCCATCACGAGGCGAGACTGACACCAGACTGAACCCATCACGAGGCGAGGCTGACACCAGACTGACCCCATCACTAGGCGAGGCTGACACCAGACTGACCCCATCATGAGGCGAGGCTGACACCAGACTGACACGATCACGAGGCGAGGCTGACACCAGACTGACACCATCATGATGTGAGGCTGACACCAGACTGACCCCATCACTAGGCAAGGCTGACACCAGACTGACCCCAAGACGAGGCGAGACTGACTCCAGACTGACCCCATCATGTTGTGAGGCTGACACCAGACTGACCCCATCACGAGGCGATGCTGACACCAGACTGACGCCATCACGAGGCGAGACTGACACCAGACTGACCACATCTCGAGGCGAGGCTGACACCAGACTGACCCCATCACGGGACGAGGCTGACACCAGACTGACCCCATCACGAGGCGAGACTGACACCAGACTGACACCATCACGAGGCGAGACTGACACCAGACTGACCCCATCATGATGTGAGGCTGACACCAGACTGACCCCATCACGAGGCGATGCTGACACCAGACTGACCCCATCACGAGGCGAGACTGACACCAGACTGACCCCTTCATGAGGCGAGACTGACACCAGACTGACCCCATCACGGGACGAGGCTGACACCAGACTGACCACATCACGAGGCGAGACTGACAGCAGACTGACACCATCACGAGGCGAGACTGACACCAGACTGACCCCATCACGAGGCGAGTCTGACACCAGACTGACCCCATCACGAGGCGGGGCTGACACCAGACTGACCCCATCACGAGGCAAGGCTGACACCAGACTGACACCATCACGAGGCGAGGCTGACACCAGACTGACACCATCACGAGACGATGCTGACACCAGACTGACACCATCATGATGTGAGGCTGACACCAGACTGACCCCATCACGAGGCGAGACTGACACCAGACTGACCCCATCACGAGGCGAGGCTGACACTAGACTGACACCATCACGAGGCGAGGCTGACACCAGACTGACACCATCATGATGTGAGGCTGACACCAGACTGACCCCATCACTAGGCGAGACTGACACCAGACTGACCCCATCACTAGGCGAGACTGACACCAGACTGACCCCATCACGAGGCGAGACTGACACCAGACTGACCCCATCACGAGGCGAGACTGACACCAGACTGACCCCATCACGAGGCGAGGCTGACACCAGACTGACCCAATCACAAGGCGAGGCTGACACCAGACTGACACCATCACGAGGCGAGACTGACACCAGACTGACCCCCTCACGAGGCGAGGCTGACACCAGACTGACCTCGTCACGAGGCGGGGCTGACACCAGACTGACCCCATCACGGGGCGAGGCTGACACCAGACTGACCCCATTACGAGGCGAGACTGACTCCAGACTGACCCCATCATGATGTGAGGCTAACACCAGACTGACCCCATCACGAGGCGAGGCTGACACCAGACTGACCCCATCGCGAGGCGAGGCTGACACCAGACTGACCCCATCGCGAGGCGAGGCTGACACCAGACTGACCCCATCGCGAGGCGAGGCTGACACCAGCCTGACCCCATCGCGAGGCGAGGCTGACACCAGACTGACCCCATCACGAGGCGAGACTGACACCAGACTTACCCCATCACGAGGCGAGGCTGACACCAGAATGATACCATCACAAGGCAAAGCTGACACCAGATTGACACCATCATGATGTGAGGCTGACACCATACTGACCCCATCACGGGACGAGGCTGACACCAGACTGACCCCATCACGAGGCGAGACTGACACCAGAATGACCCCATCACGAGGCGATGCTGACACCAGACTGACCCCATCACGAGGCGAGACTGACACCAGACTGACCCCATCACGAGGCGAGACTGACACCAGACTGACCCCATCACGATGTGAGGCTGACACCAGACTGACCCCATCACGAGGCGAGGCTGACACCAGACTGACCCCATCACGAGGCGAGACTGACACTGGACTGACCCCATCACGAGGCGAGGCTGACACCAGACTGACACCATCATGATGTGAGGCTGACACCAGACTGACCCCGTCACGGGGCGAGGCTGACACCAGACTGACCCCATCACGAGGCGAGGCTGACACCAGACTGACCCCATCACGAGGCGAGAATGACACCGGAATGACCCAATCACGGGGCGAGGCTGACACCAGACTGACCCCATCACGAGGCGAGGCTGACACCAGACTGACACCATCACGAGGCGTGGCTGACACCAGACTGACCCCATCATGATGTGAGGCTGACACCAGACTGACCCCATCACGAGGCGATGCTGACACCAGACTGACACCATCATGATATAAAGCTGACACCAGACTGACCCCGTCATGAGGCGAGGCTGACACCAGACTGACCCCATCACGAGGCAAGGCTCACACCAGACTGACACCATCACGAGGCGTGGCTGACACCAGACTGACCCCATCATGATGTGAGGCTGACACCAGACTGACCCCATCACTAGGCGAGGCTGACACCAGACTGACCCCATCACGAGGCGAGGCTGACACCAGACTGACACCATCACGAGGAGAGGCTGACACCAGACTGACACCATCATAATGCGAGGCTGACACCAGACTGACCCCATCACGAGGCGAGATTGACACCAGACTGACCCCATCACGAGGCGAGACTGACACCAGACTGACCCCATCACGAGGCGAGACTGACACCAGACTGACCCCATCACGAGGCGAGGCTGACACCAGACTGACACCGTCACGAGGCGAGGCTGAATCCAGACTGACCCCATCACGAGGCGAGGCGGACACCGGACTGACCCCACCACGAGGCGAGGCTGACACCAGACTGACTCCATCACGAGGCGAGGCTGACACCAGACTGACCCCATCACGAGGCGAGACTGACACCAGACTGACCCCATCATGATGTGAGGCTGACACCAGACTGACCCCATCACGAGGCGATGCTGACACCAGTCTTACCCAATCACGAGGCGAGGCTGACACCATCACAAGGCGAAGATGACACCAGATTGACACCATCATGATGTGAGGCTGACACCAGACTGACCCCGTCACAGAGCGAGGCTGACACCAGACTGACCCCATCACGAGGCGAGGCTGACACCAGACTGACACCGTCACGAGGCGAGGCTGACTCCAGACTGACCCCATCACGAGGCGAGGCGGACACCGGACTGACCCCATCACGAGGCGAGGCTGACACCAGACTGACCCCATCACGAGGCGAGGCTGACACCAGACTGACCCCATCACTAGCGAGGCTGACACCGGACTGACCCCATCACGAGGCGAGGCTGACACCAGACTGACACCATCATGATGTGAGGCTGACACGAGACTGACACCATCACAAGGCGAGACTGACACCAGACTGACCCCATCACGAGGCGAGACTGACACCAGACTGACCCCATCATGATGTGAGGCTGACACCAGACTGACCCCATCATGAGGCGAAGCTGACACCAGACTGACCCCATCACGAGGCGAGGCTGACACCAGACTGACACCATCACAAGGCGAAGCTGACACCAGATTGACACCATCATGATGTGAGGCTGACACGAGACTGACACCATCACAAGGCGAGACTGACACCAGACTGACCCCATCACGAGGCGAGACTGACACCAGACTGACCCCATCATGATGTGAGGCTGACACCAGACTGACCCCATCATGAGGCGAAGCTGACACCAGACTGACCCCATCACGAGGCGAGGCTGACACCAGACTGACACCATCACAAGGCGAAGCTGACACCAGATTGACACCATCATGATGTGAGGATGACACCAGACAGACCCCGTCACGGAGCGAGGCTGACACCAGACTGACCCCATCACGAGGCCAGACTGACACCAGACTGACACCATCACTAGGCGAGACTGACACCAGACTGACCCAATCACGAGGCGAGGCTGACACTAGACTGACCCCATCACGAGGCGAAGCTGACACCAGACTGACCCCATCACGAGGCGAGACTGACACCAGACTGACCCCATCACGAGGCGAGACTGACACCAGACTGACCCCATCACGAGGCGAGACTGACACCAGACTGACCCCATCATGATGTGAGGCTGACACCAGACTGAGCCCATCACGAGGCGAACCTGACAGCAGACTGACCCCATCACTAGGCGAGGCTGACACCAGACTGACCCCATCACGAGGCGAGGCTGACACCAGACTGACCCCATCACGAGGCGAGGCTGACACCAGACTGACCCCATCACGAGGCAAGACTGACACCAGACTTAACCCATCACGAGGCAAGGCTGACACCAGACTGACACCATCACAAGGCGAAGCTGACACCAGATTGACACCATCATGATGTGAGGCTGACACCAGACGGACCTCATCACGGGACGAGGCTGACACCAGACTGACCCCATCACGAGGCGACACTGACACCAGACTGACACCATCACGAGGCGAGACTGACACCAGACTGACCCCATGACGAGGCGAGGCTGACACCAGACTGACCCCATCATGATGTGAGGCTGACACCAGACTGACCCCATCACTAGGCGAGACTGACACCAGACTGACCCAATCACGAGGCGAGGCTGACACTAGACTGACCCCATCATGAGGCGAAGCTGACACCAGACTGACCCCATCACGAGGCGAGACTGACACCAGACTGACCCCATCACGAGGCGAGACTGACACCAGACTGACCCCATCACGAGGCGAGACTGACACCAGACTGACCCCATCATGATGTGAGGCTGACACCAGACTGAGCCCATCACGAGGCGAGGCTGACAGCAGACTGACCCCATCACTAGGCGAGGCTGACACCAGACTGACCCCATCACGAGGCGAGGCTGACACCAGACTGACCCCATCACGAGGCGAGGCTGACACCAGACTGACCCCATCACGAGGCAAGACTGACACCAGACTTAACCCATCACGAGGCAAGGCTGACACCAGACTGACCCCATCACGAGGCGAGGCTGACACCAGACTGACACCATCACAAGGCGAAGCTGACACCAGATTGACACCATCATGATGTGAGGCTGACACCAGACGGACCTCATCACGGGACGAGGCTGACACCAGACTGACCCCATCACGAGGCGACACTGACACCAGACTGACACCATCACGAGGCGAGACTGACACCAGACTGACCCCATGACGAGGCGAGGCTGACACCAGACTGACCCCATCATGATGTGAGGCTGACACCAGACTGACCCCATCACGAGGCGAGACTGACACCAGACTGACCCCATCACGAGGCGAGACTGACACCAGACTGACCCCATCATGATGTGAGGCTGACACCAGACTGAGCCCATCACGAGGCGAACCTGACAGCAGACTGACCCCATCACTAGGCGAGGCTGACACCAGACTGACCCCATCACGAGGCGAGGCTGACACCAGACTGACCCCATCACGAGGCGAGGCTGACACCAGACTGACCCCATCACGAGGCAAGACTGACACCAGACTTAACCCATCACGAGGCAAGGCTGACACCAGACTGACACCATCACAAGGCGAAGCTGACACCAGATTGACACCATCATGATGTGAGGCTGACACGAGACTGACACCATCACAAGGCGAGACTGACACCAGACTGACCCCATCACGAGGCGAGACTGACACCAGACTGACCCCATCATGATGTGAGGCTGACACCAGACTGACCCCATCATGAGGCGAAGCTGACACCAGACTGACCCCATCACGAGGCGAGGCTGACACCAGACTGACACCATCACAAGGCGAAGCTGACACCAGATTGACACCATCATGATGTGAGGATGACACCAGACAGACCCCGTCACGGAGCGAGGCTGACACCAGACTGACCCCATCACGAGGCCAGACTGACACCAGACTGACACCATCACTAGGCGAGACTGACACCAGACTGACCCAATCACGAGGCGAGGCTGACACTAGACTGACCCCATCACGAGGCGAAGCTGACACCAGACTGACCCCATCACGAGGCGAGACTGACACCAGACTGACCCCATCACGAGGCGAGACTGACACCAGACTGACCCCATCACGAGGCGAGACTGACACCAGACTGACCCCATCATGATGTGAGGCTGACACCAGACTGAGCCCATCACGAGGCGAACCTGACAGCAGACTGACCCCATCACTAGGCGAGGCTGACACCAGACTGACCCCATCACGAGGCGAGGCTGACACCAGACTGACCCCATCACGAGGCGAGGCTGACACCAGACTGACCCCATCACGAGGCAAGACTGACACCAGACTTAACCCATCACGAGGCAAGGCTGACACCAGACTGACACCATCACAAGGCGAAGCTGACACCAGATTGACACCATCATGATGTGAGGCTGACACCAGACGGACCTCATCACGGGACGAGGCTGACACCAGACTGACCCCATCACGAGGCGACACTGACACCAGACTGACACCATCACGAGGCGAGACTGACACCAGACTGACCCCATGACGAGGTGAGGCTGACACCAGACTGACCCCATCATGATGTGAGGCTGACACCAGACTGACCCCATCACTAGGCGAGACTGACACCAGACTGACCCAATCACGAGGCGAGGCTGACACTAGACTGACCCCATCATGAGGCGAAGCTGACACCAGACTGACCCCATCACGAGGCGAGACTGACACCAGACTGACCCCATCACGAGGCGAGACTGACACCAGACTGACCCCATCACGAGGCGAGACTGACACCAGACTGACCCCATCATGATGTGAGGCTGACACCAGACTGAGCCCATCACGAGGCGAGGCTGACAGCAGACTGACCCCATCACTAGGCGAGGCTGACACCAGACTGACCCCATCACGAGGCGAGGCTGACACCAGACTGACCCCATCACGAGGCGAGGCTGACACCAGACTGACCCCATCACGAGGCAAGACTGACACCAGACTTAACCCATCACGAGGCAAGGCTGACACCAGACTGACCCCATCACGAGGCGAGGCTGACACCAGACTGACACCATCACAAGGCGAAGCTGACACCAGATTGACACCATCATGATGTGAGGCTGACACCAGACGGACCTCATCACGGGACGAGGCTGACACCAGACTGACCCCATCACGAGGCGACACTGACACCAGACTGACACCATCACGAGGCGAGACTGACACCAGACTGACCCCATGACGAGGCGAGGCTGACACCAGACTGACCCCATCATGATGTGAGGCTGACACCAGACTGACCCCATCACGAGGCGAGACTGACACCAGACTGACCCCATCACGAGGCGAGACTGACACCAGACTGACCCCATCATGATGTGAGGCTGACACCAGACTGAGCCCATCACGAGGCGAACCTGACAGCAGACTGACCCCATCACTAGGCGAGGCTGACACCAGACTGACCCCATCACGAGGCGAGGCTGACACCAGACTGACCCCATCACGAGGCGAGGCTGACACCAGACTGACCCCATCACGAGGCAAGACTGACACCAGACTTAACCCATCACGAGGCAAGGCTGACACCAGACTGACACCATCACAAGGCGAAGCTGACACCAGATTGACACCATCATGATGTGAGGCTGACACCAGACGGACCTCATCACGGGACGAGGCTGACACCAGACTGACCCCATCACGAGGCGACACTGACACCAGACTGACACCATCACGAGGCGAGACTGACACCAGACTGACCCCATGACGAGGCGAGGCTGACACCAGACTGACCCCATCATGATGTGAGGCTGACACCAGACTGACCCCATCACTAGGCGAGACTGACACCAGACTGACCCAATCACGAGGCGAGGCTGACACTAGACTGACCCCATCATGAGGCGAAGCTGACACCAGACTGACCCCATCACGAGGCGAGACTGACACCAGACTGACCCCATCACGAGGCGAGACTGACACCAGACTGACCCCATCACGAGGCGAGACTGACACCAGACTGACCCCATCATGATGTGAGGCTGACACCAGACTGAGCCCATCACGAGGCGAGGCTGACAGCAGACTGACCCCATCACTAGGCGAGGCTGACACCAGACTGACCCCATCACGAGGCGAGGCTGACACCAGACTGACCCCATCACGAGGCGAGGCTGACACCAGACTGACCCCATCACGAGGCAAGACTGACACCAGACTTAACCCATCACGAGGCAAGGCTGACACCAGACTGACCCCATCACGAGGCGAGGCTGACACCAGACTGACACCATCACAAGGCAAAGCTGACACCAGATTGACACCATCATGATGTGAGGCTGACACCAGACGGACCTCATCACGGGACGAGGCTGACACCAGACTGACCCCATCACGAGGCGACACTGACACCAGACTGACACCATCACGAGGCGAGACTGACACCAGACTGACCCCATGACGAGGCGAGGCTGACACCAGACTGACCCCATCATGATGTGAGGCTGACACCAGACTGACCCCATCACTAGGCGAGGCTGACACCAAACTGACCCCATCACGAGGCGAGGCTGACACCAGACTGACACCATCACGAGGCTAGGCTGACACCAGACTGACCCCATCATGATGTGAGGCTGACACCAGACTGACCCCATCACTAGGCGAGGCTGACACCAGACTGACCCCATCACGAGGCGAGGCTGACACCAGACTGACACCATCACGAGGCGAGGCTGACACCAGACTGACACCATCATGATGTGAGGCTGACACCAGACTGACCCCATCACGAGGCGAGACTGACAACAGACTGACCCCATCACGAGGCGAGACTGACACCAGACTGACCCCATCACGAGGCGAGACTGACACCAGACTGACCCCATCATGATGTGAGGCTGACACCAGACTGACCCCATCACGAGGCGATGCTGACACCAGACTGACCCCATCACGAGGCGAGGCTGACACCAGAATGACACCATCACAAGGCGAAGCTGACACCAGATTGACACCATCATGATGTGAGGCTGACACCAGACTGACCCCGTCACGGAGCGAGGCTGACACCAGACGGACCCCATCACGAGGCGAGACTGACACCAGACTGACACCATCACTAGGCGAGACTGACACCAGACTGACCCCATCACGAGGCGAGACTGACACCAGACTGACACCATCACGAGGCGAGACTGACCCCAGACTGACCCCATCATGATGTGAGGCTGACACTAGACTGACACCATCACTAGGCGAGACTGACACAAAACTGACCCCATCACGAGGCGAGGCTGACACCAGACTGACACCATCATGATGTGAGGCTGACACCAGACTGACCCCATCACGAGGCGAGGCTGTCACCAGACTGACCCTATCACTAGGCGAGGCTGACACCAGACTGACCCCATCACGAGGCGAGGCTGACACCAGACTGACACCATCATGATGTGAGGCTGACACCAGACTGACCCCATCACGAGGTGAGGCTGTCACCAGACTGACACCATCACGAGGCGAAGCTGACACCAGACGGACACCATCACGAGGCGAGGCTGACACCAGACTGACCCCATCACGAGGCGAGGCTGCCACCAGACGGACACCATCACGAGGTGAGACTGACACCAGACTGACACCATCAAGAGGCGAGGCTGACACCAGACTGACACCATCATGATGTGAGGCTGACACCAGACAGACCCCATCACGAGGCGAGGCTGACACCAGACTGACACCATCATGATGTGAGACTGACACCAGACTGACCCCATCACGAGGCGAGACTGACACCAGACTGACCCCATCATGATGTGAGGCTGACACCAGACTGAGCCCATCACGAGGCGAGGCTGACAGCAGACTGACCCCATCACTAGGCGAGGCTGACACCAGACTGACCCCATCACGAGGCGAGGCTGACACCAGACTGACCCCATCACGAGGCGAGGCTGACACCAGACTGACCCCATCACGAGGCAAGACTGACACCAGACTTAACCCATCACGAGGCAAGGCTGACACCAGACTGACCCCATCACGAGGCGAGGCTGACACCAGACTGAGCCCATCACGAGGCGAGGCTGACAGCAGACTGACCCCATCACTAGGCGAGGCTGACACCAGACTGACCCCATCACGAGGCGAGGCTGACACCAGACTGACCCCATCACGAGGCGAGGCTGACACCAGACTGACCCCATCACGAGGCAAGACTGACACCAGACTTAACCCATCACGAGGCAAGGCTGACACCAGATAGACCCCATCACGAGGCGAGGCTGACACCAGACTGACACCATCATGATGTGAGACTGACACCAGACTGACCCCATCACGAGGCGAGACTGACACCAGACTGACCCCATCATGATGTGAGGCTGACACCAGACTGAGCCCATCACGAGGCGAGGCTGACAGCAGACTGACCCCATCACTAGGCGAGGCTGACACCAGACTGACCCCATCACGAGGCGAGGCTGACACCAGACTGACCCCATCACGAGGCGAGGCTGACACCAGACTGACCCCATCACGAGGCAAGACTGACACCAGACTTAACACATCACGAGGCAAGGCTGACACCAGACTGACCCCATCACGAGGCGAGGCTGACACCAGACTGACACCATCACAAGGCGAAGCTGACACCAGATTGACACCATCATGATGTGAGGCTGACACCAGACGGACCTCATCACGGGACGAGGCTGACACCAGACTGACCCCATCACGAGGCGACACTGACACCAGACTGACACCATCACGAGGCGAGACTGACACCAGACTGACCCCATGACGAGGCGAGGCTGACACCAGACTGACCCCATCATGATGTGAGGCTGACACCAGACTGACCCCATCACTAGGCGAGGCTGACACCAAACTGACCCCATCACGAGGCGAGGCTGACACCAGACTGACACCATCACGAGGCTAGGCTGACACCAGACTGACCCCATCATGATGTGAGGCTGACACCAGACTGACCCCATCACTAGGCGAGGCTGACACCAGACTGACCCCATCACGAGGCGAGGCTGACACCAGACTGACACCATCACGAGGCGAGGCTGACACCAGACTGACACCATCATGATGTGAGGCTGACACCAGACTGACCCCATCACGAGGCGAGACTGACAACAGACTGACCCCATCACGAGGCGAGACTGACACCAGACTGACCCCATCACGAGGCGAGACTGACACCAGACTGACCCCATCATGATAGGTGAGGCTGACACCAGACTGACCCCATCACGAGGCGATGCTGACACCAGACTGACCCCATCACAAGGCGAGGCTGACACCAGACTGACACCATCACAAGGCGAAGCTGACACCAGATTGACACCATCATGATGTGAGGCTGACACCAGACTGACCCCGTCACGGAGCGAGGCTGACACCAGACTGACCCCATCACGAGGCGAGACTGACACCAGACTGACACCATCACTAGGCGAGACTGACACCAGACTGACCCCATCACGAGGCGAGACTGACACCAGACTGACACCATCACGAGGCGAGACTGACCCCAGACTGACCCCATCATGATGTGAGGCTGACACTAGACTGACACCATCACTAGGCGAGACTGACACAAAACTGACCCCATCACGAGGCGAGGCTGACACCAGACTGACACCATCATGATGTGAGGCTGACACCAGACTGACCCCATCACGAGGCGAGGCTGTCACCAGACTGACCCTATCACTAGGCGAGGCTGACACCAGACTGACCCCATCACGAGGCGAGGCTGACACCAGACTGACACCATCATGATGTGAGGCTGACACCAGACTGACCCCATCACGAGGTGAGGCTGTCACCAGACTGACACCATCACGAGGCGAAGCTGACACCAGACGGACACCATCACGAGGCGAGGCTGACACCAGACTGACCCCATCACGAGGCGAGGCTGCCACCAGACGGACACCATCACGAGGTGAGACTGACACCAGACTGACACCATCAAGAGGCGAGGCTGACACCAGACTGACACCATCACGAGGTGAGGCTGACACCAGACAGACCCCATCACGAGGCGAGGCTGACACCAGACTGACACCATCATGATGTGAGACTGACACAAGACTGACCCCATCACGAGGCGAGGCTGACACCAGACTGACACCATCACGAGGCAAGGCTGACACCAGACTGACACCATCATGATGTGAGTCTGACACCAGACTGACCCCATCACGAGGTGAGGGTGACACCAGACTGACCCTATCACTAGGCGAGGCTGACACCAGACTGACACCATCACGAGGCGAGGCTGACACCAGACTGACCCCATCACGAGGCGAGTCTGACACCAGACTGACCCCATCACGAGGCGAGTCTGACACCAGACTGACCCCATCACGAGGCGAGGCTGACACCAGACTGACACCATCACGAGGCGAGGCTGACACCAGACTGACACCATCACGAGGCAAGGCTGACACCAGACTGACCCCATCACGAGGCGAGGCTGACACCTGACTGACACCATCATGATGTGAGGCTGACACCAGACTGACCCCATCACGAGGCGAGGCTGACACCAGACTGACCCCATCACGAGACGAGGCTGACACCAGACTGACCCCATCACGAGGCAAGGCTGACACCAGACTGACACCATCACAAGGCGAAGCTGACACCAGATTGACACCATCATGATGTGAGGCTGACACCAGACGGACCTCATCACGGGACGAGGCTGACACCAGACTGACCCCATCACGAGGCGACACTGACACCAGACTGACACCATCACGAGGCGAGACTGACACCAGACTGACCCCATGACGAGGCGAGGCTGACACCAGACTGACCCCATCATGATGTGAGGCTGACACCAGACTGACCCCATCACTAGGCGAGGCTGACACCAGACTGACCCCATCACGAGGCGAGGCTGACACCAGACTGACACCATCACGAGGCTAGGCTGACACCAGACTGACCCCATCATGATGTGAGGCTGACACCAGACTGACCCCATCACTAGGCGAGGCTGACACCAGACTGACCCCATCACGAGGCGAGGCTGACACCAGACTGACACCATCACGAGGCGAGGCTGACACCAGACTGACACCATCATGATGTGAGGCTGACACCAGACTGACCCCATCACGAGGCGAGACTGACAACAGACTGACCCCATCACGAGGCGAGACTGACACCAGACTGACCCCATCACGAGGCGAGACTGACACCAGACTGACCCCATCATGATGTGAGGCTGACACCAGACTGACCCCATCACGAGGCGATGCTGACACCAGACTGACCCCATCACGAGGCGAGACTGACACCAGACTGACCCCATCACGAGGCGAGACTGACACCAGACTGACCCCATCATGATGTGAGGCTGACACCAGACTGACCCCATCACGAGGCGATGCTGACACCAGACTGACCCCATCACGAGGCGAGGCTGACACCAGACTGACACCATCACAAGGCGAAGCTGACACCAGATTGACACCATCATGATGTGAGGCTGACACCAGACTGACCCCGTCACGGAGCGAGGCTGACACCAGACTGACCCCATCACGAGGCGAGACTGACACCAGACTGACACCATCACTAGGCGAGACTGACACCAGACTGACCCCATCACGAGGCGAGACTGACACCAGACTGACACCATCACGAGGCGAGACTGACCCCAGACTGACCCCATCATGATGTGAGGCTGACACTAGACTGACACCATCACTAGGCGAGACTGACACAAAACTGACCCCATCACGAGGCGAGGCTGACACCAGACTGACACCATCATGATGTGAGGCTGACACCAGACTGACCCCATCACGAGGCGAGGCTGACACCAGACTGACCCTATCACTAGGCGAGGCTGACACCAGACTGACCCCATCACGAGGCGAGGCTGACACCAGACTGACACCATCATGATGTGAGGCTGACACCAGACTGACCCCATCACGAGGTGAGGCTGTCACCAGACTGACACCATCACGAGGCGAAGCTGACACCAGACGGACACCATCACGAGGCGAGGCTGACACCAGACTGACCCCATCACGAGGCGAGGCTGCCACCAGACGGACACCATCACGAGGTGAGACTGACACCAGACTGACACCATCACGAGGCGAGGCTGACACCAGACTGACACCATCATGATGTGAGGCTGACACCAGACAGACCCCATCACGAGGCGAGGCTGACACCAGACTGACACCATCATGATGTGAGACTGACACAAGACTGACCCCATCACGAGGCGAGGCTGACACCAGACTGACACCATCACGAGGCAAGGCTGACACCAGACTGACACCATCATGATGTGAGTCTGACAACAGACTGACCCCATCACGAGGCGAGGGTGACACCAGACTGACCCTATCACTAGGCGAGGCTGACACCAGACTGACACCATCACGAGGCGAGGCTGACACCAGACTGACCCCATCACGAGGCGAGGCTGACACCAGACTGACCCCATCACGAGGTGAGGCTGACACCAGACTGACCCCATCAAGAGGCGAGGCTGACACCAGACTGACCCCATCACGAGGCGACGCTGACACCAGACTGACCCCATCACGAGGCGAGGCTGACACCAGACTGACCCCATCACGAGGCGAGGCTGACACCAGACTGACCCCATCACGAGGCGAGGCTGACACCAGACTGAAACCATCACGATGTGAGGCTGACACCAGACTTACCCCATCAAGAGTCGAGGCTGACACCAGACTGACCCCATCACGAGGCGAGGCTGACACCAGACTGACACCATCACGAGTCGAGACTGACACCAGACTGACACCATCACGAGGCGAGGCTGACACCAGACTGACACCATCATGATGTGAGGCTGACACCAGACTGACCTCATCACGAGGCGAGGCTGACACCAGACTGACACCATCTCGAGGCGAGGCTGACACCAGACTGTCACCATCATGATGTGAGGTTGACACCAGACTGACCCCATCACGAGGCGAGAATGACACCAGACTGACCCCATCACGAGGCGAGGCTGACAACAGACTGACCCCATCACGAGGCGAGGCTGACACCAGACTGACCCCATCATGAGTCGAGGCTGACACCAGACTGACCCCATCACGAGGCGAGGCTGACACCAGACTGACCCCATCACGAGGCGAGGCTGACACCAGACTGACACCATCACGAGGCGAGGCTGACACCAGACTGACCCCATCATGATGTGAGGCTGACACCAGACTGACCCTATCACTAGGCGAGGCTGACACCAGACTGACCCCATCACGAGGCGAGGCTGACACCAGACTGACACCATCATGATGTGAGGCTGACACCAGACTGACCCCATCACGAGGTGAGGCTGTAACCAGACTGACACCATCACGAGGCGAGGCTGACACCAGACGGACACCATCACGAGGCGAGGCTGACACCAGACTGACCCAATCACGAGGCGAGGCTGACACCAGACGGACACCATCACGAGGTGAGGCTGACACCAGACTGACACCATCACGAGGCGAGGCTGACACCAGACTGACCCCATCACGAGGCGAGGCTGACACCAGACTGACACCATCATGATGTGAGGCTGACACCAGACTGACACCATCACAAGGCGAGACTGACACCAGACTGACCCCATCACGAGGCGAGACTGAAACCAGACTGACCCCATCATGATGTGAGGCTGACACCAGACTGACCCCATCATGAGGCGATGCTGACACCAGACTGACCCCATCACGAGGCGAGGCTGACACCAGACTGACACCATCACAAGGCGAAGCTGACACCAGATTGACACCATCATGATGTGAGGATGACACCAGACTGACCCTGTCACGGAGCGAGGCTGACACCAGACTGACCCCATCACGAGGCGAGACTGACACCAGACTGACACCATCACTAGGCGAGACTGACACCAGACTGACCCAATCACGAGGCGAGGCTGACACTAGACTGACCCCATCACGAGGCGAGACTGACACCAGACTAACCCCATCATGAGGCGAAGCTGACACCAGACTTACCCCATCACGAGGCGAGACTGACACCAGACTGACCCCATCACGAGGCGAGACTGACACCAGACTGACCCCATCATGATGTGAGGCTGACACCAGACTGAGCACATCACGAGGCGAGGCTGACAGCAGACTGACCCCATCACTAGGCGAGGCTGACACCAGACTGACCCCATCACGAGGCGAGGCTGACACCAGACTGACCCCATCACGAGGCGAGGCTGACACCAGACTGAACCCATCACGAGGCGAGACTGACACCAGACTTAACCCATCACGAGGCAAGGCTGACACCAGACTGACACCATCACAAGGCGAAGCTGACACCAGATTGACACCATCATGATGTGAGGCTGACACCAGACGGACCTCATCACGGGACGAGGCTGACACCAGACTGGCCCCATCACGAGGCGACACTGACACCAGACTGACACCATCACGAGGCGAGACTGCCACCAGACTGACCCCACGACGAGGCTAGGCTGACACCAGACTGACCCCATCATGATGTGAGGCTGACACCAGACTGACCCCATCACGAGGCGAGGCTGACACCAGACTGACACCATCACGAGGCGAGGCTGACACCAGACTGACCCCATCATGATGTGAGGCTGACACCAGACTGACCCCATCACTAGGCGAGGCTGACACCAGACTGACCACATCACGATGCGATGCTGACACCAGACTGACCCCATAACGAGGCGAGGCTAACACCAGACTGACCCCATCACGAGGCGAGGCTGACACCGGACTGACACCATCATGATGTGAGGCTGACACCAGACTGACCCCATCACGAGGCGAGGCTGACACCAGACTGACCCTATCACTAGGCGAGTCTGACACCAGACTGACACCATCACGAGACGAGGCTGACACCAGACTGACCCCATCACGAGGCGAGGCTGACACCAGACTTACCCCATCACGATGCGATGCAGACACCAGACTGACCCAATAACGAGGCGAGGCTGACACCAGACTGACACCATCACGATGTGAGGCAGACACCAGACTGACCCCATCACGAGGCGAGGCTGACACCAGACTGACCCCATCACGAGGCGAGGCTGACACCAGACTGACCCCATCACGAGGCGAGGCTGACTCCAGACTGACACCATCACGAGGCGAGAAAGACACCAGACTGACCCCATCACGAGGCGAGGCTGACACCAGACTGACCCTATCACTAGGCGAGGCTGACACAAGACTGACACCATCACGAGGCGAGGCTGACACCAGACTGACACCATCACGAGGCGAGGCTGACACCAGACAGACCCCATCACGAGGCGAGGCTGACACCAGACTGACACCATCACGATGTGAGGCTGACACCAGACTGACCCCATCACGAGGCGAGACTGACACCAGACTGACCACATCACGAGGCGAGGCTGACACCAGACTGACACCATCATGATGTGAGGCTGACACCAGACTGACCCCATCACGAGGCGAGGATGACACCAGACTGACCCTATCACTAGGTGAGGCTGACACCAGACTGACACCATCACGAGGCGGGGCTGACACCAGACTGACCCCATCACGAGGCGAGGCTGACACCAGACTGACCCCATCACGAGGCGAGGCTGACACCAGACTGACCCCATCACGAGGCGAGGCTGACACCAGACTGACCCCATCACGAGGTGAGGCTGACACCAGACTGACACCATCACGAGTCGAGGCTGACACCACACTGACCCCATCACGAGGCGAGGCTGACACGTGACTGACACCATCATGATGTGAGGCTGACACCAGACTGACCCCATCACGAGGCGAGGCTGACACCAGACTGACCCTATCACTAGGCGAGGCTGACACCAGACTGACACCATCACGAGGCGAGGCTGACACCAGACTGATCCCATCACGAGGCGAGGCTGACACCAGACTGACCCCATCACGAGGCGAGGCTGACACCAGACTGACCCCATCACGAGGCGAGGCTGACACCAGACTGACCCCATCACGAGGCGAGGCTGACACCAGACTGACACCATAACGATGTGAGGCTGACACCAGACTGACACCATCACGAGGCGAGGCTCACACCAGACTGACCGCATCACGAGGCGAGACTGACACCAGACTGACCCCATCACGAGGCGAGGCTGACACCAGACTGACCCCATCACGAGGCGAGGCTGACACCAGACTGACACCATCATGATGTGAGGCTGACACAAGACTGACCCCATCACGAGGCGAGGCTGACACCAGACTGACCCCATCGCGAGGCGAGGCTGACACCAGACTGACACCATCACGAGGCGAGGCTGACACCAGACTGACACCATCACGAGGCGAGGCTGACACTAGACTGACCCCATCACGAGGCGAGGCTGACACCAGACTGACACCATCACGAGGCGATGCTGACACCAGACTGACCCCATCACGAGGCGAGGCTGACACCTGACTGACACCATCATGATGTGAGACTGACACCAGACTGACCCCATCACAATGCGAGGCTGACACCAGACTGACCCCATCACGAGGCGAGGCTGACACCAGACTGACCCCATCACGAGGCGAGGCTGACACCTGACTGACACCATCATGATGTGAGGCTGACACCAGACTGACACCATCCAGAGGCGAGGTTGACACCAGACTGACACCATCACATGGCGAGGCTGACACCACACTGACCCCATCACGAGGCGAGGCTGACACGTGACTGACACCATCATGATGTGAGGCTGACACCAGACTGACCCCATCACGAGGCGAGGCTGACACCAGACTGACCCTATCACTAGGCGAGGCTGACACCAGACTGACACCATCACGAGGCGAGGCTGACACCAGACTGACCCCATCACGAGGCGAGGCTGACACCAGACTGACCCCATCACGAGGCGAGACTGACACCGGACTGATCCCACCACGAGGCGAGGCTGACACCAGACTGACACCATCATGATGTGAGGCTGACACCAGACTGACCCCATCACGAGGCGAGGCTGACACCAGACTGACACCATCACGAGACGAGGCTGACACCAGACTGACACCATCACGAGGCAAGGCTGACGCCAGACTGACCCCATCACGAGGCGAGGCTGACACCAGACTGACCCCATCACGAGGCAAGGGTGACACCAGACTGACCCCATCACGAGGCGAGGCTGACACCAGACTGACCCCATCACGAGGCGAGGCTGATACCAGACTGACACCATCATGATGTGAGACTGACACCAGACTGACCCCATTATGAGGCGAGGCTGACACCAGACTGACACCATAATGATGTGAGGCTGACACCAGATTGACCCCATCACGTGGTGAGGCTGACACCAGACTGACCCCATCACGAGGCGAGGCTGACACCAGACTGACCCCATCACGAGGCGAGGCTGACACCAGACTGACACCATCATGATGTGAGGCTGACACCAGACTGACACCATCACGAGGCGAGGCTGACACCAGACTGACCCCATCATGATGTGAGGCTGACACTAGACTGACACCATCATTAGGCGAGACTGACACCAGACTGACCCCATCACGAGGCGAGGCTGACACCAGACTGACACCATCATGATGTGAGGCTGACACCAGACTGACCCCATCACGAGGCGAGGGTGACACCAGACTGACCCTATCACTAGGCGAGGCTGACACCAGACTGACACCATCACGAGGCGAGGCTGACACCAGACTGACCCCATCAAGAGGCGAGTCGTACACCAGACTGACCCCATCACGAGGCGAGTCTGACACCAGACTGACACCATCACGAGGCGAGGCTGACACCAGACTGACCCCATCACGAGGCGAGGCTGACACCAGACTGACCCCATCACGAGGCGAGTCTGACACCAGACTGACCCCATCACGAGGCGAGGCTGACACCAGACTGACACCATCACGAGGCGAGGCTGACACCAGACTGACACCATCACGACGCAAGGCTGACACCAGACTGACCCCATCACGAGGCGAGGCTGACACCTGACTGACACCATCATGATGTGAGGCTGACACCAGACTGACCCCATCACGAGGCGAGGCTGACACGAGACTGACCCCATCACGAGGCGAGGCTGACACCAGACTGACCCCATCACGAGGCGAGGCTGACACCAGAGACTGACCCCATCACGAGGCGAGACTGAAACCAGACTGACCCCATCACGAGGCGAGGCTGACACCAGACTGACCCCATCACGAGGCGAGGCTGACACCAGACTGACCCCATCACGATGTGAGGCTGACACAAGACTGACCCCATCACGAGGCGAGACTGACACCAGACTGACCCCATCACGAGGTGAGGCTTACACCAGACTGACACCATCACGGGGCGAGGCTGACACCAGACTGACACCATCACGAGGCGAGGGCTGACACCAGACTGACACCATCATGATGTGAGGCTGACACCAGACTGACCCCATCACGAGGCGAGACTGACACCAGACTGACCCCATCACGAGGCGAGACTGACACCAGACTGACCCCATCACGAGGCGAGACTGACACCAGACTGACCCCATCACGAGGCGAGACTAACACCAGACTGACACCATCATGATGTGAGGCTGACACCAGACTGACACCATCACTAGGCAAGGCTGACACCAGACTGACCCCATCACGAGGCGAGGCTGACACCAGACTGACACCATCATGATGTGAGGCTGACACCAGACTGACCCCATCACGAGGCGAGGCTGACACCAGACTGACACCATCATGATGTGAGGCTGACACCAGACTGACCCCTTCACGAGGCGAGACTGACACCAGACTGACCCCATCACGGGGCGAGGCTGACAAAAGACTGACCCCATCACGAGGCAAGACTGACACCAGACTGACCCCATCACTAGTGTTGCTGACACCAGACTGACACCATCATGATGTGAGGCTGACACCAGACTGACCCCATCACAAGGCGAGACTGACACCAGACTGACCCCATCACGAGGCGAGGCTGACACCAGACTGACCCCATCACGAGGCAAGACTGACACCAGACTGACCCCATCGTGAGGCGAAACTGACACCAGACTGACTCCATCACGAGGCGAGATTGACACCAGACTGACCCCATCACTAGCGAGGCTGACACCAGACTGACACCATCACGAGGCGAGGCTTACACCAGACTGACACCATCATGATGTGAGGCTGACACCAGACTGACCCCATCACTAGGCGAGACTGAAACCAGACTGACCCCATCACAAGGCGAGGCTGACTCCAGACTGACTCCATCACGAGACGAGACTGACACCAGACTGACCCCATCACGAGGCGAAGCTGACACCAGACTGACCCCATCACGAGGCGAGGCTGACACCAGACTGACCCCATCACTAGCGAGGCTGACACCAGACTGACCCCATCACGAGGCGAGGCTGACACCAGACTGACCCCATCACGAGGCGAGACTGACACCAGACTGACCCCATCACGAGGCGAGGCTGACACCAGACTGACCCCATCGCGAGGTGAGGCTGACACCAGACTTACCTCATCACGAGGCGAGGCTGACCCCAGACTGACCCCATCACGAGGTGAGGCTTACACCAGACTGACACCATCACGGGGCGAGACTGACACCAGACTGACCCCATCACGAGGCGAAGCTGACACCAGACTGACCCCATCACGAGGCGAGGCTGACACCAGACTGACCCCATCACTAGCGAGGCTGACACCAGACTGACCCCATCACGAGGCGAGGCTGACACCAGACGGACACCATCACGGGGCGAGGCTGACACCAAACTGACCCCATCACGAGGCGAGGCTTACACCAGACTGACACCATCATGATGTGAGGCTGACACCTGACTGACCTTATCACTAGGCGAGACTGAAACCAGACTGACCCCATCACAAGGCGAGGCTGACTCCAGACTGACTCCATCACGAGACGAGACTGACACCAGACTGACCCCATCACGAGGCGAGGCTGACACCAGACTGAACCCATCACGAGGCGAGGCTGACACCAGACTTACACCATCACGAGGCGAGGCTGATACCAGACTGACCCCATCATGATGTGAGGCTGACACCAGACTGACCCCATCACGAGGCGAGGCTGACACCAGACTGACCCCATCACTAGGCGAGGCTGAGACCAGACTGACACCATCACAAGGCGAAGCTGACACCAGACTGACACCATCACAAGGCGAGGCTGATACCAGACTGACACCATCATGATGTGAGGCTGACACCAGACTGACTCCATCACGGGGCGAGACTGACACCAGACTGACCCCATCACGAGGCGAGACTGACACCAGACTGACCCCATTACGAGGCGAGGCTGACACCAGACTGACCCCATCACGAGCCGAGGCTGACACCAGACTGACACCATCACGAGGCGAGCCTGACACCAGACTGACCCCATCAAGAGGCGAGGCTGACACCAGACTGACCCCATCACGAGGCGAGACTGACACCAGACTGACCCCATCACGAGGTGAGGCTTACACCAGACTGACACCATCACGGGGCGAGACTGACACCAGACTGACCCCATCACGAGGCGAGGCTGACACCAGACTGACCCCATCACGAGGTGAGGCTGACACCAGACTTACTTCATCACGAGGCGAGGCTGACCCCAGACTGACCCCATCACGAGGTGAGGCTTACACCAGACTGACACCATCACGGGGCGAGGCTGACACCAGACTGACACCATCACGAGGCGAGGCTGACACCAGACTGACCCCATCATGAGGCGAGGCTGACACCAGACTGACACCATCATGATGTGAGGCTGACACCAGACTGACCCCATCACGAGGCGAAGCTGACACCAGACTGACCCCATCACGAGGCGAGGCTGACACCAGACTGACCCCATCACTAGCGAGGCTGACACCAGACTGACCCCATCACGAGGCGAGGCTGACACCAGACTGACACCATCACGGGGCGAGGCTGACACCAAACTGACCCCATCACGAGGCGAGGCTGACACCAGACTGACACCATCATGATGAGAGGCTGACACCAGACTGACCCCATCACGAGGCGAGACTGACACCAGACTGACCCCATCACAAGGTGAGACTGACACCAGACTGACCCCATTACGAGGCGAGACTGACACCAGACTGACACCATCACGAGGTGAGGCTTACACCAGACTGACCCCATCACGAGGCGAGGCTGACACCAGACTGACACCATCATGATGTGAGGCTGAAACCAGACTGACCCCATCACGAGGCGAGACTGACACCAGACTGACCCCATCACGAGGCGAGACTGACACCGGACTGACCCCATCAAGAGGCGAGGCTGACAACAGACTGACCCCATCACGAGGCGAGGCTGACACCAGACTGACACCATCACGAGGCGAGACTGACACCAGACTGACCCCATCACGAGGTGAGGCTGACACCAGACTGACCCCATCATGAGACGAGGCTGACACCAGACTGACCGCATCACGAGGCGAGGCTGACACCAGACTGACCCCATCACGAGGCGAGACTGACACAAGACTGACCCCATCACGAGGCGAGGCTGACATCAGACTGACACCATCACGATGTGAGGCTGACACCAGACTGACACCATCACGAGGCGAGGCTGACACCAGACTGACACCATCACGATGTGAGGCTGACACCAGACTGACCCCATCATGAGGTGAGGCTGACACCAGACTGACCCCATCACGAGGCGAGGCTGACACCAGACTGACCTCATCACGAGGCGAGGCTGACACCAGACTGGCCCCATCACGAGGCGAGGCTGACACCACACTGACCCCATCACGAGGCGAGGCTGACACCAGACTGACCCCATCACTAGCGAGGCTGACACCAGACTGACCCCATCACGAGGCGAGGCTGACACCAGACTGACCCCATCACTAGGCGAGACTGACACTAGACTGACCCCATCACGAGGAGAGGCTGACACCAGACTGACCCCATCACGAGGCGAGACTGACACCAGACTGACCCCATCACTAGGCGAGGCTGACACCAGACTGACACCATCACGATGTAAGGCTGACACCAGACTGACCCCATCACGAGGCGAGACTGACCCCATCACGAGGCGAGACTGACACCTGGCTGACCCCATCACGAGGCGAGGCTGACACCAGACTGACCCCATCACGAGGCGAGGCTGACACCAGACTGACCCCATCAATCACGAGGTGAGACTGACACCAGACTGACCCCATCACGAGGCGAGGCTGACACCAGACTGACCCCATCACGAGGCGAGACTGACACCAGACTGACCCCATCATGATGTGAGGCTGACACCAGACTGACCCCATCACGAGGCGAGGCTGACACCAGACTGACCCCATCACGAGGCGAGACTGACACCAGACTGACCCCATCATGATGTGAGGCTGACACCAGACTGACCCCATCAAGAAGCGAGGCTGACACCAGACTGACACCATCACGAGGCGAGGCTGACACCAGACTGACCCCATCACGAGGCAAGGCTGACACCAGCCTGACCCCATCACGAGGCGAGGCTGACACAAGACAGACACCATCACGAGGTGAGGCTGACACCAGACTGACCCCATCATGATGTGAGGCTGACACAAGACAGACACCATCACGAGGTTAGGCTTACACCAGACTGACCCCATCATGATGTGAGGCTGACACCAGAATGACCCCATCACGAGGTGAGGCTGACACCAGACTGACCCCATCACGAGGCGAGGCTGACACCAGACTGACCCCATCATGAGGCGAGGCTGACACCAGACTGACACCATCATGATGTGAGGCTGACACCAGACTGAACCCATCCTGAGGCGAGGCTGACACCAGACTGACACCATCATGATGTGAGGCTGAATCCAGACTGACCTCATCACGAGGCGAGACTGACACCAGACTGACCCCATCACGAGGCGAGACTGACACCAGACTGACCCCATCATGAGGCGAGGCTGACACCAGACTGACACCATAACGAGGCGAGGCTGACACCAGACTGACACCATCATGATGTGAGGCTGACACCAGACTGACCCCATCACGCATCACGAGTCGAGACTGACACCAGACTGACCCCATCACGAGGCGAGACTGACACCAGACTGACCCCATCACGAGGCGAGGCTGACACCAGACTGACCCCATCACGGGGCGAGGCTGACACCAGACTGAGCCCATCACGAGGCGAGACTGACACCAGACTGACCCCATCATGAGGCGAGACTGACACCAGACTGACCCCATCACGAGGCGAGACTGACACCAGACTGACCCCATGATGATGTGAGGCTGACACCAGACTGACCCCATCACGGGGCGAGGCTGACACCAGACTGACCCCATCACGAGGCGAGGCTGACACCAGACTGACCCCATCACGAGGCGAGGCTGACACCAGACTGACCCCATCACGAGGCGAGGCTGACACCAGACTGACCCCATCACGAGGTGAGGCTGACACCATACTGACACCATCACGAGGCGAAGCTGACACCAGACTGACACCATCTCGAGGCGATGCTGACACCAGACTGCCCCCATCACTAGGCGAGGCTGACACCAGACTGACCCCTTAATGATGTGAGGTTGACACCAGACTGACCCCATCACTAGGCGAGGCTGACACCAGACTGACCCCATCATGAGGCGAGGCTGACACCAGACTGACACCATCACGAGGCGAGGCGAGGCTGACACCAGACTGACACCATCATGATGTGAGGCTGACACCAGACTGACCCCATCACGAGGCGAGGCTGACACCAGACTGACCCCATCATGAGGCGAGGCTGACACCAGACTGACACCATCATGATGTGAGGCTGACACCAGACTGACCCCATCACGAGGCGAGGCTGACACCAGACTGACACCATCATGATGTGAGGCTGACACCAGACTGACCTCATCACGAGGCGGGGCTGACACCAGACGGACACCATCACGAGGAGAGACTGAATCCAGACTAACACCATCACGAGGCGAGGCTGACACCAGACTGACCCCATCAAGAGGCGAGACTGACACCAGACTGACCCCATCACGAGGCGAGACTGACACTAGACTGACCCGATCACGAGGCGAGGCTGACACCAGACTGACCCCATCATGAGGCGAGGCTGACACCAGACTGACACCATCATGATGTGTGGCTGACACCAGACTGACCCCATCCTGAGGCGAGGCTGACACCAGACTGACACCATCATGATGTGAGGCTGAACCCAGACTGACCTCATCACGAGGCGAGACTGACACCAGACTGACCCCATCACGAGGCGAGACTGACACCAGACTGACCCCATCATGAGGCGAGGCTGACACCAGACTGACACCATCACGAGGCGAGACTGACACCAGATTGACTCCATCACGGGGCGAGGCTGATACCAGACTGACCCCATCACGAAGCGAGACTGATACCAGACTGACCCCATCACGAGGCGAGGCTGACACCTGACTGACACCATCACGAGGCGATGCTGACACCAGACTGACACCATCATGATGTGAGGCTGACATCAGACTGACCCCATCACGAGGCGAGACTGACACCGGACTGACCCCATCACGAGGTGAGGCTGACACCAGACTGACACCATCATGATGTGAGGCTGACACCAGACTGACCCCATCACGAGGTGAGGCTGACACCAGACTGACCCCATCACGAGGCGAGGCTGACACCAGACTGACCCCATCATGAGGCGAGGCTGACACCAGACTGACACCATCATGATGTGAGGCTGACACCAGACTGACCCCATCCTGAGGCGAGGCTGACACCAGACTGACACCATCATGATGTGAGGCTGAACCCAGACTGACCTCATCACGAGGCGAGACTGACACCAGACTGACCCCATCACGAGGCGAGACTGACACCAGACTGACCCCATCATGAGGCGAGGCTGACACCAGACTGACACCATCACGAGGCGAGACTGACACCAGACTAACCCCATCAAGAGGCGAGGCTGACACCAGACTGACCCCATCACGAGGCGAGGCTGACACCAGACTGACACCATAACGAGGCGAGGCTGACACCAGACTGACACCATCATGATGTGAGGCTGACACCAGACTGACCCCATCACGCATCACGAGTCGAGACTGACACCAGACTGACCCCATCACGAGGCGAGACTGACACCAGACTGACCCCATCACGAGGCGAGGCTGACACCAGACTGACCCCATCACGGGGCGAGGCTGACACCAGACTGACCCCATCACGAGGCGAGACTGACACCAGACTGACCCCATCAAGAGGCGAGACTGACACCAGACTGACCCCATCACGAGGCGAGACTGACACCAGACTGACCCTATGATGATGTGAGGCTGACACCAGACTGACCCCATCACGGGGCGAGGCTGACACCAGACTGACCCCATCATGAGGCGAGGCTGACACCAGACTGACACCATAACGAGGCGAGGCTGACACCAGACTGACACCATCATGATGTGAGGCTGACACCAGACTGACCCCATCACGCATCACGAGTCGAGACTGACACCAGACTGACCCCATCACGAGGCGAGACTGACACCAGACTGACCCCATCACGAGGCGAGGCTGACACCAGACTGACCCCATCACGAGGCGAGACTGACACCAGACTGACCCCATCACGAGGCGAGACTAACACCAGACTGACACCATCATGATGTGAGGCTGACACCAGACTGACACCATCATGATGTGAGGCTGACACCAGACCGACCCCATCACAAGGCGAGGCTGACACCAGACTGACACCATGACGAGGCGAGGCTGACACCAGACTGACACCATCATGATGTGAGGCTGACACCAGACTGACCCCATCACGAGGCGAGGCTGACACCAGGCTGACCCCATCATGAGGCGAGACTGACACCAGACTGACCCCATCACGAGGCGAGACTGACACCAGACTGACCCCATCACGAGGCGAGACTGACACTAGACTAACCCCATCATGATGTGAGGCTGACACCAGACTGACCCCATCACGAGGCGATGCTGACAGCAGACTGACCCCATCACGAGGCGAGACTGACACCAGACTGACCCCATCACGAGGCGAGACTGACACCAGACTGACCCCATATCGAGGCGAGGCTGACCCCAGACTGACCCCATCACGAGGCGAGACTGACACCAGACTTACCCCATCATGAGGAAAGGCTGACACCAGCCTGACACCATCACAAGGCGAAGCTGACACCAGATTGACACCATCATGATGTGAGGCTGACACCAGACTGACCCCATCACGAGGCGAGGCTGACACCAGACTGACACCATCACGAGGCGAGACTGACACCAGACTTACCCATTCACGAGGCGAGACTGACACCAGACTGACACCATCACAAGGCGAAGCTGACACCAGACTGACACCATCATGATGTGAGGCTGACACTAGACTGACCCCATCACGAGGCGAGACTGACACCAGACTGACCCCATCACGGGATGAGGCTGACACCACACTGACACCATCATGATGTGAGGCTGACACCAGACTGACCCCATCACGAGGCGAGGCTGACACGAGACTGACCCCATCACGAGGCGAGGCTGACACCAGACTGACCCCATCACGAGGCGAGGCTGACACCAGACTGACCCCATCACGAGGCGAGACTGAAACCAGACTGACCCCATCACGAGGCGAGGCTGACACCAGACTGACCCCATCACGAGGCGAGGCTGACACCAGACTGACACCATCATGATGTGAGGCTGACACCAGACTGACCCCATCACGAGGCGAGACTGACACCAGACTGACCCCATCACGAGGTGAGGCTGACACCAGACTGACACCATCATGATGTGAGGCTGACACCAGACTGACACCATCACGAGGCGAGGCTGACACCAGACTGACACCATCATGATGTGAGGCTGACACCAGACTGACCCCATCACGAGGCGAGGGTGACACCAGACTGACCCTATCACTAGGCGAGGCTGACACCAGACTGACCCCATCACGAGGCGAGGCTGACACCAGACTGACCCCATCACGAGGCGAGGCTGACACCAGACTGACCCCAACACGAGGCGAGTCTGACACCAGACTGACCCTATCACTAGGCGAGGCTTACACCAGACTGACCCCATCACGAGGCGAGGCTGAAACCAGACTGACACCATTACGATGTGAGGCTGACACCAGACTGACCCCATCACGAGGCGAGGCTGACACCAGACTGACACCATCACGAGGCGAGGCTGACACCAGACTGACACCATCACGAGGCAAGGCTGACGCCAGACTGACCCCATCGCGAGGCGAGGCTGACACCTGACTGACACCATCACGATGTGAGGCTGACACCAGACTGACCCATCACGAGGCGAGGCTGACACCAGACTGACCCCATCACGAGGCGAGGCTGACACCAGACTGACCCTATCACGAGGCGAGGCTGACACCAGACTGACTCCATCACGAGGCGAGACTGACACCAGACTGACCCCATCACGAGGCGAGGCTGACACCAGACTGACACCATCACGAGGCGAGACTGACACCAGACTGACCCCATCACGAGGCGAGGCTGACACCGGACTGACCCCATTACGAGGCGAGGCTGACACCGGACTGACACCATCACGAGGCGAGGCTGACACCGGACTGACACCATCACGAGGCAAGGCTGACACCGGACTGACACCATCGCAAAGTGAGGCTGACACCAGACTGACCCCATCACTAGGCGAGACTGACACCAGACTGACCCCATCATGAGGCGAGACTGACACCAGACTGACCCCATCACGAGGCGAGGCTGACACCACACTGACACCATCATGATGTGAGGCTGACACCAGACTGACACCATCACTAGGCGAGGCTGAAACCAGACTGAACCCATCACGAGGCGAGGCTGACACCAGACTGACACCATCATGATGTGAGGCTGACACCAGACTGACCCCATCACGAGGCGATGCTGACACCAGACTGACTCCATCACGAGGCGAGACTGACACCAGACTGACCCCATCACTAGCGAGGCTGACACCAGACTGACACCATCACGAGGCGAGGCTGACACCAGACTGACACCATCACGATGTGAGGCTGACACCAGACTGACCCCATCACGAGGCGAGGCTGACACCAGACTGACCCCATCACGAGGCAAGGCTGCCACTAGACTGTCCCCATCACGAGGCGAGGCTGACACCAGACTGACCCCATCACGAGGCGAGGCTGACACCAGACTGACCCCATCACGAGGCGAGGCTGACATCAGACTGACCCAATCACGAGGCGAGGCTGACACCAGACTGACCCCATCACGAGGCGAGGCTGATACCAGACTGACACCATCATGATGTGAGGCTGACACCAGACTGACCCCATCACGAGGCGAGGCTGACACCAGACTGACCCTATCACTAGGCGAGGCTGAGACCAGACTGACCCCATCACGAGGTGAGGCTTACACCAGACTGACACCATCACGGGGCGAGACTGACACCAGACTGACCCCATCACGAGGCGAGGCTGACACCAGACTGACCCCATCACGAGGTGAGGCTGACACCAGACTGACACCATCACGGGGCGAGGGTGACACCAGACTGACACCATCACGAGGCGAGGCTGACACCAGACTGACACCATCACTAGCGAGGCTGACACCAGACTGACACCATCACGAGGCGAGGCTGACACCAGACTGACACCATTACGATGTGAGCCTGACGCCAGACTGACCCCATCACGAGGCGAGGCTGACACCAGACTGACCCCATCACGAGGCGAGGCTGACACCAGACTGACCCCATCACGAGGCGAGGCTGACACCAGACTGACCCCATCACGAGGCGAGGCTGACACCAGACTGACCCCATCACGAGGCGAGGCTGACACCAGACTGACCCCATCACTAGCGAGGCTGACACCAGACTGACCCCATCATGATGTGAGGCTGACACCAGACTGACCCCATCACGAGGCGAGGCTGACACCAGACTGACACCATCACGAGGCGAGGCTGACACCAGACTGACCCCATCACTAAGCGAGGCTGACACCAGACTGACCCCATCATGAGGCGAGGCTGACACCAGACTGACCCCATCATGAGGCGAGGCTGACACCAGACTGACACCATCACGAGGCGAGGCGAGGCTGACACCAGACTGACACCATCATGATGTGAGGCTGACACCAGACTGACCCCATCACGAGGCGATGCTGACACCAGACTGACTCCATCACGAGGCGAGACTGACACCAGACTGACCCCATCACTAGCGAGGCTGACACCAGACTGACACCATCACGAGGCGAGGCTGACACCAGACTGACACCATCACGATGTGAGGCTGACACCAGACTGACCCCATCACGAGGCGAGGCTGACACCAGACTGACCCCATCACGAGGCAAGGCTGCCACTAGACTGTCCCCATCACGAGGCGAGGCTGACACCAGACTGACCCCATCACGAGGCGAGGCTGACACCAGACTGACCCCATCACGAGGCGAGGCTGACATCAGACTGACCCCATCACGAGGCGAGGCTGACACCAGACTGACCCCATCACGAGGCGAGGCTGATACCAGACTGACACCATCATGATGTGAGGCTGACACCAGACTGACCCCATCACGAGGCGAGGCTGACACCAGACTGACCCTATCACTAGGCGAGGCTGAGACCAGACTGACCCCATCACGAGGTGAGGCTTACACCAGACTGACACCATCACGGGGCGAGACTGACACCAGACTGACCCCATCACGAGGCGAGGCTGACACCAGACTGACCCCATCACGAGGTGAGGCTGACACCAGACTGACACCATCACGGGGCGAGGGTGACACCAGACTGACACCATCACGAGGCGAGGCTGACACCAGACTGACACCATCACTAGCGAGGCTGACACCAGACTGACACCATCACGAGGCGAGGCTGACACCAGACTGACACCATCACGATGTGAGCCTGACGCCAGACTGACCCCATCACGAGGCGAGGCTGACACCAGACTGACCCCATCACGAGGCGAGGCTGACACCAGACTGACCCCATCACGAGGCGAGGCTGACACCAGACTGACCCCATCACGAGGCGAGGCTGACACCAGACTGACCCCATCACGAGGCGAGGCTGACACCAGACTGACCCCATCACTAGCGAGGCTGACACCAGACTGACCCCATCATGATGTGAGGCTGACACCAGACTGACCCCATCACGAGGCGAGGCTGACACCAGACTGACACCATCACGAGGCGAGGCTGACACCAGACTGACCCCATCACTAAGCGAGGCTGACACCAGACTGACCCCATCATGAGGCGAGGCTGCCACCAGACTGACCCCATCACGAGGCGAGGCTGACACCAGACTGACCCCATCACGAGGCGAGGCTGACACCAGACTGACCCCATCACGAGGCGAGGCTGACACCAGACTGAACCCATCACTAGCGAGGCTGACACCAGACTGACCCTATGACTAGGCGAGCCTGACACCAGACTGACACCATCACAAGGCGAGGCTGACACCAGACTGACCCCATCACGAGGCGAGGCTGACACCAGACTAACACCATCACGAGGCGAGGCTGACACCAGACTGACACCATCATGATGTGTGGCTGACACCAGACTGACCCCATCACGAGGCGAGGCTGAAACCAGACTGACCCTATCACTTGGCGAGGCTGAGACCAGACTGACCCCATCACGAGGCGAGGCTGACACCAGACTGACCCCATCACGAGGCGAGGCTGACACCAGACTGACCCCATCAATCACGAGGTGAGACTGACACCAGACTGACCCCATCACGAGGCGAGGCTGACACCAGACTGACCCCATCACGAGGCGAGACTGACACCAGACTGACCCCATCATGATGTGAGGCTGACACCAGACTGACCCCATCACGAGGCGAGGCTGACACCAGACTGACCCCATCACGAGGCGAGACTGACACCAGACTGACCCCATCATGATGTGAGGCTGACACCAGACTGACCCCATCAAGAAGCGAGGCTGACACCAGACTGACACCATCACGAGGCGAGGCTGACACCAGACTGACCCCATCACGAGGCAAGGCTGACACCAGCCTGACCCCATCACGAGGCGAGGCTGACACAAGACAGACACCATCACGAGGTGAGGCTGACACCAGACTGACCCCATCATGATGTGAGGCTGACACAAGACAGACACCATCACGAGGTTAGGCTTACACCAGACTGACCCCATCATGATGTGAGGCTGACACCAGAATGACCCCATCACGAGGTGAGGCTGACACCAGACTGACCCCATCACGAGGCGAGGCTGACACCAGACTGACCCCATCATGAGGCGAGGCTGACACCAGACTGACACCATCATGATGTGAGGCTGACACCAGACTGAACCCATCCTGAGGCGAGGCTGACACCAGACTGACACCATCATGATGTGAGGCTGAATCCAGACTGACCTCATCACGAGGCGAGACTGACACCAGACTGACCCCATCACGAGGCGAGACTGACACCAGACTGACCCCATCATGAGGCGAGGCTGACACCAGACTGACACCATAACGAGGCGAGGCTGACACCAGACTGACACCATCATGATGTGAGGCTGACACCAGACTGACCCCATCACGCATCACGAGTCGAGACTGACACCAGACTGACCCCATCACGAGGCGAGACTGACACCAGACTGACCCCATCACGAGGCGAGGCTGACACCAGACTGACCCCATCACGGGGCGAGGCTGACACCAGACTGAGCCCATCACGAGGCGAGACTGACACCAGACTGACCCCATCATGAGGCGAGACTGACACCAGACTGACCCCATCACGAGGCGAGACTGACACCAGACTGACCCCATGATGATGTGAGGCTGACACCAGACTGACCCCATCACGGGGCGAGGCTGACACCAGACTGACCCCATCACGAGGCGAGGCTGACACCAGACTGACCCCATCACGAGGCGAGGCTGACACCAGACTGACCCCATCACGAGGCGAGGCTGACACCAGACTGACCCCATCACGAGGTGAGGCTGACACCATACTGACACCATCACGAGGCGAAGCTGACACCAGACTGACACCATCTCGAGGCGATGCTGACACCAGACTGCCCCCATCACTAGGCGAGGCTGACACCAGACTGACCCCTTAATGATGTGAGGTTGACACCAGACTGACCCCATCACTAGGCGAGGCTGACACCAGACTGACCCCATCATGAGGCGAGGCTGACACCAGACTGACACCATCACGAGGCGAGGCGAGGCTGACACCAGACTGACACCATCATGATGTGAGGCTGACACCAGACTGACCCCATCACGAGGCGAGGCTGACACCAGACTGACCCCATCATGAGGCGAGGCTGACACCAGACTGACACCATCATGATGTGAGGCTGACACCAGACTGACCCCATCACGAGGCGAGGCTGACACCAGACTGACACCATCATGATGTGAGGCTGACACCAGACTGACCTCATCACGAGGCGGGGCTGACACCAGACGGACACCATCACGAGGAGAGACTGAAACCAGACTAACACCATCACGAGGCGAGGCTGACACCAGACTGACCCCATCAAGAGGCGAGACTGACAACAGACTGACCCCATCACGAGGCGAGACTGACACTAGACTGACCCGATCACGAGGCGAGGCTGACACCAGACTGACCCCATCATGAGGCGAGGCTGACACCAGACTGACACCATCATGATGTGTGGCTGACACCAGACTGACCCCATCCTGAGGCAAGGCTGACACCAGACTGACACCATCATGATGTGAGGCTGAACCCAGACTGACCTCATCACGAGGCGAGACTGACACCAGACTGACCCCATCACGAGGCGAGACTGACACCAGACTGACCCCATCATGAGGCGAGGCTGACACCAGACTGACACCATCACGAGGCGAGACTGACACCAGATTGACTCCATCACGGGGCGAGGCTGATACCAGACTGACCCCATCACGAAGCGAGACTGATACCAGACTGACCCCATCACGAGGCGAGGCTGACACCTGACTGACACCATCACGAGGCGATGCTGACACCAGACTGACACCATCATGATGTGAGGCTGACATCAGACTGACCCCATCACGAGGCGAGACTGACACCGGACTGACCCCATCACGAGGTGAGGCTGACACCAGACTGACACCATCATGATGTGAGGCTGACACCAGACTGACCCCATCACGAGGTGAGGCTGACACCAGACTGACCCCATCACGAGGCGAGGCTGACACCAGACTGACCCCATCATGAGGCGAGGCTGACACCAGACTGACACCATCATGATGTGAGGCTGACACCAGACTGACCCCATCCTGAGGCGAGGCTGACACCAGACTGACACCATCATGATGTGAGGCTGAACCCAGACTGACCTCATCACGAGGCGAGACTGACACCAGACTGACCCCATCACGAGGCGAGACTGACACCAGACTGACCCCATCATGAGGCGAGGCTGACACCAGACTGACACCATCACGAGGCGAGACTGACACCAGACTAACCCCATCAAGAGGCGAGGCTGACACCAGACTGACCCCATCACGAGGCGAGGCTGACACCAGACTGACACCATAACGAGGCGAGGCTGACACCAGACTGACACCATCATGATGTGAGGCTGACACCAGACTGACCCCATCACGCATCACGAGTCGAGACTGACACCAGACTGACCCCATCACGAGGCGAGACTGACACCAGACTGACCCCATCACGAGGCGAGGCTGACACCAGACTGACCCCATCACGGGGCGAGGCTGACACCAGACTGACCCCATCACGAGGCGAGACTGACACCAGACTGACCCCATCAAGAGGCGAGACTGACACCAGACTGACCCCATCACGAGGCGAGACTGACACCAGACTGACCCTATGATGATGTGAGGCTGACACCAGACTGACCCCATCACGGGGCGAGGCTGACACCAGACTGACCCCATCATGAGGCGAGGCTGACACCAGACTGACACCATAACGAGGCGAGGCTGACACCAGACTGACACCATCATGATGTGAGGCTGACACCAGACTGACCCCATCACGCATCACGAGTCGAGACTGACACCAGACTGACCCCATCACGAGGCGAGACTGACACCAGACTGACCCCATCACGAGGCGAGGCTGACACCAGACTGACCCCATCACGAGGCGAGACTGACACCAGACTGACCCCATCACGAGGCGAGACTAACACCAGACTGACACCATCATGATGTGAGGCTGACACCAGACTGACACCATCATGATGTGAGGCTGACACCAGACCGACCCCATCACAAGGCGAGGCTGACACCAGACTGACACCATGACGAGGCGAGGCTGACACCAGACTGACACCATCATGATGTGAGGCTGACACCAGACTGACCCCATCACGAGGCGAGGCTGACACCAGGCTGACCCCATCATGAGGCGAGACTGACACCAGACTGACCCCATCACGAGGCGAGACTGACACCAGACTGACCCCATCACGAGGCGAGACTGACACTAGACTAACCCCATCATGATGTGAGGCTGACACCAGACTGACCCCATCACGAGGCGATGCTGACAGCAGACTGACCCCATCACGAGGCGAGACTGACACCAGACTGACCCCATCACGAGGCGAGACTGACACCAGACTGACCCCATATCGAGGCGAGGCTGACCCCAGACTGACCCCATCACGAGGCGAGACTGACACGAGACTTACCCCATCATGAGGAAAGGCTGACACCAGCCTGACACCATCACAAGGCGAAGCTGACACCAGATTGACACCATCATGATGTGAGGCTGACACCAGACTGACCCCATCACGAGGCGAGGCTGACACCAGACTGACACCATCACGAGGCGAGACTGACACCAGACTTACCCATTCACGAGGCGAGACTGACACCAGACTGACACCATCACAAGGCGAAGCTGACACCAGACTGACACCATCATGATGTGAGGCTGACACTAGACTGACCCCATCACGAGGCGAGACTGACACCAGACTGACCCCATCACGGGATGAGGCTGACACCACACTGACACCATCATGATGTGAGGCTGACACCAGACTGACCCCATCACGAGGCGAGGCTGACACGAGACTGACCCCATCACGAGGCGAGGCTGACACCAGACTGACCCCATCACGAGGCGAGGCTGAAACCAGACTGACACCATTACGATGTGAGGCTGACACCAGACTGACCCCATCACGAGGCGAGGCTGACACCAGACTGACACCATCACGAGGCGAGGCTGACACCAGACTGACACCATCACGAGGCAAGGCTGACGCCAGACTGACCCCATCGCGAGGCGAGGCTGACACCTGACTGACACCATCACGATGTGAGGCTGACACCAGACTGACCCATCACGAGGCGAGGCTGACACCAGACTGACCCCATCACGAGGCGAGGCTGACACCAGTCTGACCCTATCACGAGGCGAGGCTGACACCAGACTGACTCCATCACGAGGCGAGACTGACACCAGACTGACCCCATCACGAGGCGAGGCTGACACCAGACTGACACCATCACGAGGCGAGACTGACACCAGACTGACCCCATCACGAGGCGAGGCTGACACCGGACTGACCCCATTACGAGGCGAGGCTGACACCGGACTGACACCATCACGAGGCGAGGCTGACACCGGACTGACACCATCACGAGGCAAGGCTGACACCGGACTGACACCATCGCAAAGTGAGGCTGACACCAGACTGACCCCATCACTAGGCGAGACTGACACCAGACTGACCCCATCATGAGGCGAGACTGACACCAGACTGACCCCATCACGAGGCGAGGCTGACACCACACTGACACCATCATGATGTGAGGCTGACACCAGACTGACACCATCACTAGGCGAGGCTGAAACCAGACTGAACCCATCACGAGGCGAGGCTGACACCAGACTGACACCATCATGATGTGAGGCTGACACCAGACTGACCCCATCACGAGGCGATGCTGACACCAGACTGACTCCATCACGAGGCGAGACTGACACCAGACTGACCCCATCACTAGCGAGGCTGACACCAGACTGACACCATCACGAGGCGAGGCTGACACCAGACTGACACCATCACGATGTGAGGCTGACACCAGACTGACCCCATCACGAGGCGAGGCTGACACCAGACTGACCCCATCACGAGGCAAGGCTGCCACTAGACTGTCCCCATCACGAGGCGAGGCTGACACCAGACTGACCCCATCACGAGGCGAGGCTGACACCAGACTGACCCCATCACGAGGCGAGGCTGACATCAGACTGACCCCATCACGAGGCGAGGCTGACACCAGACTGACCCCATCACGAGGCGAGGCTGATACCAGACTGACACCATCATGATGTGAGGCTGACACCAGACTGACCCCATCACGAGGCGAGGCTGACACCAGACTGACCCTATCACTAGGCGAGGCTGAGACCAGACTGACCCCATCACGAGGTGAGGCTTACACCAGACTGACACCATCACGGGGCGAGACTGACACCAGACTGACCCCATCACGAGGCGAGGCTGACACCAGACTGACCCCATCACGAGGTGAGGCTGACACCAGACTGACACCATCACGGGGCGAGGGTGACACCAGACTGACACCATCACGAGGCGAGGCTGACACCAGACTGACACCATCACTAGCGAGGCTGACACCAGACTGACACCATCACGAGGCGAGGCTGACACCAGACTGACACCATCACGATGTGAGCCTGACGCCAGACTGACCCCATCACGAGGCGAGGCTGACACCAGACTGACCCCATCACGAGGCGAGGCTGACACCAGACTGACCCCATCACGAGGCGAGGCTGACACCAGACTGACCCCATCACGAGGCGAGGCTGACACCAGACTGACCCCATCACGAGGCGAGGCTGACACCAGACTGACCCCATCACTAGCGAGGCTGACACCAGACTGACCCCATCATGATGTGAGGCTGACACCAGACTGACCCCATCACGAGGCGAGGCTGACACCAGACTGACACCATCACGAGGCGAGGCTGACACCAGACTGACCCCATCACTAAGCGAGGCTGACACCAGACTGACCCCATCATGAGGCGAGGCTGCCACCAGACTGACCCCATCACGAGGCGAGGCTGACACCAGACTGACCCCATCACGAGGCGAGGCTGACACCAGACTGACCCCATCACGAGGCGAGGCTGACACCAGACTGAACCCATCACTAGCGAGGCTGACACCAGACTGACCCTATGACTAGGCGAGCCTGACACCAGACTGACACCATCACAAGGCGAGGCTGACACCAGACTGACCCCATCACGAGGCGAGGCTGACACCAGACTAACACCATCACGAGGCGAGGCTGACACCAGACTGACACCATCATGATGTGTGGCTGACACCAGACTGACCCCATCACGAGGCGAGGCTGAAACCAGACTGACCCTATCACTTGGCGAGGCTGAGACCAGACTGACCCCATCACGAGGTGAGGCTTACACCAGACTGACACCATCACGGGGCGAGACTGACACCAGACTGACCCCATCACGAGGCGAGGCTGACACCAGACTGACCCCATCACGAGGCGAGGCTGACACCAGACTGACACCATCACTAGCGAGGCTGACACCAGACTGACACCATCACGAGGCGAGGCTGACACCAGACTGACACCATCACGATGTGAGCCTGACACCAGACTGACCCCATCACGAGGCGAGGCTGACACCAGACTGACCCCATCACGAGGCGAGGCTGACACCAGACTGACCCCATCACGAGGCGAGGCTGACACCAGACTGACCCCATCATGATGTGAGGCTGACACCAGACTGACCCCATCACGAGGCGAGACTGACACCAGGCTGACCCCATCACGAGGCAAGACTGACACCAGACTGACACCATCACGAGGCGAGGTTGACACCAGACTGACCCCATCATGAGGCGAGGCTGTCACCAGACTGACCCCATCACGGGGCGAGGCTGACACCAGACTGACCCCATCACGAGGCGAGGCTGACACCAGACTGACCCCATCACTAGCGAGGCTGACACCAGACTGACCCCATCAAGAGGCGAGGCTGACACCAGACTGACCCCATCACGAGGCGAGACTGACACCAGACTGACCCCATCACGAGGTGAGGCTGACACCAGACTGACACCATCATGATGTGAGGCTGACACCAGACTGACACCATCACTAGGCAAGGCTGACACCAGACTGAACCCATCACGAGGCGAGGCTGACACCAGACTGACACCATCATGATGTGAGGCTGGCACCAGACTGACCCCATCACGAGGCGATGCTGACACCAGACTGACTCCATCACGAGGCGAGACTGACACCAGACGGACACCATCACTAGCGAGGCTGACACCAGACTGACACCATCACGAGGCGAGGCTGATACCAGACTGACCCCATCACGAGGCGAGCCTGACACCAGACTGACCCCATCACGAGGCGAGGCTGCCACCAGACTGACCCCATCACGAGGCGAGGCTGACACCAGACTGACCCCATCACGAGGCGAGGCTGACACCAGACTGACCCCATCACGAGGCGAGGCTGACACCAGACTGACCCCATCACGAGGCGAGGCTGACACCAGACTTACACCATCACGAGGCGAGGCTGATACCAGACTGACCCCATCATGATGTGAGGCTGACACCAGAGTGACCCCATCACGAGGCGAGGCTGACACCAGACTGACCCCATCACTAGGCGAGGCTGAGACCAGACTGACACCATCACGAGGCGAGGCTGACACCAGACTGACACCATCACAAGGCGAGGCTGATACCAGACTGACACCATCATGATGTGAGGCTGACACCAGACTGACTCCATCACGGGGCGAGGCTGACACCAGACTGACCCCATCACGAGGCGAGGCTGACACCAGACTGACACCATCACGAGGCGAGCCTGACACCAGACTGACCCCATCAAGAGGCGAGGCTGACACCAGACTGACCCCATCACGAGGCGAGACTGACACCAGACTGACCCCATCACGAGGTGAGGCTGACACCAGACTGACACCATCATGATGTGAGGCTGACACCAGACTGACACCATCACTAGGCAAGGCTGACACCAGACTGAACCCATCACGAGGCGAGGCTGACACCAGACTGACACCATCATGATGTGAGGCTGGCACCAGACTGACCCCATCACGAGGCGATGCTGACACCAGACTGACTCCATCACGAGGCGAGACTGACACCAGACGGACACCATCACTAGCGAGGCTGACACCAGACTGACACCATCACGAGGCGAGGCTGATACCAGACTGACCCCATCACGAGGCGAGGCTGACACCAGACTGACCCCATCACGAGGCGAGGCTGCCACCAGACTGACCCCATCACGAGGCGAGGCTGACACCAGACTGACCCCATCACGAGGCGAGGCTGACACCAGACTGACCCCATCACGAGGCGAGGCTGACACCAGACTGACCCCATCACGAGGCGAGGCTGACACCAGACTTACACCATCACGAGGCGAGGCTGATACCAGACTGACCCCATCATGATGTGAGGCTGACACCAGAGTGACCCCATCATGATGTGAGGCTGACACCAGAGTGACCCCATCACGAGGCGAGGCTGACACCAGACTGACCCCATCACTAGGCGAGGCTGAGACCAGACTGACACCATCACGAGGCGAGGCTGACACCAGACTGACACCATCACAAGGCGAGGCTGATACCAGACTGACACCATCATGATGTGAGGCTGACACCAGACTGACTCCATCACGGGGCGAGGCTGACACCAGACTGACCCCA